>NC_028357.1:30715897-30836459 GCF_000741045.1 Vigna radiata var. radiata
AATGAAGTGGATGAACTCTAGTCTTGACAAATTGTAAATACACTATGTTAAATTCCTTGCACACCAACTGTTTTATAAAAATACCAAAAAGAGTTTCTTGTGTTTTTGTGCACTTTGATGTCTAATTGAGTTATGAAAGGAAGAATTGTCATGTGTTGCACAAGTCTCTTGGGAAAACGATACCTGGTCTTACCAGTTTTATTACTTGAACGATTTGGTACACTTGCCGAACCAATGAGTTAACAGCACGCTCAAAGGTACAGGACCACTGCCCAACGTCCTGCCTTTAAAGACCAAACAAAGGCTCTCCGCTTTGTGCTCAACGGTAAAAAATCATCGCTCAACATCACATGTTTAGAGACCAAAACCTATGCCATTGGAAGACCAACACTCAACATTATATCAATGGCCCTCAGCACCACATCAGAAACCAGAAACTTCAAATCTTGATTAGATTGCACTTGAGACCTATCCTAATAACCAAATTGGTATTCTTGACACTATAGTTGATTTGAAAACATGTTTAAACATAATATTGAATACTGATTTGTTTAATTGCCTAGTGACTCAGTACATCAGATCAAACCAACAACCACCACAGTCCAAACAAACTTAACATATCAAAATACCATATTTCAGCTAACCAAGTCTTGAATGATATAAACACATACTCTTAACATTAAACTTTCTCCAAGAACAATCCCCATAGAATTTCACTTATCAAACCACCAATTCTAGACCAATTTCTAATCAACATTATAATATATTACCAAATCACAATTCGACATCAATTTCAACCAAATCAAACAATTCAAACAACATATCATAATAACTAGAATAAATTTCAGTATTGATTCAATAAACTAAAATAACACTTTAAATCATTCATAGACCATTAAAACAAGAACTCATACAATAAGCAATCACACAAGAACTTCCCATACCAGACTACTAATCCCAAATGAAATTTAACATGCATAATAGTTTATCAAAGCATCAACAACAACAAAAAGTGGTAGTTAACTTCATTTACCTGTTAAACGATCTAACAATTCTAAAGAACCTAAAATTGATCCATCACCTCAAAGAACTCTGTCTCCACCTATAAATCACGGGATCATGATTAGGATACGCAATTAGAATCATTAATCGACAGAGAACCTAAAAGAAGACTCATGTAACACATGTAGTAAAAAATTGTTCACATGCATTGAAAAACGTGAAAATTAAAAAAAAATAGTAAAAACTAACTTATTCTTTTTCAGAAAATGATTGGACAAACTTGAAGATCATGTCGCAGTTATCATTTTTGTATTCTTTGATCTTCACACAAATGACCTAATAGGTGAAAAACTTATAAAGAAATGAAAGTTCTAAAAAAACAATTTTTACAATTACTGTGACTTAAAATAATCAAACTTGTTTTATAAACATTCTATTTATACTTTAAACTTTTAAGATTAAAATATATAAGTATAATTACTTAAACTACGTTACCAGTTCTAAAAGAAAATTTTCTTAGCTCTTATATTGAATGTTTAAATTATAAAAAATAAGTATTTATAAACTAGTGAGATTTTGGTCCATTTAAATATTTCCATAAATTAGAAGAAAAAAAGTATTTATAAACTATTTTTAATTTCTACTTCTAAGTGATGATACTCTTTGGTGGTCCAACTGATAAAATGCGCAAATAATATTTGTATTATATATAAGATAAACTGTCATTTAACTATACCTTTTTATTTATAATAAATTTATTGACTTTTATAATATTTGTCTTAAAAGTTATAGACGTTTACATTTTTTAATTAGTTAAGTAAATAATGTATTATAGTACTAAAATTTCAGAATGAAATGGCAGTTCAGAGAAAATGATTTGAAAATAATTAATATTTGTGGATGAAAAATGGTTTGAAGGAAGAATACCAAAGTATGCATAAAATAGTAGAGAGATGATACCTAAAATAGATCACAGTTCAGATTTCCGTGTAACCTCTTATTCGGCTCAAAATTTTCGAAAGCAGATAACATTTTCTTGTCACATGTGAGTGTATACGTGCATAGTCTGTTCACCGCCACTAAAATAATAAAATAAATAATAATAATATAAATAAATAAATAAAATGAATAATAATTACGATAGAATAAGTGTGTCATTAACATTTGCACATGCAACATTGCCGTAGTGAATCTCAGTCTATAAAAACTAGCTGGGCCACTATGGACCACTTCGAAAACTTAGATGTTAATAACTTTTTTTTTTTGTGTGTGTGGTGGACATAAGGAGAGAGATTTTAAAGGTTTAAATGATGGATTACTGTCTATGAATGATTTCTATTGCAATATCTCTTTAGGACATTAATGATGAAGCACGTCTTGGCATCCTAATTATGTTATGGAAGAAAAAGAATAATCTTTTTTCACAATTTTGATGAAAAAATAAATTTTAAATTTAATTTAATTTTACAAAATTAGTCTGTAAAATTAAATTTGCACTTAAGAAGGTATATGTAATAATCTAATAACAAATGAAACAATGAATACAATAAACAACATACTTTAATAAGATAAACTCTACTATGATTTTTATATATTTTAAAAAGTAAATTTTAATCCAATTTTACAAAATAAACTTGTAATATAAAACTTGTATCTTTTTACATATTATAATTTAGTTTTATTCCTAATCAATGTCAAATTTCAAAGAAATTTATCTAACATAACACGAGTTTTAATGGTGAAACTTGTTGTGTAACCTCCGAAGTACTTATCCTTGCATCGGTCATAACTCCCTTAGTAAAAGAATTATAATGGAACTCATTGGCATTTTTAAATTTCCGTTTGAATGGGAAAATTCCAATTTCCAATACATCTCAAGAGAAGCAACATTCTTATTACTTTTACAATAGTTACGATTAACGTAGCTCTATCCCAAACATGCACTGCATTGTTTATCAGCACAAGAAAAATGAAACGAATATAAGACTCAAATAAATGTGTCAATGTTGGCTCTATGCACTTTACATTCATTTTGGTTTCATACTTGAGTAATAATCATAAAAAGATAAATTATCAAGACAACTTGAATATCAAATTATAAACTACTCTATCTCCTATCTAAATCATACCAGTATTAGAAAAGGGGCTTAAATAAGAAAAGGAGTTTTAGCTCCCATTTATATTTTCCTTTCCACGTTCTCTAATTTTTTTTTTTTTTTTACTAAACATAAAATTAAAAAGTCTGTCCTGTCTCTCCTCACCAACCCTCCACTTCCCGTGAACTAATCATACCATCAAACATGTACCTAGCTCATAATCAAACATGTACCTAGCTCATAATCAAACATCTACTATAGTTCGACCCAATTAATACATTAAATGAATCAATGCTTTTATACAGGAACAACCCCGTCCATAAGAAACAAAAGGCTGTTGAAGTGCTGCATTATACCATCTATAGGACTTCATCCGAACAATATTTGTGTAATCAAATTAAACAACTCTAACCAAAATGACTTCCATATTTGCTAAGTTTGAATCTGGCTCAGCTTGTTGAACCATATTGAATGCAAAATCATGTGAAACAGATCATATTTTATTGGTCTGGGATTCCAAAGGAAATGTTTCTGTACCATCTTCACATTATTTTGCATGGTAAGATATTTTCTTATGGGGATGGACAATAAAATTTCCTTCAGCCTGGGAATATCCTTCTCGGCCACCAACACAGAAAATGCACTCCATTCCAGAACTTCATTAAAAGGAAGGACAAAGTTATCTGCAATGATAACAGGAACACACTCATAATATATGGCTTCAACGATCCTAGGGCTATTAACTTCAAAGCCCATTGGACATACACAATATTTACTTGATTTCATGTGTTGAATATAAGACATCTTTTGGGAAACTCTTAGAGGTAAACGCTTGTAGATTTTCATGTCTTCATCGTTTCCAATCCCCCAATACTTAAGGAGAGTAGGGCGCACTCTACCATGCATGCTTCCAGCAAAGAAAGCAAGGATTGGACGTAGTGATGCTCTGTTCCCACCAAGATTTCTAAGAGGTTTTCTTGGTACCCTTATGGTAGTTTCTGGTAGGGAAACATCTCTTCCTTCAACAAAAATTCTTTCAGACAAATCAGCATTACATAGAGCTTTTATGGCGTTTTTTGCTAGCTCATTGTGTCCAGTTACAGTGTAAGGACCCTGCAAATACAGTTTTGAAAAGACGACATCAAAAAAGCCAGTAACTTTAACGCAGTAAAATGAAATTGATCAGCTCTCAAGCAAGGACAATGCTGAATAGACTATATTGCAAAAGAGATATACATACATACATACACATATATAAAATAGCAATCTCTCCATGAAAAACTGAACTCAGTCAATATGCTGTTGATCACAAATTAGCTGCCGGCTATGCATGCCACTTTTTCAGTGCATAATTTGTTTGAAATCACCAATAACATTCCTGGGTATATGCATATAAAGAGATATCTTTCTAAAACTTCCGGGAATAAAGACATAAGATGCAGACTGTCATGTTCGAAACGTGCATTATTATATGTTTCAAGTGACAGAATAATATTAAAAAAGAAGATATATTGTTTTAGGGTAATTGGAATATCTACAAGGAATTTGACCAACTGCAGGAAGAATGCAAAAAAATAGCTGGTTAAGGCATCCGGTACGAATGTTTGCTTCGATTTTTTTTTTATTAAAAAGCCATTAAGGAGGAAATGTAGATTAAATTATAATAAATAGGTGGAAACATTGAGAAAAAAAACTGTTCGTCAGCCATGTAAAACACACGTACAATTGAAATTGTCATGCTGTGCACTCATACTAGCTAAATCTTTCATACCGTAGTTATAATTCTATCTATTTATCATTATCACCACCATCCAATATATGCATACATCCTTTTTTTCATCGAAGATACTTCAAAGTTAATTTTGCTAAAGAATTTCATTTTCACTTTTCTATTAAATCAAAGTAAAGGATGAAGACATAGAAATATTCGAATTATAAATACTAATACTCTTGAGCAGCTATCAAGTTAGTAAAATCAAATTACCAAAATCTATCAATTCAACTGAAAACAGATACAATCCCCATACCCAGTCATGGCAAGCAACCAGGAAATGGTCCGACCCATGTGTGCGATTCCAAAAGGGATACTTTGCAGCAATCATGTTCACATAGTCCCTAAGAAAATTTGATAATGGCTTTAAATCATGTGACCCAGCCACATAGAGTGTCAATCCCATTTGGCGTGCACTGTATGGAAGGTAAAATAAGTGAGCCTTTTCAGGATCCCTGGTGACAAATTGCTTATTTTCCTCCATTAACTTCATAAACCATCCTTCAGAAGCATAAATTCCCTTAAGGGGTGGTTTGTGAAAAATAGGCCTTGATCCATCACGGTATATATATACTTTAAGAGTCATTTCCATCAATTCATAGCTCCTGAAGTTGAGACACAATATTGTTTCAAGATGGTTTTCGATACAGATGATGCTTTTCACATACCAAAGGTACAGTACAACCAAAGACATAATCCAATCATCAACAATTACCGAGCTTCATGTAATTTTGATAACGAAGAGTTGTGAAGATCATAGTACCAAATGCTTATTTTACCAGGTAAAGGGATTATTTTCTTGTATATAAAGAAGCAATATCCATTTGCATATGCATGATACCATCAGAAAATTACCCAAACACAAGTCACAGCCATCAAATTTCTAAACTAGTTGTCCAAGTATTCATTCAATCTTCACTTAAAGATAGCAAACTTCGTGGAAATAGTCCTAACAGAATTCAAGAGTTTAAACCTGCTTTAAAAGATATTAAAATTTTAGACATGGTCAACCAAAATATTTACTAGACAATTAGAGTTGAGTATAGTCATTAATGTTACCTAAAATCACCTCTCAAACTTCTAATTTCAAAGGATTTATAATTATTAACTACGATTGTGATAAAAAGTAGGGTTAGTGTTTCTTTGACAAGGTAGTTGATCTAGTATTCTAACTCTAAAGTCAAAGCCTAGTTACCACAGTCTTCAGAATCTGTGATGAATTTATGCTTTGTATACTTTTCTTTCTATCTATGGTTTCAATACATTGCAGAAACATCAAGCTGAGCTTAGATTTAAGTTTTTTAGTCTGTTTCTGGTTAGGCATTGATCCTTGTTTTTATGCTTCTGCCTAGTTAAGCCTTACAGTGTACTTGAGTTTGGTAGCCAAGCTTTATTCCCCAAATTTACATTGTTCTTTGGAGATCTATAAAGCCCAATTTGAAGGAGCTTTTTACTGATGTGCGTGGTGGCAAGTTGACCCATCTCAAATGGTTAATTTTCAAATGATTCATTTACAATGATCTTCTGTTCATTTTTCATTAGACAATTTCATTACAATTCTTCTTGTTAGGATGTATGGTATTGTTGATCCCAAACTCTAAAAGCTAATTTGCACTTCTAGCATGCAGGGAAATTATAGAGATATAATTAGTTAGGAATTAGTTATTAGTTTGTTAGTAGTTAGTTACTAGTTGATTACTTTTTTACCTCGTAACTAAGGCACACAAATGTTTTCTGTGTTAAGAACACCTGTGCTCAATCTATAACTGACAATTTTACATTTCTCTCGAATTTGTCACCAATTTTTTCTTCTATGCCATGGTTCTCAACAGTTTTATTACATTGAGTAGCCAATCAAATTGTTGGCAGCGAGAAATCCTACGAATCCTAATCAAATGCTTGGGGAAACCTTTTTTTTTTCAATTATAAATTAAAATAGAGATTTTTTGTAATTACAAATCATCTTTCCTTACGTTTTTTAGAAGTAAAAAAAATGTTTGCTTTGTAATTAGTAATTACTCAAATTTTGTTGATGTCCTGGTTAATGTTAGCAAACTTGAAAAATAAATGAATTGTGATTTACAACCATACAAAACATTATTCTTTTATCTGTTTTTGAAATATTGGTCTTCATATTCAATTACACTTTTAACGTGTGGTTATTTATAATATGTTTGAAGTGAAAATATAAATTATGGCATTTCTATTATAATAGAAAAGCAGAAAACAACGAGAAAAAAAGGCATTGTAGATACCCCTTCAATAAATAATAACGTTCATAAGCAAAGACAAATGGGATTTAAAGACAATTGAGCATTTTATCCAAACATGCTTGGGTGAAGTCTATAAAGGAGAACATTATGGAACCACTCTCTCATAGAAAGGGAGGAAGCTGCTATATTCCAATTTCATGGAGAATGTGAAAGGTAATATAAGCTGAAAAAAAATAAGTGGGATATACTTAAGAAAAAATGAGAAATATAAGACAAGTTGTGTGACAAAGAGATATGTTTGGGAGGACATGGTGCAAAATAATATAGACGAACTAGATGAATGATAGGGAGAAAAATAATTGATACAATGTTTTTGATGTGAAGCTGTAAGTTCTATACTCCTTTGGTTTGTGTTGATAAATTGTATTTACATAAAAAAAAAAAAATCCCACTTGGAAAATGCAAGCATTAACTGTAGCTGTTTAATTTCTTATTGTTAGAGAACATATGACATCTACAACTCCTCTTCTATATGAGCAATCCGCTGTACAGTGTGCTCTACTTTAGATACTATAATGTCCTTGGCTGCATGTCAAGTTTCATATCCTTGCGCTTGCCTTTTATAACTCTTCACGTAATTTTGTTAGACCAAGATTTTATAAGCTATGTACAGGGGGTTTACAAGAAATGGTAGTTGAAGACATGGCTGTTAATACATGGCTTTGCTGAATTCTCCACATTTTCAGTCCTCCTATAATTGATGGAAAAATAGGTAACATCCACTCAAGTATATCCACATAACCCTAACATTTTCAATAAACCTCCTTCATTTTATTGTCTCAATCAGTAATTGAAATCTCATAACCAGTCCACTCAAGTATATCCACATAACCCTAACATTTTCAATAAACCTCCTTCATTTTATTTTGTCTCAATCAGTAATTGAAATCTCATGACCAGGTACTAAAATGTCAGAGTTTCGGTCAAGTCTGAACACTTTTTCAAGCACTAGCACTATTAACCCGCCTAAAGATTACTTATAATTACGTATACCTTCATCTAGATTTATACAACCATTCTCATATCATGGATAGCAGCATCCTTCACAGTCATAATTTTCATCTATGTCATTTGGGTTTGGCAATACCCATAAAAAAGTGACCACTCAAATTTTCCATTTACTACATCCTTGATAATGTGATTAATTCATAATTAAAACGAAGTCCTTTATGGGTATTGCCAATTTGCCATCATACCTGGGGAGGAATTTCCTGCATGTTGATATAATCTACCAACAGCTTTTCTTTACAACATTCATTTAGAGCATATACAACATTATTCACGCTACCCAATCCTAATACGTCTCTCATTCTTTCTTAAAGTTATCCCATTTATTTTTCAACTAATCCTTGTCAAATGTCCTTCAACTTTTCATATTAAATTGGAATATAACAGTTTTACACCGTTTCTTGAAAGACAGACTGTATTGCGTTCTCCTTTAAAACTTCATCTAAGCATGCTTGCTTAAAATGCTCTATTGTCATAAAATCCCATGTAGCCTTTGGCTTATGAGCTTCATCTTATATTTTAAGGACATCTGTAATGTCTTTTATCTTGTAACTCATCGTTCTATTACAAAAGCAATATTACAATTTATTTTTCTACTTAAAACATATTCCAAATGTAATCAAATTATTGAAAACATAATCAAACTACACAAGACCACTATTTAAGAAACATGAAAAGAACTATGTTTTGTATGGTTATAAATCACAATTTCTCTTCTTTCTTGTTAACATTGTCAAACATAAACAAAACATCAACGACATTTATGAGTGATTACAAAGCACACCATTTTTTTCTCTTTTTTCTTCAGAAACTTAACCTGTCAGTATTGCCCACTATAACAAAAATTGTCCCCAACAATTTGATTCGGAAAGTTGATCATCACTAGGACATATTTCCATCCACAATAATGTAAAAAAAAAAAAATAACTGCTCACTGTGAAAAAAAACGAGACATTTGGCTAGAATATCATCAGAGTAGTCTTTGAAAAATGAAAAGGCAACCCAAATTTCAAAAAACAGGTCAAATCAAAAGGAAATCAAGCCCAACCATTTTGAAGCTCAGAGTTGTCTTAGATTATGTGTAATGACTCTTCAACCCTTCTCTCAAAAAATGGTTCAACCTTTTATCAGTTGAAGATTAAATCTGTATCTCACTAGTTTTTGGGAATTTAACATATGCATTTGTTCACAGTACAAAACAAGAAAGCAGGAATTTCTTGCTTCAACCCCAACCCACATTAGACACATGAATTGTGTTGAGAATGAGCCAACAAGAATTACAATTCATTCAAACAAAAACCACACTAGTGTTTGGGTGCAGGAAACATCCATCTGTCATGAAAAACAATAAATGGAAACACTCTTAAGTCAAGCAGTTCCCTAACACAGACAGGTGGTATGCAGAAGAAGATTTTATACAAGACTAGTAGTTTCCTTTTTTTTTTTTTTGCTTTCGTGGAATAATTTAATTAACAGTTTTGTATGGCATCTATAGAAAGTGTCAAATTTAAGGATTTTTAAACGGAATAAGGAAGGTGTCTCCCTCAAAATGTAGAAGAGAAAACTATGCTGAAGGAATTGGATTACATTCTCACAGTTTAACAACAACAACATCTATTTTCTATATTGTAAAAGCTTATTTTGCTAAACAATATTTGTTCAAGCAAGTATTGCAATCTGTCTTAGGTGTATCTGCCTGAAATCATTTAATGAGTTAATATAATAAAGCACTTTGGATTAAATTAAGGTTGTAAAAACCCTTCTTCACTTTAGAGCACATTTTCCATCTCTATTCAATCATCTTGAGAAATTCAGATAAATCAATGGACAACATCAGCAATTCATGACATAACTGAGTAACAAGAAGGTGAATAAGTCTGCATAGTAAAAAAAAATCTAAGTACCTTTTGAAAACAGAAATATTCCTAAAAATAGGAGCATAAAGATCAGGATCTTCATTAACTGAAGGGGCATGATCGATCTCCCTCTTTGCTAGGACAAGGGCCTCGTTAGGTGGCAACAGCCATATGTGTTTCTGAAATATATACATATATATACATATACATTGAGAAAATTATTGGTGGTTTCTCTCCTCATCATACTTTAAAATCAAAAAGTCAGTTTTCAGTCTCATCAACTTGTACCTGCTTAGGAGGAACATGCCTTTGAGGGGATAAAGACATTGCACCTTTCGTCACATCAGCGAGATTTCTGTCCTTTTTATTTGCAGTTCCAGAAGTCTTCTTTTGAACTCGGGCTTCTAGTTTTGTATTCTCTTGCTCAACTGAGAATGATTCCATTAACTTGTTAGACTCATCAGGTGAAATAAAGGAGTTAGTACGAGTGAGGTGAACCTTTTGAGGTGTCCCCCCTTTGAGAGATTCCCCGGATTGTAGGGAACTACTAGAGGATTGGAAAAATGAATAATCATTTCGGTGATCAGAACCAAAGGGTCTGTCAGGTATAACTAAATATGTATGCACAAGCGTCTGAAACGCAAAAGCAGATACAGTCAAAATAGCCACCAGAACAAAGAATCTTCGCCAAATACTTTTGTTCCCAGAGCAACGCCATAACGACTCTAGAAACCGGATGAAAGTAGTAGTTTGTTGGAAGACCTTCTTCATCTCATTCCTTAATGCTTTCACGAATGGCACCACCAATACCAAATTCTAATCCCTGTTTCACCTGAAGGAATAAACAAGATAAATTAATAATTAATAACAACCACAACAACAACAACAATAATAATAATAATAATAATTACGTGCGAAGAATCAAGCAATACTTACTAACCGATAATCTTTCCTTTTTAAGCATCCAATACGAAGTGAATCAGGTGAATATCGAGAATAATGCATGGAGTGAAGTGGCGTGAAGCTAATTACCATAAGAACGCGCGCTTTAAATGGATGTGGTTAAGAGAACATAATGTTTACCTGATTCAGACGATGGATCGGAATCTGGTAAACTCCGGCGCCGATCTCAGGGTACATTCCCGGGAATGTCCAACAACTCGGAATGGAACCGCTTTGGCTGATTAACTGTTACGATTTTCCACGGTGCCGGTTGCCGAATCAGGGAAAGAACAAAGCCTTCTTGTTCCATTCGCAGTCAACTACTATTTTCCCTGATTTTTATATTTAATTTAAGAAACAAAAGCACATTCTGTAAGAACTCTTTTTTGTGATGAAAGTTACATTCTCTTACTAAACAAGGCACCTTGCAATACCACTTAAAATTCTTTCTTATTTTTGTGGAAAATAAAATCATTTTCATCATTTGTTTATTTATTTATTTAAATCTTTTTGTTTTTTTAGGTGCCGTTATATTTAAAAAGTTTTTGTTTCATTCTATAAATTTAAATCAGTATCATTGTGGTTAAAAACTGTTATTATCGCATTCAAATTAATTATTCTAAAATTAATTATAAGATCATATGACTAGCATTTCTTTTCTAAAATCTCAGATAATCTTTTTTTTTCTTTCTAAAGTCTAGATTCCCTATAATCTTGTAGGAAGACGTGTAGTACAAATATTTATTATTAAGATTTAATAATATATTTTCAATTAATTGTATTAATTATTTTACTTTAATTACAGCATCTACATTAATGAGTTTTAAATCAATTGAGTATAGTTTTTAAAGAATTAATAAAATATATCAAATCATTATAATATCATTGTGAAAAATCGATAAAATTAAAGATCTGGTAATAATGTGGCAAAGAGAATAGGAATGGGAAATTATGTTTTTGTTCAATAATGATAAACATATAGCAAATCGTATCTTTTATCTTTTGCTTCCAATTTTGTAGATGTTGAGTTTTTTTAAACTTAAATTGGAAAAGGAAAGACTTTTAAGGAAAGTGCTTATTTTTGTGAGTCAATTATAAAATCTTATTATAACTGAATAAGTTTATTTTACTTTAAAAAATCAGTAGAAAAACAAAATGTTTGTGCTATTTTTAAAAGACATAATTTAAACGAGGTTTAATTGAATTATTTTAAACTTTTGTAAAATTTATATTAAAACATTCAATTGCGTGTTGCTTTGAATTTTATGTATAAAATCAAAATTACAAAAATGTTAATAACAAAATGAAAAAAAGAGAGAACAAATTGTATATAATTAATTTTAGATTTAATGTTTCAGGTCCTTATTTTTTTCAGAATTTTCAAATAGATTCTCATGTTTTAATTGGATTTTTATTTTTATAAAATTAAAAAAATTAGAGTTTTGTCTGGTCTCTTTCTCAACAGTGCAAAGGATTTTAAAAACTTTTTTGAGATCGTGTAGAATAATTTTGGAATAAGATAGTTATATTGATTTCAAACCATTTCTTTTGAAAGTGTTTAGAAATTTCGTTTTAACATGTCAACTTTACTTATTTGTTAACTTAATCAATTAACTCGTCTTAAAACATAGGAGTTTAAATTCATTAACTCTTCTTAAAACATAAGAGTTTAAATTCTTTATAAAGATGGTGATTTTAATTTATTAAAAACTTGCTTTAACATACTAAAACAAAGTTTTAAGTTTTTAATGGTTTTAAGTGATTCTAATGTTTGAAACAATAACTACATGATTAAAATATTTCTTCTAATCATTTTATACCAACTCTTAATCCTTGTTTTTTTTTCAACCCAGATATAGAATTATAAATACTACTAAGAAACAATTACATGGTTATTTATATAATTCATAACATAATGTATAATCTCCAAATATAATGATTTTAAGTGTATTTGAAAATAAGATCAAGGAAAAGATTAATATATCACATTATTGTGTCTATATATAACTTCTTAACCAACCTTAAAATTGTTACTTTCCAACACTTACATTATCATTTACTTGCATAAAATACATTATCATGATAGACAAATAACAATATCACACATATAACACAAAAGATAAGTTATAGATATTTAAAATTTATAAGTTTTAAATAAAAATAAATATTATATAAATTCATAAAAATTAACTATTTGTATTTCTTACAACATACCATCAAACACGAGGCTTTCACATACACATCCTTTAGATGAATGCTATATTCATTAGTATCCTGAGACAATACATCTTTTATTGCTCAATCACTCGTGTTTCTCAAGAGCTATAATTATAACATGTTCGACTTTCTCACGTAAAGTATGGCAGGATAAATTTTATATCTCATGAGTTTAACTTCTGTTAACACTCTATATGTGAACTTTCCTAAACTCTCATAACTAATTATTTTCATTTATACGGATTCAATTACAATACAGTCATCATGATAGCATATTAGTCTTTGTCATCGATATATCCATATACAACCAACTCATTAGTGTTGTCAAAATGGGTTGTAACCCGTGAGCCAACCCGGCTCACCACGGGTTTGAGCCGGGTTGGGTTGGAAAAAAATGTAAATTTTTTACGCAGACTAGTTTTCAACCTGGCTCATCTGGGTTGAACCCGTGGTGAGCTGGGTTGGTTGACCAACTCACCTAATTTAATTTAATTATTTATTATTTTGTGTTTCAATATTATTTGTTAGCATTTTTTTATTATATTGTAGATGGGGATAAAAAAAGATGTTTCAAGCGAGAAAAATATTATAGATTTATCAATTAAAAACTCTAATATTATAAATGCACAAGTGATACAAAAATTATCAATATTCAAAACTTATTTGTTCGACTTTTGCGCTTGTTTTTAGATTACACTTGGATTGTATAATATTTTTTTATTTATTTTGAATTGTCTTTGGAGTTTAACATCATTTTAGAGTGAAATTTATTTAGATTTGAATTAAAAAAATTATAATTTTTTTATTTAAAAAAAAAAACTTATAATTAAGTGAGTTAGTGAACCAACTCGCTTAACCCACTAATTCGTGGTGGGTCGGGTCGGGTTTGAATTTTTTCAGCTCGATAATAAGTGAGCCAGGTTAGGTTGGCTTACTAAGTGACCAACATATGGTAGGTCGGACCGGATTGCACCGGATTACCCGTTTTGACAATTCTACAACTCATTATAGTATTTTTACCATAAGAATGACTATCTCGTCACTCCATTCATATTATTCATCCTAATTCATAGTTAGCATTACCAAAATAGTAGACACAATCGTAAAGAAAGTAGCAAAAATACAAAATACTATACAAAACATGTTACCACCCTGCGATGTTGGAAGGGTGCACAACACTCTCTATTGAGGAGTTCATTATCAAGTGAGCGCCTATTGGTACCCTACCAGCGATCAACATTGGGAACCCCTAAAGCTCATTGAAAGATAAGCGCTCATCGATGCTCAGGTAAGATCAACATTATAAATAATTGCAGCTCACTACGAAGTAAGCACCCAACAATGCCAAAGTAGCGCTTGACACCCTGACCAGTTAAGCTCTATTTGTCTCGATTTTTGAAAGCATAACCAACATCCACTCCTCATCGTCCAACGCCACAACAAATATCAATGGAAAGTGTGCATTTTAGTTTGTGTAATTCACTACAATGATATAAATAGGTTTAAAGAATAATTCTAATATATTATTTCAAATATTATAGTACAATATATATACATATAAGGGTCTTATGATTCCCCATTTATTAAAGGAATGACATCAACTCAAATTATAATAATGCCTAAATTATAGCTAACATAATATTTGATTGTCTAATATTTGTTAGTAGAATATTTAACATATCTTAACACCCCCACTTAAATTGGTGCATGGATATCACACATTCCAACTTGAGTAGAGACTGACTAAAAGCTCTACTTGACACTCATTTGGTGAGAACATTAGTTAACTGCATTTTTGATCTTACAAAGGGAAAAGAAATTATTTCAACTTCAAGTTTCTCTTTGATGAATTGTTTATCAATCTCCACATGCTTTGTTTTATCATGTTGCATAGAATTGTGAGCAATTGTTATAGTTAACATATTGGCACAGTCATAGTTTCATTTGGTTTAAAACCCAAATCTGATAGCACATTTTCAATCCACAAAGTTCATATACACCTAGAGTCATGGCTCTGAATTCTGCTTCAACATTAGATCTTGCTATTATAGGTTTTTTTTTACTCCTCCAAGTTATAAGATTTCCTCCTACAAAATAAAGTATCCAGAGGTAGATCTTCTGTCATCTTTTGAACTTGCCTAATCTACATCAGTATACCTTCCTACCTTTAAGTTTTCACAACTTGAGAACAAAATTAATTTTCTAGGAGCGAACTTCAAATTTCTCAAAATCCTCTCAACAATATCCATATGAAGCTTTTGTTGGCCATGCATAAATTGGAATGTTCACTACATAGGTAATATATGGACGTGCATGGGATGAATAAATTAATTTTCCTACCAGCCTTTGGTATCTTCCTTTGTCTGTGCTTGTTGAGTTTAACCATTAAAGAGTTTATGATTTTGTTCAATCGGTGTATCGATTGGTTTACTCCCAAGCAGCCCATTTTCTGATAATAAGTCAATAATATATTTTCTTTGGCATAGAAAAATACCATGTTTTGATTTAGCTACTTCAATACCCAAAAAATATTTGAGGTTTTCAAGTTGATTCATCTCAAATTCAAAAGCACAATATTGTTGCAAACTAGAAATCTCATCTTGATCATTTCTTGTAACAATCATGTCACCTACATATTAATCAAAGTTGTAATTTTTCTTTTTCCTCTCTTCAAAAATAAAGTGTGATCAGAGTTACTTGCTTTATAGCCAAAAGCCTTTGTAGACTTGGTAAACCTTTCAAACCATGCTCTTGGAGATTGTTTTAATCCATACAAAGTCTTCTTTAATTTGCACACCTTCATTCCAATTGAATCTGTCATACCTGGTGAAGAATCCATATAAATTTCTTCTAAAAGTTCTCCATGTAGAAAAACATTTTTCACATCAAATTGTAGAATATGTCAATCTTGATTTGCTGCTAGCGATATAAGTATTTTCACGGAGTTGAGCTTGGCTACTAGTGCGAACGTTTATTGGTAATCTACACCATAAGACAAAGTGTAACCTTTAGCCACAAGTTGTGCTTTATAACTTTCAATAGTTCCATCAACTTTTTGCTTAATTGTCAATACCCATTTACAATCCACAATTTTCTTCCCTCTTGGTAAGGACACAAGATCCCAAGTATTATTTTTTCTAAAGTTGTCGTCTCATCAACCATTGCTTTGGTCAATCTAGGATCTGCTAAAACTTGCTATATATTACTAGGAATAAAAATTAAAGATAATTGAGATACAAATGATGCATATGACTGAGATAACCTGTGAGATGACACATATTTACTAATGGGATATTTGCTTAGAGGTCTGGTTCATATTTAGCTAAAGGTTGACCATAGTTAGAACTAGGTGGAAGATTATATTGAACAGTAGTAGACTCAATGTTTGGTGTGCTGCTGGTCTCACGCGAACAAGATTCAATTTCATGATCAGTTTCATCTAAATTAGTATTATCAAGGGTAAGATCAAGTGTCCATATTTAGGATTGGCTCACTTCTTGCAGCATGAACCGTGCAAGATAATTTATCTTCACAATATAATTTTATATCTGAGATATCAAACATACTAACATCTTGATTATGCATTTCACTTTCATTGCCTCCCTAAAGTGTAGAATCAACATAAAAAAAATTATGCTCATTAAATGTCACATCCATATAAATATAAATTTATTTGATGGTGGATGGTAAGCACAATAACCTTTTTTAGTTGATCCATACCCAACAAAAACACATTTGATGACTCGTTCTTTAAGCTTTGTACGTTGATGTAGGTGTAAGTGAACATATATAACACATCCAAAAACATGAGGGGGTAAATAAACTATGAAAGGAAGAATACAATGATCAGATAACATATCTAAAGACCTTCGAAAGTTAAGCACACTAGAAGAGGGCAGAGCTCACAGCCTCACCCCATAAATGAGATGAGATATTACCATCAATCAAAAGTGATCTTGTCGCCTCTAATATATGTTTATTTTTTTCTTTCAGCCACTCCATTTTGTTGTGGTGAATAAGGACATGTAGTTTGATGCTTAGAGTTCATAAACTCTGTTAATTCAGTCTTAAAATATTCCCTTCCATTGTGTAACAATCATATGATGGAAGGAATGAACCACATCACACACATCACTTTTATGTTTAAGCAAAAAGACTCAGGTTATCCTAATACAATCATCAACAAAATTGACAAACCATTTTTTTCCATTATGTGTAGAATGTGGGGGTAGGGCCCTAAACATCTGTGTGAATTAATGAAAAAGGAAAATCAATTTTTCAATTACTTAAAGGAAACACAACACAATGACGTTTTGCCATAATACAAGTTTCACAAAGAAAATAAAAAATATTGTATTTACAAAATAATGATGGAAATATTTTTTTTTTAAAATAACCAAAAGAGAGATGTTTCAACTGTCTATGCCATAGTAAAATTTCCTTTTTGTTTTTATCTTGTATGCGATCATTCGTAAGACAAGCGAACACTTTTTTTATGGGTCTGTTGTGAGACATTTTCAAGATAATGCAGTTTTTCACTCTCTCTACCACTGAGAATCTTCTCCTTAGAATTGATATTCTAAAAAAGACAATGGGTTGGGTAAAACAAGGCAACACACAAAAATGTGATTTGGTTAACTTGTCGGCGAAGATAAGATTACAATTCAATATGGGAACAAATAAAACATCAAGAATCGATAGGGAGGGTAAGAAGGATATAGTACATATACTTTCAATAGGAGATGAGACCCCATTGGCATTAATAATAACGATTTTAAAACAATTAGGAAAAAAATTAGTAAATATATGAGGATCACAAGTCATACGATCAGTAACACCTGAATCACTTATTAAATCACTACCCCTAGTAACAACAGAAAGATTAAGGGCACAGTTAGATATATCTGACTTGGTCACAAATCCGACAACAGTAGAAATATGACTCTTGAAAGCTGTGGAAGTCCCAAAATCATGTTTCTCCGATTGATTTTTGTGGAAAGGAGCCATTAGAAATATTCAATGAAAAAAGAAGCATTGATTCCTATATTGTAGAAGATATCGATCTTTGGCTCTTGATATCATATAATAAGGTTTAAAGAATAATTATGATGTATTGTTTCAAATTAGAGTACCATATATATACATATATATGCATACAAGGGTCTTATGATTCCTAACCTATTAAAGGAATGACACCAACACAAATTATAACAATGTCTAAATTATAACTAATATAATATCTGATTGCCTAATATTTGCTACTAGAATATATAACATATCTTAACAAATACTTTTATGTTTTTACGAAACACTTCCATAAATACGAAAAAAATCCATTACAATCATCATTACAATCCATTACTCCATTCAATTTCCCAAAAATCACCAATCAACATAAAAATCAAATTCTATAATATACTAACAACGCCTCAAATACCAATTCACAAATGTAATTCATCAATTCAACATTTAAATCACAAATACCAACTAAACAATTCAAACAAAGAATACAAATATCAATATTAGTTTTACCTACCTCTCTTAGAGTTCCTAACTTCAATCTGCTATTAAACTTAATGTCCCATACGATGTTTCAAAACACAAATTGAGTTTATATTGATGTAAAAGTACATTCCTAAAATCACAATAAAATAAGAATTCCTAAAGAAGTTTCGGAGACCCCATGAAATACTAAATATTCCACATGCCTCCCAATAAAAAATTGACTATAGAACAAAATTGAACTAACTAGTGAAAGATAAAAAAAGTTGACATGTATCATAGTCAAAAGTTGACTAAAATAAAACAAAAATTAAAATTAATCTATTAAAGAAATTGATATATTTCCTTTGTCACTAAAAACATAGAATTATGCTTGAATCTTGAAAGAGATGAAATATGGAATCATATATTTAGAAAAATGATAGAGAGATTATAAATAAAAAGAGTTTTAAAAAATACAAGCTTTATGAAATAAACTTATTTTTAATAGAATTTTATTTATATATAACTTATTGAATAATAAAATATTCAAGTGTTTAGTTTATAAAACATATCTCTTAATCTTAACTATTTTATTATTATTTTCTAGGTTGTCCAAGTTTTTAAACAAAGAAAAAAAATTATAAGTTAATGTAATTTAGTGAACACTAATGTAATTTATATGAATTACATATTTTATATATTAAGAATACAACTAAAATTTATAACTATAAATTATGCTTGAACAAAATAATACAATGTTTTAAAAAGCAATTATAAACATACACTTTAATTCTGTTTACACTTATCACACATTTAATTTTCCTTTCAATCTCTCTTTCTTTATCACATCATATAACCTATAATTTCCTATATTAAATGTTGATGCACATTTTAATGTCCATAAATTAGTTTTTTCCTAAAAATTAAAAAAAGACAATTTGCTAAAATGTTTAGAAAGAAATGTGTTTAAAAATTAAAAAAAAAATTAATAGAATGAGATTATCATTTCTGTTTATAAATTATTAAAAGTTTGTCATGATTAATTTTAGTGGAGAGATTACTTATTTTATATATAGAGATGATGCGATTTTCAAAATATATATATATATATTATAAATTAATAATATTAATAAGAAGTAAATACAAAATTAGTTATGAAAAAAAATTCATCTTTTTTATGAATAATATAAATAATAAAATATACACATTAAACTTGATCCAACTAAATTTCTTGTTTAACAATTAACATTTTATTTTGTAATCATAACTCATTTAAAATTTGTAAGAATCAATTACAGACTTATGGGATTTAATTGAATTTTTTTTCAAAGACACTTATGGTATTGTTGTAGTTTACATAAATAATTATGAAATTATCCCAAGTCATAAAAGTACCCTGTTGCATTTTCTGGTAACCTAAATTGATCACGCTAACCAATAGGGATTGATCTTACTTAAAGATTGACCACTCTAGACAATAGAAACAAGCCACATCAGCATGAAAGACACGTGTACCGCAGAAATTGTAACATTACAGTCATAAGCAGAGGAGAGAAAGGTCTTTCTCCTTCTGGATTGAAACAAAGAAAAATAAATGCATAACACAGCAGAATCCCCCATAAGGCAATGTATATCATGTTTCTCTGAATCAAACTCGCTTGCTCAAGGGAATCAATTAATCAACCAGATCTGAGACCCTATTCGGCTGGGTTTAAACTATTATTCAGTAAGTTGTTTGGCAACAATATTTTCAATTTGAGATTTATCTCTGCAATATTCAATTGCATATATTGTTCTTCATTTTTTAGGCCCTCATTGACTATTAATTTCAATGGGTTTTTTGTTTTATACTTTTACAATTTTTGTCTCAAGGATTCAATTGAGAGTAGGTATTCCGTATAAAGGTGCTGTAGCTACTGCTGTGGCACAACATTGGGTTTTTCTTTCATTGGTCTTGTTGAATCCGGTGCGTCATATGTTTCCGGTGTATAGTTTTTGTTATGTATTAGGGTTTACTTTTTTTTTTCTCCCAAAGGAGAAGTATGTGTAAGTTCTGTATGTTAATGGGTACTTCTTAATTCTCGTGGGTTTGTTTATCTGGGTAGTTCTGGAGTAACATTTGTGAGGGAAGAAAGTTTGATGAAAATGCTCAAGTAGATGGATCAGTGGGCTAGAACATCTAATTGAAATGCGCTTTTAGGGAAGTGCTTTGGAGATTTGGGGTTCTCATTTGTCTACATGGTTTGTCCATGATATCGCTAGTGGCCAGTGGTTTAAGTGGCCAGTGGAGTGGGGCCGTGTCACTTGATGCAGTCTGCAATTAAAAGTCTTACTAAGGGTTTGAATTTCAGTGATTATTTGGTTATGTTCCCCTGAGTCCTTCCTAACTTCAGGTCTTTACTGCAATGCTTTGCAATTGAAGTGATAATTTACATTTTTATGTCAATAATTCAAGAATAACTTGTGATTATTTCACCTTTGAAGTTGTTTGGAGGGAAAAAGAGAGCCATTTTTTGTCAAATTTGAGTGTTAATTTGTAGGATCGTACAAGTTAATGATCTAATCAGCCTTCAATGAGCCAAAATGCTCCTATAATTGTTTCTGTGCAGGCTCAGCTGGACTTGTGATTTTCAGGAGCTATTTCACCTCTTGAAAATGGCACCAGAGCTTTGTTCCAAAATGACACCTTGTCACTATGTTTTAAGGCACACTAGATCAGAAACTTAAGTTTGTTATCTTCCTTAAAAGCCATCCATGTCATCCTTAAAGTCACACGCGCTCAATTGAAGTTGTCATTTGAAATTGAAGACAGGGTACTACATGTGGGGTTGAAGTTCATTCCTCTCACGATTTTACATATTCTTATATAATGTTCGTTAAAATCTCCTATTTGGAATTTCAAGACTAGTTCACAATTTCTAGATAATCTCCCTTACGATTCGAGATTTCACCTTCACACCCATCTCTTTCTTTCAGGGCCCATTTTGTCTTGTTCAAAATGAGTGGTTTTTCTCTGTTTTGGCTGTGTTCTCTGTTTTAGTATATTTTTCAATTATATTTTGTTGGTTGTGTTCTCTATTATAATATAATATGGTTTTTCTCGTTATTTTGTTTATTGTTACTTAGAAGTATATTATTCTGTTCTCTGTTATAGTATATTTTTCTAGCATTTAATTATTATTTTGTAAGAGGTTTATGTTCTTGCATATATGTAATCTTCGGTTCCTCGATATTATTTTTTTATTAGGTAGACTCGGGTAAACTCTTGTGAGTTTGCAAGTTAAGTTTCCAATTTAAATTTAGCGGACTCTTTAAGTTCTTAAGTTTGACAACCTTGGTCATTATGATTAAACCTGACTACTCATTTATAAATTTATAAAAAAAACATTTAGATGAATTGCCTAGCTTGTAATATTGAATTTTCAAGTGTTTAGTTGAATCTTGTATTAATTGTCAGTCATAAACTTCTACTCCCAGACATGAGAATTATTGCATGATAGAATTCAAATGTGTTATTAAATAAAAATTCAATTGATTTTTTCCTGAATATGTTTCCAGTTGGCTGGCTTTGTCTCCAGTGACTTCAAAGTAACCCCTGTGCCCTAGACATGGCTGCACCATTTTTCTCAACACCTTTTCAGCCTTATGTTTATCAGGTACTTGCATCAATTCTTGTCCTTAAAAAATACTTTTTTTTTTAAAACTTCCCTTGTTTTCAATCAATTGATCTCTGTTAGTCTTGATTCTAGAACAGCTTGAATTATAGATTAATATGTTAGATGCAATTATGACTTCTCAACTAGAGTTGTAATTTGTGAAATTGGAGTACTCTATAGATCAATTTGTATCTTTAAATATTGCTATACTTTTGCAATTGAAGTTGCTGTTTAGTTAATTTGATATGATGGCTTCATTATATGATTGACAAACTTTAGTTGAGTCCTGGATCATGATAGTTTACTCCTTTGGTCCATGCGCCTTTGAACTAACAAAACTCCTCTGGAACATGCAGAATGATATTATATAAAAAGACCTTTTTTGATGTTTGGTGTACTTTTAAGGAATATAAAATACTTTTATTATCATGCATACTGTTTTCAGTAAAGTGGCTATTAGTATAAGAAGTTAACCACACACAAAACCTGCAGTACTGATGCTAGAAAATGGAAAAGCATAGTAGATATTCTAACACACAAATCTAAGAAAAAGGAAGGTTTCTCAGTATATTTATTCATATATTTTGTTTGTAAGAATTATTTATCAAGGGTGTTTTCTTTTCATGTTTTGCACTTTAGAGCCCGCAAGATGCAATTATACCTTTTCAGATTTTAGGGGGTGAAGCTCAAGTGGTTCAGGTATATATGAAAATCTAAAGTTTAAATGCCAATGTTTTGGAAACTATATATTGTCTACTTACTGTATAATCATTCTTCATCTGGTTCTTGCAAATTTAGATAATGTTAAAGCCACAGGAAAGAATCATCGCAAAACCTGGTAAGTTGTTGGGAACTTTTATTCATTGGTTTTGAATTTTTCCTTGGTGATCTTTCTTCTCAAAGTATCGAATAAAATTTGTGCCGTCATTTTGTACTGCTAAAATATTAAGTGCATGCTCTTGAATATGAAACTGACACAAACATGATTTATGGATAATAATAAACATTGCCGTGGAAGGTGAATCTTGGTGCAACACTAAGGTTGCTGCCTTATGACATGGAGGTCATGGGTTTAAATCCTGGAAACAACCTCTCTCATTATGGGGATAGGCCGTGTATATTTTAACAACCCCACCCTCTGCTGGTCACGACTCTTAAACAATTGTGGATGAAATAAACTATATATTTTGTTTGCAAATATTTATTCATATTTTTTGTCTAAATTTTTTGTTTTAGATTTCTTAAAATATTTTGTACTAGCTGTACACCATTTTACATGATTTTTTTTATCATTAACTAAAATTTATTGAAAAACTATAATATTAGGAGTGAGGTTCATTAAATAAGAAGTTACCTACATAATTTATGGTTTGTAACAAATTTTAGCTAATAGTAAATAATGTGTGTTAGCATTTCTTAAAAATAGTTTGTGTAAGTACCTGATAAATGTCATACTGAAAGGCTTTTTGAAAAATAAATAATTGAATCCCTCGCTCTTAAATTTCTTTATGACCTGTTTGTTGCCAATAAGCATGTTAGTGACTGGTATCATCAAGTAGGGAGTTACCAAGAAGTAAATATTTGTGGGAGTGGAGCTGTGCAGATAATTTTCTTTGGTATTTTGTTTTCCTAGTAGTCCTCGTTATAATATTTTTTAATGCATATTGATACCAATATGGCAATAAATTGACCCACATCTGTGTCTGTATAACTTGATTAAGTTACAATTTGTGGATCACACCTGTCAATATTTTAATGGAACCTGTATGCTGTTTACTTGTAGGTTCCATGTGCTTTATGTCTGGATCCATTGAAATGGAAAATGCCTACCTTCCCGAAAATGAAGTGGGTGTATGGCAGTGGTTATTTGGCAAAACAATAACTAGTATTGTTCTTCACAATTCTGGAACAAGTGAAGGATTTGTTGGAATTGCTGCACCATATTTCGCAAGAATTCTTCCGGTTTGTACTTATGTGCCTTTTCAAACTATTGTTACCCTTGTTTTAAGTCTCAATATTCATCATCTGAAATAAATATTGGTATATATATGACTGGATTTCTCTTTATATGTATATATGCTTATGTGTCTGTTACTTATTCAAATACAGATTGATTTGGCAATGTTCAATGGAGAGATTTTGTGTCAGGTATAATCAATTTGTTTGCAGTTGTTGTTAAATTTGATTTTATATTCTAAAATTTTATCTACAGGTTTACTGGTTGTTGAATTTTCTTTTAAATCTGAGAAACAGAATACAAATTAACCTTGTTTTGAATTTTTCTGCACTCTGTAGCCAGATGCTTTTCTTTGCTCTGTCAATGATGTGAAGGTTAGCAACATAGTAGATCAGAGGGGACGAAATATTGTTGCTAGTGCTGAGGTGAGATATTTGGGATGTTTCCTAGAATTATTTGTCTTTGTTACTAACTTGGTATCGATTGCATGGCAGCCCACGTAGTTTTCCTTTTGATCGCGGTTATTTTGTTTTGATACTTTACAAAATTGGACATTGGTTTTGAACTCCAAGATGGACAGCCTATGTACGCTGTAATGCTACATTGAATTCTTTTTCTACCAAAAGATATTATCAACAATGACAGGAGATGTCCCTAGGATGCATTACTTGTCTGTTGACGGATCTTCTTGGGATTGATACACAATTTATTGTTCGTAATCGATATTTTTAGGTTGCATTTGCATTCATTCATGAGTTTATTATATCCATGGTATGGAGAAGAAAACCGATAAAATATGATTTTAACTCTTTGCTTCGTTATTGGGTGGTACCATATAATCTACCGCCAGTTATTGTTTGAGAGTTTTTTAATATCTTTCCTCAAAGTTTCTAAAATTACAGCTTTATTTGCATCAGCCCTTAGGACATAGATGAATTTTGTGTTTCCAATGTATTAAATGTTTCCTTTCTCGATAAAAGTTTCCCACTTTTATCTTAACTTCAGCCTAAAATTTATTTACCACTTTTCTTTCAATGAAAATTGTTGATGTTATGGGAATAAAAATTAAAGTTTATATTGGAAAATTAAGGAAATACATGACGTTTGTATTTAGAATGTAGTAAATGTTTTCTTTCCCAATAATAACTCTCCGGTTTTATCTTCTTTAACATAAGCCCTGAAACTTATTATAAACATATTCAATATTAGAGGTGTTCTGTTGGAGAAGAAATTTCGGAGAAGTTAGGAGTCCTTTTACTTTGAGAAAACATTTTTTGTTTTCAGTTTCAGTTTTCACCAATAATAATTACAAAAAATGGCGCTGTGAAAATAGGCGAAGAATTTTTTGTCAAACCAATTGGGCAGGCCTCTTTGTATGCCTCCATATCGTTTCCCTAAGACCATGCTCTTTTTGTAGGGATTCTTGAGGCAGAAGCTATCTGGCCAAGGGCTTGCTTTCATATTAGCGGGTGGATCTGGTATTCTTTTCTTCTAAACATTATAAAGTCTTTCTCTTGTTCCATTTGGAACTCTCAGCTCCTCCGGAATTCATCATTGTAGTTTTAATGTCAATTTTATTAAGTTTTTGCTTTGAATTTTTTTCTCTTTTCTTTTTCCCCATACTCTTTTGTTATTTCTCATTGGGACGCTCTATTGGATTCTGTCCTCTTGTTAGTTGTACAGAAAAATCTTGAGATCGGTGAAGTTCTAGCTGTTGATGTTTCTTCCATTGTTGCTGTGACAAGTACGGTCAATGTCCAAATAAAATATAATGGTCCTGCACGAAGGACAATGTTTGGGGTAAGTAGCTTTTACAGCTCAGGCATTTTGTATTCAATCAATACTGAAATTAAGTAGTTTCTTTAATTACTTTTGGATGAGGAAAGACCCTCACCTAGCGGGATAATATTTTATTGCTGTTGTGGGGGATCATGAATTTTGCCTGTTTGGTAATGGCATCTCCAATCTTCCTTGATAATGGTAGGATTTACTTCCAATTTCAAAGTTATTCTTTATTGAAGAAGACTTTACCAGCTGACAACTTCGGTTGTAAACTTCGCAATTGTCTGTGCATATATGCTGGCAATATTTGAGAGTTTGCATTGCTAAACCAATCAAGTCTCTTCAAAGTGAGGTGTAGTGTACGGGATAGGGATCCAACCCATCCATAAAATTCTAATACACACGGATCACAAGATCCTCGACAGTGGGCAATTATGCTATAATGACAAAGATGATACAGGCTACAATACAGTGTATTAGCATTTTCATCACGGTGACCATAATGCTACCTTTGTTGGATTTTCATGCATTGCTTTCTTATAACACGATTCTTCTAACACCCATAACTTTTTCTAGAATGTGTTATATATGATCGTGATATCGAAAATTGCAGGGTGACAATGCGGTCACAGCTCTTCTAACAGGACCAGGCATTGTGTTCATACAAAGTTTACCTTTTCATCGGCTCTCCCAACGAATTGCTAGGTAACGTTGTGGTCGAGTGATCAGACAAAGTCACAATATCAGTTCAAAAACTGTCATGGACCTGTCTTCTACTTTTGCTTGGACATGCTCTCATGATTTTATTTTTTACCCTTTGTGAACTTTTGAGCGATTTTGTAATAAAATTCAATTTCTGCTTTTCAGGGCGGTGACTTCACCAAACATGAGGGAAAATCCCAAGTTTTTCATACAGATTGCAGTTTTCTTTTTTCTGGCGTACGTTGTCATTGTATCTTCGTTAATATTAACAGATGTATGAAATTCACTTTGTATTTTTTTTTTTTGTAATTTTTACTGTTCTCTTGTTTTACCAATTACCATATAGATTCAGGAATGAAGGAGGGGGATTTCTTATTGGCAGATCCACTAGTCCCATTTGAAAAAAAAAAAAACTAGTAATATGATTATTATGAAAATCATTTGTTAGAGTAGTCGATTTGAACAACATTTTTGTCCTTGTGATGTTGCGTGTTATTTTCAGTTTTTAATTTTATTGTTTGGAAGGATTAAAAACAATCAGACGTGACCTTTTTTTTTTAATGTATAGAAAGGAAAACACAATCAACCAGGTGTAACAGAAAGTATCGAACAGATCCGATGGATTAAACTGAAATGTATTCTATATGACACGATAACAGAGTATTTTTAGTATTTTTAAGGCAACTTTTTTGTCATAGCGATTGGAATTAATTCAATTAGTTAAAAGTAGATATTACATTTTAAATAATGATCATAAACATGATTCAAATTAAGAGATGTTAATTTTCCTGATATAGATACTTAGACAATATTTTTTGAAAACATTTAAACATCATCATACGTGTCATTGTATGATTGGTTCATGGTAGTGTCATTGTGTCATTTGAATCAATCACACAATGACACGTATGATTGATGTTCAAATGTTGTCAAAAAATATTGTCTATATATCATTATCCTAATTTTACAATTTTCATGTTCAATGTAACAATTTCATACATCACAGCTTATGACAGGCTCCAATGCAGACATGAGGCTTGAATTTCTTGGTGAGGTGATAAATATCCTTGTGATCTGGAATAGGTAGCTCTCGAACCATTTAATCCGAGTAAGCCATAACGTCTCAAAATAGAAAATATCAGTTATGAATTACAATATCCTAACAAAAACCCAAAACAAAAGTTATAAGGATGACAATCCTTCCATAATTTAGCTCTAATTCAGAATCTACTACATCATGGTTAAGTGATAAACAATAATGTCTCTTTTTAAATTAAAACAAAATTTATTATTAGTATGAATATTATATTAATATTTTTATCAAAAATATTTTTCTAATATATTAAATCGTTATATATTACTAAATAAATCATGTTTTGTTAATTTATGTTTTTTTTATAAAATTAAAACTAATTAAGTATAAATAATTTTAAAAAAATAAGAATTTAAAACTAATATATTATTAATTCCTGTTTTTTATAAGAATAAATTAATTAATATAATTTATAAGATTAAGTATATTATTTATATAAATATTATATCAATATTTACATTAAAATTTAGTAGTTAAATTTAAACTAAATTGAATTAATAAGACATATACAAGATTAAATTGAAATCAAGATGCTCGTGAGAGTATCACATAAGAACCACATAATATTGTTAATGTCGTTAATAATTTTATTTTAAAAATAATTCAATTGAGATATTTTTTCAAAAGTTAGGATGTAATTGAATTTCTTTTAAAAGTAAAAACCAACTTCATACAACCATATTGGAAACCATTCAAGTAATTAAGTCAAATTATATTAAGATTTTTGTAAGTGTAGTCAGGTTGGCTAAATGTTCAAATAATGGAAAAAAATTTCATTTGAAATATGTTAGATATATTATCTTTATTTTATATTTATCTTTTATCTTTAGTTAGTTTGTTATTATTTTTTATTTGTATTTTGGGCTTAACCCATATTTCTTATATTATAATAAAGATATTGCGGTTGTCTATCACACGGTTTTGATAAAGATAAAAAATAAATATAAAATAAAGATAATATATCTTACATTTCCTCTCAAGCTAGTACATACATATGTACCAAACTTGTTACTAATATGATCCATCAAAGACTTAGTGAAAATATCTCTTTCTGCACTCAAATAACACCAAATTACTAATGATTTGCAAGATGACATAACAAATACGAAATATAAACTCAGAAGATAAAAGAAGCTAATTTTGTTTAAAATGATTGTTTGAATTTTTGGTTTTAAATTGCTCGGTTGGAAGTTATACACTGTGTTCCATATTTGAGATTGTAAATAAGCAAGTTTTGGAGACTCTGGGATTGGGAGTTGATTTGAGAATATTATGTAGTGTTGGAATGTCATCGCTGAGTTACAAGCCTTCATAGTTGAGCCTCAAATAAAGGATATTGTCACGAACACTATAGAATGATATCAGCTACTACTGAGTGGCAGGCTCAGTAAAAAGCCCCTGAAAACAAGGCACTAAGGAAAGGAAGCCTGATACTCTGACGCTAAGCGTTATCTTAATATTTTTTATTATTACCTCTTCGTTTTTTCTTATAATTTAGTAAATTTATAACTTATACATGGATTTATTTTTTTTATATTTTTTATTACACTATATATTTTATTTAAACAGATTTACAATTTTTTTCTCTTAATTATCTACAAAACATGAAAAAAAAAGTTATCTTTATCATTTACGCACTATTATAAATTGTACGTAATTTACTACATCTTGAGGTTTTTTTTGAGAAAGAAAGCGTCATAATTTTGTATTCTCTGCCTTCACTCACGTCGCATCGTGTTATAGCAAAGGCAACTTCAAAGTCTCGTGTTCGCAACCTTTACATCTATCGGTGAGTATTTTAACAAACTAAAGTTTTATATGATCAATCTCTTTGAATTTTAGTTAGGTTTTGTTCGACTGTTCTACCGGAAATGAGAGTTTCATTGTTTTTGTTAATAACGTTGTCCAATAATAAAAAAATAGTGTTATCAAAATGGGTCACTTTTGCCTCACCACAAGTTGGTCATTTAGTTAATTAATTTCACCTAATTCATGTATTGACGTGGTAGAAAAATTTAAACCCTTTTCCATTAAACGGATTGGTTAACTAGTTTACTTAATTACAATTTTTTTTAAATAAAAAAGTTACAATTTTTTTTAATTCAAATCACTAATGCAAAAATGCTGTTTAACGTCACCCATCAGATGTCGGTTTCATGAAAAACCGACGTCTATTATTGCATGGTGGCATTATCGTAAATATATTGGTAAACTAGACGTCAGTTTCGATGTTAGGCGACGTCTATGACATCATAGACGTCGCACCTACCTCAAACCGACGTCAAATTGCCTGAGGTATGTGATAAGACAGACAATTCAACGTCGTCTAGAAAAGGGCACCGACGTTCCAGTCTCTGACAGGAAATCAAACGTCAAACTGTTCAACTCTAGACGTGGAATAGACGTCGGATCCCCTGAACAAGCAACGTCGACTGGGCTACAATTAATGTTGTTCACCAAATTCCCAGGCGCTTAGATGTCACGTAGTCAAATGGCGACGTCTAAGGCCTATCTGGAAGGCGGGAAGACAAAAATCCTTCAATTTAGACGTCGATTCTGAACGTAAGCGACGCCTACGTTCCTGTAATTGATTATTTTCACCAAATTCAAGGGTTTTAGACGTCAGCTAGGAGGGACACCGACGTGAACTACCCTGACAGGAAATCAAGCGTCAATCTTTTCAGCTTCTTTAAGAAGAATAGACGTCGGATCCCAATCAAACACTGACGTCTATAGACGTCGGTTTCTGGCGCAATCGACGCTCAATTTCATTTTAAATAAACCGCAAACCCTTCTAACCACTCAGTTTCTGATCGCGTCTTCATCTCTTCTCCTTTTTCTCTGCTTCTCCTATTCTTTTACTCCCTTGCGCACCTCTACTTTTTATCTCTTCCAGCATTGCATTATATTTTCTCATAACGTCATTGTCTTCGTCCTCTCCTTTTTCTCTCTTCATCTCAGGTGCGTGGTTTTTCTTATGCTTACCGTTTAAACTTTCTTTAGTTTTTTATAGATTATCTTGTCGTTCAACTTATTAAAATTTGCCTTTTTTGTGTTATGTTTTAGTGCAGTTTTGATCCACTCTTTGGGTAACATAGTGCAACATTCTCCCTTTGCTGGTTTCCTCATTAAAAGAGTGGCGATCTTTTGAGTTTTCTGGTTCTTTCGACCCAAAATGGAACTTGGGTCCTTGTCTACTTCTCGACACCGTAATTTTTTTCTGTTGCGGATGAATAATTGGAAGTAGCCATGGACCCAGGTTCGGTTTTGGGTTGAAAGCACTAGAAGATTCAAAAGACGCGAGTTTTTTTTGTGGGGAAACTAGCGAGAGGAGAGTGTTACACAATGCTACCGAAAGCCTGGATCAAAACTGCACTAAAACACAAAATCGTTGTTAGACGTCTGTTAAAGCCATGTCCAACGTCTATAACAATATAGACGTCGATTAGTGTCATTTTAAACCTCTTTTATATATTCATGTTAACGTCGGTTTAATCATAGGTGGACGTCTATATAGAGTAATTAGACGTCAGTGTGAGTATAAACAGACGTCTATATAGATGTCAGTGGATATCGTTAACTGACGTTTATATGGACGTCGGTTCTGACGAATTTCGACATCCCATAGACGTCACCCGTATAGACGTCGGTTGTGAAAGTGACGTTAAAAGCCCAAATTAATCGACGTTAAACAGCGTTTTTGCACTAGTGAATCTAAACAAATTTCATTTTCAAAATAATGTTAAACTGACAAATCAAAATAATAATTAAAAGTATAATACAATCCGAGTCAGATGATATTTTTTAAGATTTTATAAGATAATAAATTAATAAAATAAAATAAGGTAGATTGGTGAGCCAACCCAACTCACCACAGTTCCAGATAAGTCAGGTTTAAATGAGAGATGTTTCATCCTACACCTCCAAGACCTACACCTTTAACTTTTTTAAAATTTTACTTTTAACCTTAGTGAATATCTTTTTAACTTTTCACTTTCTATTTAAAGTAAAAGTGTTTCATCCTGCACCTCCAACACTTCATCCTACATCTTCAACTTTTTCAAAACTTTATTTTTTAACTTTAGTAAATATATTTTTTACTTTTTCTCTTTCTATTTAAAATAATCTTACATATTTTTAACTCTATACCCTTTTAATTTTTTTTTAAAAACTTTGTCTTTTATTTATATTTTAATAATCTTTAATTTAATTTAAGAATCTAATATTATTTAATATTTTTTCATATTTTAGTAATTATTAAAATATAATTTATATTATTATAATAGTTATATTACTAAAATTGAAATAATTAAAATAAAAGTAATAAAAATAAAAATAATTACATAAAATCTGATTTAATATACATAAATATATTAAATTATATTACATCAATATATAAAATTTCGAAATTTTTAGATTTCTTAATTATTATTTATTTTATTTTAATTTTTTTAATATTAGTACTATAATAATTTAAATTATATTTTAATAATTATTTAAATATAAAATATATTAAATCATATTAATTTTTTAAATTTAATTAAATAATTAATAAAGTATAAATAGAAAACAAATTTTTAAAAAATTCTTATCGGAAATCCGATAACTACGTTATCGGATACCAATATCCGATGACTTTTTTTTTTAAATTTTATTTTTTATTGAAAATTCAATAATAATTTAAGTTTTTATTTAATATTCACATTACAAAAATTAAAATTAAAATAATTAAAATAAAAGTAGTAAAATTAAAAATAATTATATAAAAACTGATTTAATATATATAAATATACTAAATTATATTAAAATATTAAATTAATAAAATAGGATTTCAAAATTTTATATTTCTTAATTATTATTATTTTCATTTTAATTTTTCTAATATTAGTACTATAAATATATAAATTATATTTTAATAATTAATTAAATATAAAATATATTAAATAATATTAAATTAAATAATTAATAAAGTATAAATAAAAAAAATTAAAAACATTTCCTATCGGAATTGGAAATCCGATAACTATGTTATCGGATACCAATATCCGATACTTTTTTTTAAAATTTTATTGTTTATTTAAAATTCAATAATAATTTAATTTTTATATAATACTTATATTACAAAAAATAAAGTTAAAATAATTGAAACAAAAGTAATAAAAATAAAAATAATTATATAAAAACTGATTTAATATATATAAATATACTAAATTATATTAAAATATTAAATTAATAAAATAGGATTTCAAAATTTATTTCTTAATTATTATTTTAATATTTTTAATATTACCACTATAATAATATAAATTATATTTTAATTGTTATTTAAATATAAAATATATTAAATAATATTAAAACTTTAAATTAAATTAAATAATTAATAAATTATAAATAAAAATAAATTATTAAAAACTTTTGAGTTGGAAATGAAAAAATTATATTTTAATAATTATTAAAATATGAAAAATATTAAATAATATTAAGTTTTTAAATTAAATTAAATAGTTATGAAATTATAAATAAAAGATAAAATTCTAAAATTTTTGTTAAAAGGGTGCAGGGTTAAAGATGTGTAAAATTAAAGTAAAAAAGTTATTTACTAAGGTTAAAAATAAAGTTTTGAAAAAGTTAGAGATGCATAATGAAGTCTTGGTAGTATAGGATGAAACACCATGAGTCAGGTTGAAAATTGACGTACTAGATTGACCTCCATGATTATTTTTACACTTTTAATAAAATAATTTAAATTATTTTTTTGAAGATATAAAATTAATTAAAAAATGAATCAATTTACACAAACTTTTCTTATAATTTTCACACATTAGTAATTTAATTTTAATTTGCCAACAAATATTTTTCCTTTCTTTTTTACATTTTTCTTTCCAAGAAACCGTATCATAAATTAAATATCTTAGCATCCCATGATATATTTTTAATGAATTAATTTAGATAAACATTAGATAGACTACATAAGGTTATATATATATATATATATATATATATATATATATATATATATATATATATATATATATATATATATAATGATATTGTTAATCAAATGAAGAAAGTATCTTTTAATTAATACGATTTTGAACTGAAAGATTTTAGATTAATTAATATATCTTGATTTCAAAGATTTTGGCAAATTTAAAAAAGAAATTGATAGCCGTAAAGATTTTTAACAAGTGAAAATATTGAAAAGGAATCCATTCATTGATTTGATTCATTAAAGTTATAAAAACCAGGCATTATTTCTAGGTTTGTTTGTCTGTGAAATGCCCAAAATCTCAAACCCGCATCCAATCCAAACCACACCACAATCGCACACCCATTTCCTTTTCTCTTGCTCCTTTTCCCACTCTCCGCTTCTCACATCAACCCAACCCTAGCCTCATCCTGCTCTTCCAATCGCTCTAAACTTATCTCCTTTTCTACAATCGATCTTCGATCCGCTTCGCCGTTCTCTCAAATCGCTCCAGATTATCCGCTGTTTCGACCGTCGCGAGGAGGAGGAGGAGGAGGAGGAGGTGTTCTTAGCGATTCGCACTCGAAGCTTCCGACGGCTCATCGGAGAGATTCGGTACGAATCTCAACGCGCTTTCTTCGACTCGAGATATCCACCGAAGGAACGAATCTTCTTCTTCATCTTATTCGTTCGATTGCACTTTTATGCCCTAATTGTTGCTGCGGCTATTCGGATTTCTGATTTTGGAGGGGTTTAGTTCACCGGATTCGGATTCGTCTGATTCGCAGTCTCGATCGTTTGATAACGATCTTGTTGCTCTGGTTCCGAACCTTTGGACGGAATTTGGATTCTCTGGATTCCGAGTGCGGTCGATTTTTGTCACGGACTGAAGATTTGCCATCCGGTTGCTCGTGAAGAATTCTTGAAGTGAAAGTGAAATCTCCTTGTTGTGGTGGTTCGATTTGTTCGATTTTAACCTTAGTAATCTGCAAGTTGAGAAGAGAAAGAAAAAGAGCTTTGCTATATTGTACTGTTTGATTTTCATTTTAGTTTTAATACGAGGGCCATTTTTCATATTATTTCAGAGGCCCTTTGATTATCGTCCTTTGTTATTATTGGTTCTAAGATAATCTTTTTTATAGATAGAAAGAGAAATATACCATGGCGGTGTATTATAAATTTAAGAGTGCAAGAGATTATGATTCAATTCCCATGGACGGTCCTTTCATCTCTGTTGGTACATTGAAAGAAAAAATATTTGAATCCAAGCATTTAGGGAGGGGTACTGATTTCGACCTTGTGGTCACCAATGCCCAGACCAATGAAGGTTGGTTCTGATTTTGATTAAACTATTTTCTTTAACTAGTGGTTTGGGGGCGATAATATGAGTGTGGGTTTTAGTCTTTTATTTTAATTCGGGGCTTAATATAAATTTAAACAAAGGATGTGTTGCATATTCTTTAGCTTTGAGGAGGGGCTCTCCTTGGATAAACTCGCAGTATTTATCCACCGCCTCTCCGATGACAATTTACTAGTTCTATAACCTTATCTGTCAACGAAACTGAAATAAGTTTGAGTTGAAATTTACCTTACTCTCCTACAAAGAATAACAATAAAAATAAAACTGCTTAAAATTGAAAGGGCATGGGGTGTTGATCTGGGTATTAGGATGAAGTTAGGCTGCAATTACAGGTGTCCAACTTTGCGAAATCAGTATGGTAGTTCATATAGTAGGCTTTTGTTGAATGACATTTTTACAGTATTTTATAGTTGTCTGTTTGGAATTTCAGAATATCTTGATGAAGAAATGTTGATTCCTAAAAATACCTCAGTCTTAATTCGCCGAGTTCCAGGACGGCCTCGTTTACCAATTGTTACTGAAATAGAGTACTACCCCAAACCTTAAATCTTATTACTGTTGTTGAATTTTTCACAATTAATCAGCCATGGTGTCTGTCAATTTTTTAAAACTCCTAGTCATCAATTTGAATATAATTCCACAACCAGAAACTACATTGTTATTTTGAGATGATTTCTTTTTATGTGTTGCAACTATATTTTTGTTCTTTTGCAGACAAAAGGTGGAAACTAAGGTTGTGGAATCCGAGTCTGGAAACAGAAGCTTACCAGCTGAAGATGCATCTGCCATGAAATATGTCAGTCCCTTTCCTTTTCCTTTTTGCCTTTTATGAACAATTCATCGCAATCCCTTTGAAATTGACCTCTTCTTACCTCTTGACAGCCGGAAGATTCAGACTGGGATGAATTTGGCAATGATTTGTATACAATTCCTGATCAAGTGCCTGTTCAATCAAGCAACATAATTCCAGAGGCTCCGCCACCGAACAAAGCTGATGAAGACAGTAAGATTAAAGCCTTTGTTGATACTCCAGCTCTGGATTGGCAACGGTTAGTTAGTACAGTATTTTCCTTTCGTTAGCTTTGTTGTTTGATATATGGAGTCATTGCAAGTTGGAAAGAATTGTAATGATAATAGTTATTTCCATCTCTTCAAGAGGAAATGGGGATTCCTGCACTCTGAATGACTTGTACAGGAATAGTTATTCCAAGTTTTTTCCTTCCAAACTAATATCATGTTAGGATATCTAACGATGGGGAGAATAGAATGAGTGGGAATGGACGTAATAGAATAAATTGAATGTTGAAAGTTTTCATTTTATTGTTCAAGGAATCATAATTGAATGGAAACTGTAAGAAGATCAGCAATATGTTAAGTGCATATCATGGCTTAAAAATCAGGGGATTGAGGGAAGATAAAATATAGGTGGATGATGGAATGGAATAATCTATATCAGCTTCCATTCTATTTCACCCCTTTTCTTAACACAGATAAGTCGATGGCAACTAATGTCATTCCATATCCAACCTTTCTAAGAATTCTAATATAGCCTTAGGTATTCCCATTCCGTTTGGAGACATTTTTCCATGCAACCAAATGTGCTCTTGTTTTTGTGAAAACATTTTCATTTTGGCTTATGATATTATTTATTTTAATTTTATCATGCAGTCAAGGTTCAGACTTTGGTACTGGTAGAGGCTTTGGAAGGGGTTCAGGTGGTCGGATGGGGGGTGGACGTGGTTTTGGTGATTCTCTTTGCCTATTCTATATCCACATACTTCTTAGTTATTTTCTGCTTATGATACAAAACTTAATATGCTGATCAACTAATGCTCATTTAATTGCTGATGTATGGCAGGGATGGAGCGGAAAACGCCTCCACAAGGCTATGTGTGTCACAGATGCAAGGTGCCAGGTATGTTGATCCTTCTGTACTTTCTGGTCACCCTCTGCTAGTGAATTTCTGCACAGCAATGTCATTTTTCTCTGCTTACTTTTTTTAACCTACTTTTGTCTAGGACACTTTATTCAGCATTGCCCTACTAATGGTGACCCAAACTATGACATGAGGAAAGTCAAACAACCTACTGGTATTCCAAGATCCATGCTAATGGTAAATCCACAAGGCTCCTATGCTTTACCAAATGGCTCAGTAGCTGTCTTAAAACCAAATGAGTAAGTTCACCGTGATTGTCCTTTTCCATTTTGTCATATGTAGGCATGATGTTTATTTGATATTTTCCTTGCAAACAGGGCTGCTTTTGAGAAAGAAATAGAAGGGTTGCCATCAACACGTTCAATTGGGGACCTACCACCTGAGCTCCACTGTCCCTTGTGTAATAATGTTATGAAAGATGCTGTACTAACAAGCAAGTGTTGCTTTAAAAGCTTTTGTGACAGATGTAGGTTTTTCATTCATCTGTTGTATTTATTGTTTTCAGAATTTGAATATAATGGTAATGTTTCACTAGTTTATAGTTCTTCCTCATTATCCAAGTACGGAATAGTTTACACAGCGTTTTGTCTGTTCTTTCTTTCTCTGAAGTTATTGCGTACAAATCCTTTCTTGAAGTTATGTAATGTTATTCCGAAAATTCTTCAGGTATTAGGGACTATATTATCTCCAAATCTGTGTGCGTATGTGGTGCAACAAATATTCTTGCTGATGATCTCTTACCAAATAAGACACTAAGAGATACCATCAATCGGATATTAGAGTCTGGCAACAGCAGTGCTGAAAATGCTGGGAGCACTTTTCAAGTTCAAGGTTATTGAAACTATCATGATGTCTCTTGAACTATTATCGATTATCATTGTGCTGGTGTTTACTTTTTTTCTTTTTAATTTTGAGTTTTCAGATATGGAGTCTGCTCGATGTCCACAGCCTAAGATTCCATCCCCAACCTCATCTGCTGCGTCCAAGGGAGAACTAAAGGTTTCACCTGTTAATGAGAAAACAACAAATATAATTGAAACAGCTGATGATAAAAAGGCCGTTTCTGCTCCTCAGCAGACCTCAGAGCAAGTTAGGAACCTCAGAGTTGCTGATGTAGTATCTGAAGCTACTCATGAGTCAATTAGTGTGAAAGAACCAGCCTCACAAGGGAGTACTCAGCAGGTTGAGGAAGAAGTGCAGCAGAAACTGGTTCCTACCGATGCTGGTAATATATTGTTGAAACCTATTTTCATCGAGTATGGTTTAGATGGGAAAATATTCTCACTCGTATTTGTATTTTAAACTTCTCAGGAAAGAAAAAGAAGAAGAAGAAAGTCCGTTTGCCCCCAAATGGTAAATCTGCAGTTCTGTGACATGAATAGCTGTATTAGCAAATGTTTTTCCTGGACTCAGTGACATGACAACATTTAGTGGTTGAGTGGCATACTGACTGTTCCTAATAATTTGAAATATATTTTTTTATATATGTTGCAGATTTGCAGTGGAAAACTCCGCATGACTTTGGGGTTGAGAACTACATGATGCCAATGGGCCCACCTCCAGGCTATAATTCATACTGGAATGGCATGCAACCAATGGATGGATTCATGGCGCCATATGGGGGTCCAATGCAAATGATGGGCTATGGTCTTGGCCCCTTGGACATGCCATTTGCGGGTGGTATGCCACAAGACCCATTTGGCATGCAAGGTTACATGATGCCTGTTGTTCCGCCTCATAGGTACATATTAGTTATTTTAAAACTGAAATTCAGCTCTTTCCTGCTCTCATACTCAACAGAAACATGTCCTGAACATCATGGACCATTTTGGGAACTTATTTATAAGTAATTGCAAGATAGAAAAATACGAAAGAAAAATGAAATAAGTTTTTCCGGAAGTAAATTTGCTGAAGTTATCTCTTTTTCTTCTCTTAAGAGATGATTTTTCATTCATACATAAGTTAATTTTTGACTCATGATAATAAGTTTATTTGTTTATATGAGAGTAGTATATTGAACTTTTCTGTTGAATTTGGTTTTTGGTTGCGCGTTTGTCAAATCCAATGTCGATTCATTGTTATTTAGGATGTCTAATTGTAATATAATAATTTATGACTTATTCAGGGATCTTGCTGACTTCGGTATGGGAATGAATGTTCCACCCCCAGTTATGAGTAGAGAGGAGTTTGAGGCCCGTAAAGCAGATATGAGGCGGAAGCGTGAAAATGAGAGACGGGCTGAAAGGTATGTGGAACTTCTTTTGATGGCTGGCTTCCATATTCTGATATATATTGTCAAGAAGTTTGATTCACCTTTATTTGTGAACTACTAGAAATAACAACAATTTTATTCCAGCATATATTTAACACACCATCAGTGTTTCACATTAGCAAAGTTTTCAATATTGTTTCTTGACTGAAGAGATTGGATTGATTTTAGCCTTTTTTTTAATAATTCTAGTGAATTTATGAGCACTTTCAAGTCCCTCCCGCCTAAAATAAAGAAATAATGTTTTATCGTTTCATAAAACATTTGAATTAGTTATCTCGACTCATCCCCAAATTTTGTTCCTTATTGTTTTTTAATGAGTTTATTTTCTTCATTGAACAGGGACTTCTCCAAAGATCGAGACTTTGGTAGGGAAGTGAGCAGTGTTGGAGATGTTTCTTCAATGAAATCAAAAACTGTATGTGCTTTTTATCGTCTTAATTTTGCTCTTTTTCTATGGACTTTTATGTGCCATTTACTTTCCTGGGTTTTTCTACCGGAACTTTGGCCAGAAACCTAAAGCCTGCAAAAGCGCACTGATTGCACAGATAATCCCACTTGTTATCATACTAAACTTTGAAAGTTAATTGTTTTTTCATTTATTGATAAAAAAATTATTCAAGTGACACTCTGGTTGATCACAAACTGATCGAGTGAACAAACGCTCACGCCTCTCACCATAATCCTGTGGTGAATAGCAACCAATTGGTTCAAAACCAAAGTAGTGGGTAGAGTTGCATTGCTTGCACTGCACGATAACGGTGCAATGGTGTTATTACATTTCTGTGATCACGTGTCAGCATCTCTCGTGATCATTTATCCATACTTATGGACATGCTTTAAACCCTAAAATAATTTAAGCCATAATTTTATCTTTGCAATTGAATTTTTTCTTTAGACTATGATAATAGCTTTTTTGTTTTTCTGTATTTGGCTTTCCTATTGGTAACGATGCTTACCGAGGAGGATGGAAAAAATTGTATCATAAAATTGGGCTTTCTATATTTGGATATTTGATTTTGAAACTGAAGGTTGCGTAGAATGTGTCATAGAATGTTTCTAATATGGACTTTTCAAGTAAGTCTTTTCTTTTAATACTAAATGGGCTTATGGTTCCAGCGGGAGTTAACACTGTACATTCTCATTCAAGGGGTGGCTAAAGGGTTTGTGGCGCATTAATTTCTGGCGATGTTTTGCCGTATTAGGGGCCACGTTTTTCCACTTATTTATATTTTGGGTTCAGCTGGGCCCTGCGAGTTATTTTAGATGCTTGAATCATTCATGAAAAAACATTTTATAAATCTACCTTTTGTTAGCACCTAAATTGTAATGTTTAGTAGAACATTTTTTTTATATGTTTTACTTTTTGAAACACTTTTTTGTTCGAAGTTGCTAAAAAAGACAAAGTTAATTATAATTACGGTTTAGAGGAACACGTTTATGGAAACTGGACATTTTATTTGATGTGGATTCTTTAGCCCGTCTGAACAATTGACCATGATAAATAAGTGGGCTTGGGTTGGGCCACTTGCACAAAAATAGAATGAACCCTAAATTATGCGGTTTTAGCGTTTTATTTATATTTTATATGACTGACCAAACGAACGAACCTTGGGTTGTACTTGGTGTTGTCATGGCTATCTTTTATAGGGCTAACTTGCTTATTTATTTGGTTTTTTTATGATTTCCCAATAAAGTTATTGTAAATTGTTAAGATAAATTTAATTACTACCTTTGGGTTGCCTAAATTTATGAAAGTTGTCCTTTTGGAAAGAAAATGAACTGTTTTTCTTTTAAAATCGCATACTGTTGATAATTTTAAAGTTGTGCTTTTGGAAGAAGTGCATTTTATTTTAGACTTTTTCATTTTTATTTTATTATTGGGTCTAGTTGGTAGTCCCTGGTGATGTATTTGTCATGTTTTTATTTACTCTTTTAGTCAGTCAAATGTAAAGGAACATGGTCTTAATATTTCGGCGTTTTTACTCTGGTGCAGAAATCAATTCCACCTTCCTCCGGTAGCGATTACCATCATCGTTTCCGTTCGGAGAGACTGTCACCAGAACGGTCACCGCGGGAGCTCGAACCTCCGCGCCCTGCCAAGAGAAAGTCCGACCACCACTCAGATCGTGAACGCGAAGATAGGGATCGCGACTATGAGCACGACCGTCATCACCATCACCGCCATCACCGTTCAGAATCCTCGTCTAGGAGGTCATCGGAACCAGTGACCAAAGCTCCTTCCAATGCGGCATTAGCGGCAGCTGATCGCAAGCAGAAGGCCAGCGTGTTCTCTCGCATAAGTTTCCCGGCTGAGGAGGAACCCCCCAAGAAGAGAAAGGTCACCGCTTCTTCGACAGCGGAACCGGCCGCCGCGACCGCCGCTCCCGGTGCCTCTTCGGCACACCTCAAGGCAGTGTCGAACGGGTATTACGAAGGAAGGAAGAGCAGCGCCGCTGCGGATTACGAGTCGAGCGACGATGAGCGGCATTTTAAACGGAGACCTTCGAGGTACGAGCCGTCGCCCCCGCCTCAGGCGATGGAGTGGGAGGACGAAGGAAGGCATCCGAGAGGTTCGAGGGAGCGCAAACATAGGTGACATTTTTGATACAATTGTGCCGCGATGAAGTAAACAGACACTTTTAACTGCTAGCGCCGCTGTGCCTGTGCTCGCCGAGATTATCAACTTCTCTCTTCCAAACCTTGAAATAAGCTTCTTTTTGGAAGGATTTTATTTCATTGTAACTTTGCTTCCCATCAATTTTCAATAATTTCGCCGTGTAAAATTATCACTTTTTATTCAAATCTAATGAAATGGATCTCTTCATTTTGCTACCACCTGATGCTTTCTTGTTTCTACGATCTCTGATTAGTAGATATAGTTTATCAATTGCTCTTTAGCTGCACTGCCAATTTTACAATTTCAACAAAATAGTTATTCCATTTCCCTTTCTCTCCATTTTATTTTTTGTGGTGACATATTTAATACCTATTCACTTCTTCGATATAAATTGGTCTTATCTCGTTAATGTTTCCTTTCTACGGAGAAGAAGAAAGTCATGAAACGTATAAATGGCAGAAAGATTAAAAATAATTTAATGAAAAAATAACAATAAATGGCCTTGTTATTCTTCTTGCATTATATTCCATATTATTGAACTAATGTACCCTTCCAACATATTTATACCTTCAAAAACTACACATTGGTATGTCCTAACACACATTGTTCACCTACCACACCATAATTTTTTACAGAATGGTAATATCATTCGTTTGTAACACTTTTTTTTTCTCTATTTGTAGTTCAATCCTCCCAACATAAATTGGTAAAATCGAGTCATTCCATAGTTTTGATTGCAATTTTCTTCCTTTATCTTTTTGTTCGTATTTGTACTCCTTCTTACCAAATGTGCGTTGTTTCTTTAACTCAAGGCAATCTATCTTTTCTCACACAACACGAGAATTATAGAGTTGTATAACTACATAGTGTGATACTTCTATTAATCTCCTTACGCCTACTTGTTATTGATTTTTATTTTTGTTTTGCATAATGTTGTATTAATTCTCATTAAGATAAATAACATTCTTCCCCGACTGTAATACGCCAAGTTGATTCATCTTTTTACATTGCTTCCATAAGTTATATTTTTTTTTATAACCATTTGGCACCACCTTAGCCCATTTTTCTCCAAAACATTTCGTTCCTCCTTTATGTACTTTTTCTCTTATTTCTAGTCATCAACATTGCAATCAATCTATTATCTATATATATATATATATATATCAATTTAAGTATGATTATAGATTGTATGAATTTGGTTAGTTTAAGCATAAGATGAACTTAAATGAATAACTTGTATAATTAGTTATGAGTTTAAGTGTTTCATAAATTTAAAGGTGAACTTAAATGCATGATTACTGAAATTATTTTGTTTGAATCTATTAATTTTATTAAAGCATTAATGTATATTGTTTTCATTCCATAAATTTATTAAGTATGAGCAACAATGTGGTCAAGCTTAATGACCTAAATTTATCATGAACTCTCTTCTTTGGGAATTTAGCCAGGTAAATTTTAATACTTTTAAGGATAAATGAAACTTTCAAGAAATCAAGACCATGTTGGGAGGTTGAGAAAAATGAAGATCATTCTATCTATCTCACAACTCATGAAGGAGCTCACATCAACAAAGCCAATCCAAGAAAGAAGAACAAGAAGGATGAAGTCCCAATGAAAGTATATAAGGGCAATATCGAGAGGGACCATAAATGTTTATTTTACAAGAAAATAGGTCATTTCAAGAATGATTATCCAAAAAGAAAATCTTGGTTGGAAAGAAAGATATTTTTTATGTTTCTTTAAGAAATACTTAATAATACTAAGTGATTGGATTCTGGAGCTACCACTCATGTTTATAATATTATAAACGGATTTATTTCAATCTAACCCATAAAAGGAACTAAAAAATACTTATATATGGAGAATAGAATGAAGACATAGATAGAATGAATTAAGACTTACAAATTAATTCTACACAATAGTTATAGTTTTGATTTTGAAAAGTGTCTCTGTGTTACTAGTTGTACTAGGAATTTAATTTATATTGCAAAGTTTGATTGTTTAAGTTTTTATTTTAGGATTGGAAACAATACTTTTCATTTATATAAACTTTCATACTATTATGGTTTGATATTTTATTAGATGATTTATATCGTTTAAATCTTGATGTTAATTTTTCTGAATTTCTATTTAATGTTGAACATGTTATTGATAGTAAATATATTGCACAAAATAGATATTTTATTTTCTTATGACATAAAAGATTGGATCACATATTTAAAAGATACAAAATTCAAATAAGTCATTTAATAAAATTTACTTTTATTTTTGTTTACATTCTTCCTATTTATGTATGAAAACAATTGAGATACAAAATGTTGATAAAAAAATCTGCAATTTTTTTTGAAGCTGACAAGGAAACAAGCAAAAAAGAATACCTTCTTTTCTCTTTTTGTTACATTCATCACCATTCACAATTTGTGATTTTGAATATGCATCGTTCTACATAAACAAGCCTACACTCTTATAATCATTGTGGATTTTTATACTTCGGTGTGGTTGTTGCAAAAGATGATTTCCCAACATTAGGAAACATTTCATGCTGATGTTTCTAAAGAATTTTTCTACATATACAAAAATTCACTTATAAAAATACACAAATATAATAATAGTATGCTAAGCTACAATAAGTTGTGAGAGTATGTCATGTTAAAGTAAAAAAAATACGAGAACACATTGATAATAGTTAAACAATAGAACGTAAATTAAAAATACAAGGAATAATGTTAAAAGGATTCAACATAAGAGAAAATACAGATAACACTAAAATAATAATTTGTAATGTTGTAAAAGTGGTGAAATAAAACCTATGTAAATTGTATAAATTATTCAACCATTTGATTGCTTTTAATTATAAAATTTATAATTATATTTAATTTTTCTTTGCATTCATAATGTATATAGAAATTTATATTTATTTAAAATTGTTTGATTACTTATTTAAGTAAACGAAATATGTTTTTCAATATATATTATAATATGAATCACTAGATTATATATATTTTTTTTTTGCATAGAATTTGACATACAATCAATATATTGTTGAAATTCAACGTTTATATTAATTTAAATGACATTCTACATAAATTTATTGAATAATATAATAATAGATATGGTTTATATTAATAATTTTTTTTAAATATTATACAATAATTATTTAATATATTAGAATGAAATATTTTTCAAAATATATATTAAAATATGAATCATCATAAAGAAAAAGGGGGTGAGAAAAGAAAACAAATATGATAGAAGCCCTTTTGAATAGTTTAATTTTGTGAGTTCGACCCGTTCTAATGCACTTCTATAAAAGTTAAAAGAGGAACCAAACCCTAGCACTTTGCTACTGGCACTGCGCGCTTCCGCACGATGGGTATTTTTTTTTTTTTTCTGTCTATCTCTTTTCTCCCTTCGTTACTACCATTCGTTACTACCATTCGGATTGGTTTCGTGATGAATTTGTCGGTTTGGTGTGCTGTTTTCAATGTGAATCTCTGTTCATAGTTTCCACTGTGACGTCGTGTATGTGAAAGTGAAAATAGTCCTTGTCTCATTCCTTCTTGGAAATTTTTCGGATTTGATAGGAATGTGCTATTTTTTCTTTGGGTTACGAATGTTTGTATTTCCTTTTCATTTTGTTTGGTGTTGATGTAATTTTGATTCACTGGACTGACTAGATTTTATATTCTATGATGCTTTACGGTGATAATTGACAATTTTAGGCTTAACTTTTCCCTTATCAACCTCAATGGAATGAATGATTAATAATGTGTGTTTGGTTCATGTTTTTGTGTGAAGGTGTTCTTTCTGTTCTTATTTGGTTCTTTAAGGCTTTTGTTTGTGGGTTATGCTGGATTAGCCTGTCATTATAGCATTTGGTAGACAAGTGAGTTTCCGCTTTTGGCGTGTTCCAATTGTTGAGTTGTGTTGTTTTATGTTGCAATAGGTGCCTACAAGTATGTCTCCGAGCTTTGGCGCAAGAAGCAGTCCGATGTTATGAGATTCTTGCAGCGGGTGAGGTGTTGGGAATACCGCCAACAACCATCAATTGTTCGTCTGACAAGACCTACTCGCCCAGACAAGGCTCGCCGCTTGGGTTATAAGGCCAAACAAGTAGGGAAATTTGTATATGTCTTCTTTCTGCTCATTTTTTTCATTGGGAAACTTGGAATCTTTTATCAATAAAAAAATGTCATTTTTAGCTAGATGGTTTCAAGACAGTGGAACTTCTTTGAAATTCCTTTAGGTCGTTTTCTTATTTAGATGTTCTTGGAAAATGTGAATAGCATAGTTATGTGTAGTTAGGTTATTTAAATTTCGATTACTATCATCTAGGCCAGGCCATATAGTGGACCTGCTGTCTCAGCCTGCTTCACTTGAATGGTGATTGTGATTATAGTATTGGTGTTATTCCAGGGTTATGTGGTTTACCGTGTGCGTGTTAGGAGGGGTGGCAGGAAGAGACCAGTTCCCAAAGGTATTGTTTACGGTAAGCCAACCAACCAAGGTGTTACTCAATTGAAGTTTCAACGCAGCAAGAGGTCCGTTGCTGAAGAGCGAGCTGGAAGGAAGTTGGGTGGCCTCAGGGTCCTCAATTCTTACTGGGTGAATGAGGTTTGTTCACATGTTATTCCATTTGTTGAAAGTGGAAGCTGCTTATTGATTGCTGACTGGTGGTTATTGTGATGCTGTTCCTGTGTTACAGGACTCAACCTACAAATATTTTGAGATCATTCTGGTGGATGTTGCCCACAGTGCTGTAAGAAATGATCCAAGAATTAACTGGCTCTGCAATCCAGTCCATAAGCACAGGGAACTTCGTGGCCTCACTTCTGCTGGGAAAAGTAACAGGGGTTTACGTGGCAGAGGACATCTATACCACAAAAATCGTCCATCACGCAGGGCAACCTGGAAGCGAAACAACACTCTTTCTCTTCGTCGTTACCGCTGATTTTATTACTGTTATGTTATCTTGCTTAATTTTCTGAAAATTTGGAGTGCATTATATAAGACAAATTTATCAGTTTTGAACGCCCGAATCATCCTCTTTTTTCAACCCCGAACCCCGTTTTAGTAGCTAAACTGGAGAGATTAATGATGTCGGATTTTTGCTATTGGTTGGTATATTGATTTTGTGGTACTACATCTTTGCAATTCTCGTGCTATGATTACTTTTGGAGTTCGTTTATGTTTTTGTTTGGTGTTGGTAATTTTACCGTGAGCTACGAGTGAGATGAAAAAAACAAAATCATAACCGTGGAACGCTTTTTTTCGTTTGAGGCAAATGATTTAGTATAACGTTGGGAAAACTGTGTTTTAACATGTTTGTCTACTATTGCTTCCTGTACTCTTGCAATAGGTAGCCTGTTAATGGGCAATTTTTTAACTTATGATTTCTTTTTGAGTTATTAATTGTTGGTATTAGTGACATTGAAGTATGTATTAGTATTTCCCTTTCGAGTATAGCTTCGGAATATATTTAGTGGAAATTTTAATTATGATAGGATTGTGTATAATGCATGTAATTTCAGTTTACATACTTTGTATCTTTATTCTGATTTTAACGTCTTAGATTTTTCTTAAGCGACTGTGTTTAGTTTATGCTAAATTTACATTACGGTATTATTGTGCTTATGGTCAGTAAGATACAACAGGTACAATGATGTGATAGTCATATCTCAATTTAAAATATATATTTATATGTTTATATTTTTAATAGATATTCATGTCTAAATATTTTTATAGATTATACCCTATGTTTTTCGAGTTCTATTCATTTTTCTTATTTTATTCGAAATATATTTTAATTTTCTTAAAAGATTATATTTATGTGTGCTTTAGTTTTTAAATTATTTACTCGTTTCTTTTTATGATTTTAGTAAATTACATGTCTTTTTGTACTTCTGTTAAATGATATTTATTTCTTATAATATCATACTTACAATAATATAAACAAAAATTACGAAATAAGAAAATGAAATTTTAAAAGCAAATATTTTTCTATAAATAAAAATTAGAAAATAATTTATAAATAATATAGGCATCGTTAATGTTATTTTATTACAATTATAAAACAGGCGAGGCTTTTAAAAAAAAAGACTAGGAGTCTAGGAGTATATGTTTTTTAGTATGTAATATAGTAATTATTGGCGCATTTATTGCTATATAATTTAACAATATTCTAAATATTATATTACACTCAAGTGAATGTGATTTATTTTATTATTATATTATTATAGGTGGAGTGTTTCACGTTGAATATGGTTTAAAACAAAGTGTGCACACATTTAATAGAGACCATCAAGTTGGATTTTCTTTACTACATGGACAATGAAATGATCATTACCGAATAATGGATTTAATTGCTCTTTTCTTCATACCGACAGCATTACAAAAGCACTTGTTTGGTTAATACATCAGAGTGTCGGTTTAAACATCTCCTTCCTATGAAAAGATTCCAGCATGTCTATTTGGCTATAACTTTGAGCTCTCACTCATCACATTCTACTGTTTCACTTTACAGAAAATGAGCTGTAGAAAGAAAAAAAGTTGAAGACAGCAATTGGCTAAGGTGGAAGCAATATAACTTCCACAAACCACTTAACACTTTTTCAAGAGATAGTGATAACAGGTACATCATCCCTACATCAGAACACAACGGCAGAGACGCCATTACTTCACTTCCAAGTGTTCCAACTTAAATTCAGAGTTCATTCATTACTTCCTCAATAGTAACAAATCGACCATATTCTATAGAGAGCTGTGCTGCAACCCCCATAGCAACAGATACTAATCCATCTTGGAGATCTACACTTGGAGCCTTTTCTCCTTTGGCTCTGATTGCAGACAAGAAGTTAAGGTGTTCTAGATAGCTAGATCCATGGTGTAACCCATCATACCTGTAGAGTCCACAACGATTTCCATAAAACAAGAGCCACTTTCATTTCATTTCACAATCTCAAAGCTTAGCTAATTGATGACATTTAACAGAGAGAAGCTACCTACTTTATTCGATGATCCTCAGCTTTCAAAGTCTGGACACCATTTCGCCCCCCCTCTCGTGTACCAAACCGCACAACACTCTCAGGAACAAAGGCTTCTCCCTGTGTGCCAAATGATTTGTTAAGTTGAGATGCCAACATCTTGACAACATATACTCAAGAAAGAAACTCATGCAACAAAGTTTTATCATGGTTTTACCTTTCCAATATCACCTACAACAGATATTTCTTGCTCATTTTTACTTCCTTCGGCAAACATACAAAGGTCAAGCATTCCTCGAGAACCATTGTCAAATTCAACAATAACATACGCATTGTCAATGATATCGGGCACCTGCCGAAGTAACCAGTGAATAGCAATAACAATATCAAAGCTTAGGGAAAAACTTTGCGCCAATTAAGGCTGCTACACAGAAGAACATATGTGATTTATTCCACTTAGAACTGGGAGAATACGAACTCAGTCCTTAATTTTGAACATTGAAAAACAGAATAAACCATAATTTTCAGATATGAAAAAGTCATAATCTTTATTTCTTCATCAGACAAAAACAAACACCAGTGAGTCTCGACTATCTCTTACCTAATATTGCAAACGATCACATGATTAAAAGAAGTACAACACCCGTCAGTGTGATGGATGAACAAATATACGTAACAAACACGTAAAGTTTTTAATTTGGCGGTTCTTCTTATTCAAGAATGCTTGTTTACCCTTTATATATTTGCAAGACTATTTGGTTTGAATGCTTTTGGTTCAAGGGATTATGCACTTTATTGGACACACGACACCAAAATACGTGCATGTTTCCTTTCTTGGATTAAGGAACACCATACGTAGATTATAATCAGTATTAATCAAGGCAGCATACAGACCAACACAAAGATTAGTGCTTCAAGCTTGATTATTGCAACTCAACTACGGCATTTCATTTACCTTTCCATCATATATTTCATCCTTGTGATTAACATCAATAGCTCCAGAAGCCATCACACGAACAGGATTTGCACCAACAAACAGCCTCATCAGATCAAAGAAGTGGCAACACTTCTCTACTAGGGTACCACCTGAGTTTATATTGAACCGATTCCAATTGTTCACCTATGACCAGTATCACTTTTCAGCTAGCTCACTATGAGAACCCAAAAACATGTAATTTCAAATTGTATAACATCTAACCTTAACCAAAAATGGAAACCGGTGCTCCCGAATTGATACCATTCTGATTCGTCCGAGGTTTCCTCCCTGAACTATTTCTATCAGCTTTGCAACAGGTGGCATGTATCTATATTCCAATCCAACTTGTACCAAAATATCTGGTCTCTTTCTAGCAGCATCGACAACCTAATCCAACGTATACACAAGAACATCAAATTAGTTATTAGTTCATCAAATACTTATTAGAGGATAAAAATGGCATTAAGCAACACCTCATTACCCGATCAAGACTTCCAATAATAGTTTTTTTCTATTCTTTAAGACACGTTTAGTCTAGTCTAATATAAAAAATTCTTTGTCATATGATAACAGTAAAGGAAATGACACAAGCATACTTGACATCCCCATCCCAATGGAAAACAGCACAATCAAAGAGACAAACCTTTTTCTATCAAGATCGGTCATTGGTCGGCATTAAAATTACATTCTAACAGTTAAGACCTAATAAGCAACCGATTGTATGAAAGGAAAGAGAAACCTCTTTGCAGTGAGAGATTGTGGTGCACAAGGGCTTTTCTACCAGTACGTGATGGGGTTTGGAATGATTGATTATGTCCATAAGAATCCTATGATGGGTCATGTTAGGAGTGGATACCACCAGAACATCACAAAGTCCACTGTCCAACAGCTCCTGGTGACCTGAAAAAACCTTCACAACTTTTCAACTCATGGTCATTCATTCAATCATTAAATTCAATTCAACAGACTATACAGAGTTGTCAACTTAATTAAATGAAAAAAAATCTCCAATTCCATCCTTGAAATACTATTACCTTCTCTCCTATATGATACTTAAAAAAAAAAAAATAGCAATATAGGTAATCCCTAATCCCCCGAACTTTTCAAGTATCGAAAAACCCTTCAAATTACTCGCGGGATTACCTATGTAGCTTTATCAATTCTGGGACTACATAGTAGAAAGGATAATCCTTGGAATCCCAAATTGTTGGTTTATTATTCTTAATTAAACTATCAGCATAGTACAACTACTGCCAAGATAATTGCGGATCAAACTAGATGTTTACAAATGAAGCCTGATAAATAGTATTTCTAGATCCAAGTCACAATAATGAAACAACGATATATCCAGAAAAAAAATGTTACATTAAACAGAAAGTAAAGAGCAGAGTGATACTGATAATAATACCTTGAGAGGCCAAGTGAAGGAGTGTGCCAATTGAAGAGCGAGTTGTTGCGAGGGAAGATGAGGGTCAGCAAAAGCGACAACCGCCACGCCTTCAGTGCGAAGATGGTACAAATTCACGAGATGCTCTCTACCCATCATTCCAACTCCTATGATTCCGTACTTCAAAACACCACTTCCCATGGATTCTCAATTCTGATTCTTCAACACACGCTTCTCAGGTTTCTACCAAATCTGCTATTTAGAGTTATTCAACAAATTTCATCCATTCATTATCCGACAAAATCATCCTTTTGCCATTGCCTTTTCTTTTTTCTTAATTTCATTCTTTATTCTGTTCCACTTTCCTACATAATTAATTACAATACAACCTTCTTCATTCTAATCCCATCGCAAATATCGATTTGAGAAAATAATTTCAAAGTAGACAATATTGCAATTTCTTTATATTAATATTTTACTATAAACTCAAAGAATTTCACATTACAAGGTATGACGTACGTGTTTTATAATTTAAATTTACTTAGTTCCTTTTATGATTTCTTTAGCCAATAATTTTCTTTTCATTCTCGACTTATTGACGAAAATAAATTGTAGTACAAGTTTTCAAATTAACAATTTTGTAGCAATTTTAATGTTTACCTTGCTAATCATTCAACTATATCAACCATGTATATTTTAAGTTTATGATTTGTTTTCTATTATTACAAAATCTCGTAAGAGTGAAAAATACAAATAACATGATCTTTATTATTAGTTAAAATGTATTAAAAAAATAGAAAATGAAAAATGAGAATCGTCATATTAAAAGGGAAACCTGTTTGATTTATTATTTTCAATACATTGTCACCAATAGAAATACTTTTTTTTCAAATGCTCAGTAATCTTTTTGTTTCTTGGGAAATGATTCCATGCCATTATAAAAACTTTAGACAGTTGAGGAAGAGTTACAAAATATTTAATTATTATCTTCTCCTTTTATATCATGCCTTTCTTCATTCCATTATGTATAAATTGTAAAAAAAAGAATTTATATTGTAATTGGTAATTTTTCTTTAAAAGTTATGTAATAAAAATATCAAGGAAATACTCAATAAGCAATAATATTGATTACATAGTTATACTAAATTAGTTAAGTAACATTAACTAGTAAATGGATTTAAAGTGGCCAATTCAGCTGCCAATGCATTTGTCATCCTACGTTTATTTTAAAGACGAAAAAACTTATTCAATTTAACTGTATCTCTGGTGTTAGAGTCAGAGGTTATGAAATTTTCAAGGCTTTGGATCATAAAAATAAAAAACAAAAAAATTGTTATATTTTTGTCAACAAATAAATAAATAATTAAAATGAATCTTATAATTCTCTTCCATTAAACATAAAAAAATAGCTAAGTAAAAACAATAGAAAGTAACTAAATTAAGATATCTTTGCAATAGAGTTTAAATAAGGCAGCGTAATAAACTATTAACGTTCATGAAGTTGAACCCTTTTCACACAATATTTACGAAAGGTGATCCTTGAATAATGGTTCACAACTATTCGGATTGCACAGAAAGAAATCATTCAGAATTATTTAGACTTACAAATAAACGGTAATAAAAATTATAACAATCATTTCGCTAACTGGTAAAGAGGGCAGATAGCATCATGATGATGACTTTTACAGAGAAAAGAACTTCATATTTCAAATAATATAAACAATTAATTCTATAACATGAAGAATTTTAAGGAGCTATTCAAATTTTGAACCAAGGAGAAGCAAAGCTTAGCTCTCTACAAGCCATCAGGTTTTGTTAAGAGACTGCATAGATTGGATTCAAATGGGATAGAAAAGAAAATATAAAATTATTGTTTGAATTGAAAAATGAAATAAAAATGAATGAAATATTGTAATATATTTTATTGTTGTTACATTAAAAAAAGTTAACTCTTCAATATGTACAATTATAATATTGCATATAAATTAAAATTAAAAGTTAAATACTTATAAAGTAATTAATTTATAAAATAAAAATATTTAATTTTTGAAATTATATAAATAGTTGATTATAAATGATGGTCATTTTTTTTTCTCACAGGTAAACATGTAATACAATAAATTCTAAAATATCTAATGAGATTTGCATATTAATTTTAAACATATAAAAAATAGTACTACGGCAAGAATGTAATATATAAAATTTTAATGAGGCATAAAAAGTTAATTATGTTCATTACAATAATCGAAATAAAATAATGCATTACACTAAAAAATAATAGCCCTGAAATAAAACACAAAATTACTCAATATTATCCGAGTTCTTGAATTTTATCTTCAACTCTATCAATTCCTTTAATAAATACGTTTCACACCTTGTTGCAGTCTATGATTACCACCTCATATTTAGTTTAACATATTACCATTCATAAAAGATGAAGTTGTTGTCCTTGAACCCCCACATCTTCATCTACGCTCCCAGGATTTTCTTCATCAAGGTCATGGTTACCACTATCACGCACAATTTATATTGACCAAAGTTGTCTTATTTAGAAATTTTGACCACTCTCTAAACGCATATCAAAATCGGTATGCAAAAGAATACGAGTTATTAGTTCATAAGACAACAGCATGTCGCTGCTCTTGCATTTTCACATATGTGATGAGATGGTGTGACCAATAAACAGAATATTATGTTGCATGACTCATCATTAAGAAATCATATTGTAGGACCTATGCATCGTTACTATCCCGAGAAATTAGAATAAGATTGTAAATGCAATGCAATAATCTATCTTCAACACTCAAGCTACCAAAATTCCTGCAAATTGTATGTGAAAGGCCAGATTTGATCATTTCAGCCAAAGCGACATCTTGACATAGTTAACTATTCAAGGATGTTGGTAAGATCAAACCCCTAACTCTCATATTTCAAGTTGGTCACATTAACCCAATTATCATGTTTAATTCTAATTTTCTATTGCAACATCCCAGTCACTAAATCTTTTGTGCCAAAGAGTTTAAGATTTGCATTTTCTATGTACCTAGCTTTTTTTCAGTCACGACCTTGTAAGAGTGTTATACACAAATCTTAACCTCCTTGACATAAAAGATTTTGTGTCTGAGGTGTTTGTAGAAAAAGATTATAACCAAAAGTTAATTATTGGATCAATGTGGCCTACTGGAAATATGAGGGACAAAAGTTTGATCTGACAGACATCCCTGGAGAGCTTAACTATGACAGTGATGTCAGCTAAAATTATGACACTGGGACCTCATGAACATCCTTGTAGGAAAGCCAATAATCCCACCTTGTGCAAGATGATGTCTTCATGATATGGACCATGAAACATAATATTCTCATTAATTGACCACACCATATCATTTCACATATGCGAAAATACAAGTACAATAGCATATAACTTTATGATCTTCTAATAACATCCTTGTACAATAACTTTATGATCTTCTAATAACTCAATATTCTTTTGCATACCAAACTTAATGTGTGTTTATAGAGTGGAACTACCCTACGGTAGTTATATCTCTTAAATGAGAGATATCTCAAAAAATTAGATGTAATCAACGTAAACTATGTTTGGCAGGGGTATCCATGGCGAACAACATAACCCTAATAAAGATAATTCTGAATGCGGAAATGAGTATTCAATAACAACAATCTCATTTTTATCAAGATGCTAATATGTTAAACCAAATATAGATTGATATCTAGGGAATGGAAAAGCTAGGCCAACTAGGTTTAAATACCTTACCCTTAAATCTTCATCATGGTGTAAAACATATCTATCAAAGCATTAATGGAATTGAAGATAAGGTTCAAGAACTTAAAAATTGATGTACTTTTTTCCTTGCGCTCATTGTAATGAACATAAAAAATTTTCATATCTTATTAAATTAGTTGTTGGTATATTAAATCCATTGTCATAATATTATTTTATTTTTCATGTTTAAATTTAATATGAAAGTCTCATTTTTTTTTATTTAATAAATTTTGTATTATACTTTTTTCCTTTTTAAATTTGTTATGTGAGAAAAAAATTGACCATCATCTGCAATTAGTTATTTATAAATATTCAATTTAAAAAATTAAATAATTTTATAATTTTATAATATTATTTCCATTTCATAAATTAATTACTTCATATTAAAATTCAATCAATAGTATTTTTGTAATTGTATATATTACACAAATACTCTCTTTTTTTCACACTACAAATTTTTCACACTTACTCTCTCTCCCTCAATCTAAACAATTTCCGTTCCACTCTAATTCCTTTTATTTTTAATTTTTTTTTATTACCTCCACACCAATCCAAACAAAGGCTTGTAGTACCTTGTTTGATCAAACAAGGTCAAAAGTCCAGAAAATTTGATCTAAACCTTTACTAGTTCTAAATTCTAATACTGTTGGGGATAACAATGATAGAGCAGTTGGCCGAATCAGTGGCTCCAAGGGTTCTTTCAGATAGCTTGAAGATGAATATTATAACATCATGAGAAAAAAAGAAACAAAAGTGTCAAACAGGTGTTTGTGAGGTGTCCACAAAATGTTACCCCTTCCCAATATAATATTATAAAGTCATTGGCCAATGGAGTACAAGTTATTTTTTCAGATTAAGCACCACTTTTTTTGAACATGGTTCTTATTACTAATTTAAATTTATTTGAATTTATAAGTTACTAACCACAAGTGTTAATCTGCTTGGATCATTTTAGACAAAGTTTATTGTCATTGGCAGACACCGATAATCTTTTCAATAATTCTTTTGTCAATGAGGATTTCCTCTCCGTATTTGTTTACCCTATAATATTGATATATAACATACGATGATAGCCTATATTAATTCATTACACTGTCATGAACTCTTCCACATCTCTTTGTCACATAGTCCACATTAACGTCATGAATTCTTTTTGCCTAAAATTTATTCAAAGTGATAACCAAGATGTGCCCACAATACAAAAATGGTGGCAACGGTACCGTATGCACACAGCAAGATTTTTTAGCTGTTGGGTGGATTGGGATGGTTATGTTTCAGAGCTCCAGCATTAGGAGTGGTCTCTCTAGAAGAGGCATCTAATATATCATATGCTGTATTGGTGAAATAATGATCGAAGGGGGAAATGTTCATAAACTATTGAGCAAGGGTACTTACTAAAGGTTTAAACCTCTTACCGAAAAGGTTCTCTATTACCACCTCGAAAGCCATGACCCAAGAGGTACATGCTTTCCACTTTCATATCTTTTACAGCTTCTCAATGTATGATTGGGGGGATTTGATCAATTTAGATGAAAGCAGTATAACCCATATAAAATATGATCCTACTAAAATTATCATGACTATTCTTGTTATGCCACACACACTGCAATAGCGGTCTCTACATAAATAAAAAAATTACTAGCCGTATCAGACTATAAATATTACTAACAATTCTAACCAAAGACATTAGTTAATCTTTCAACTAACAAGCGTTACCAGTATCTGAAATCATGCAAATGCCATGTTTGGGATTGATATGGAATTCACATCAAATCACAAAATGACGCAGAAGCCAATACTAGCTACTTCTATTTTGAAAGGAATCGAATGCTGTCAAATGAGAAACCAAAGACACATGAAAGGATTCACACATTTGGAACATGACAGCCTAACTTCAAGTTCCTAATCCCAAAACCAACATAAACTCACAAAAATCGAGTATCCTCACAGAAGAAGATCGAATAAACAAAAATACTCAAAGCCAGCATCAACAATCCCGTCTTTCTTTCTGACTAAATGGAACACAAATAGATAAATAAATGAAAGCAAAACAAGTTCATTGAAATATTGTTGAGCTACAATATTGAATACAAGATAGAGTATCTTAACGGAAAGACAGGCAGCATGTATTCGTGTTCAGAATCGCGTGAAAAAACACTTAGAAGATTAGGATGACAAAATGCATTTACAACAGAACAGATGGTAGATCTGTTGAAGCCTCTAAGTTAAATCAATCACCCCCTCCAAACAAATTCAAATCCACTAAACCGGAGGCTTCTCACATCATAACCACCATTTCTCTATATCAAATCAAAACCTTGTTCCTGAAATACCAATCATGATTGATTAGTTCCCACCCAAAACCTGTTTCCTAAACTTGCAAAATTAAACCCTCATTTTTACATCTAACTGACCACATTGTTACGGATTAAGCGAACTCCATAGTGAGAGAGGAAATAAGAATAGGAGTAGGAGGAATTGAAAAAAGAAAGGGCACACCTACGTCTGTTTGGAGTAGGAGGAAGAGGAGGGAACGCGCTTGTTACGGAACATCATGTAACCGACGGGTAACACCACTCCGATCATCATAACGGCGGCGCCGATCAAGTATCTGAGTGGGCTTGGTGACTCCACCTCTACCAAGCTCCTAATCTGCATCTCAACGTTACGATCCCAATCCGATTCAAACTTCAGAACCCCAATTAATTAATAATTAATTAATTAATAAAGAAGATTTACATCTACTTACAGGCATCTCCACCAAAAGCAAAATCTTCACACTCGCTGTTCTGTCGTTTGCTCCACTGTCAATCCACAACCTTCCCCTCTGTAACGGAATAAATGAACCATCAATTTTATTTTACACTCGCTTTTTCTGTATATTATATTAACAAACATCGATACATACGGATTCGGGTTCGAATACAGATACACGTATACAAATTTGTATTGGGCCTTACTTTCCCTAACCCAAATGTATAGCACATCATTTGTGTAGCCCATTAAGAACTTTTGCCACATAGCATTTGGGCCCATCTAACATTTTTGGTCGTCTTTAAATTCAATTTACCAGCTAGAATTTTTGGTCGTCTTTAAATATTATTTTCAGCTATGTTTGACTGTATCATATGAAAACAATATACGAATGTTACTTTTAGAATTTCATTTTCCATTGACGCTAATAGTCAAAAGGAACGGTAACAATGCCTTTAATTAGTACTGTCCAAATAAATTTCTATCAATATAATTTTTACAAGAATAACCTGAACATAAATCACATTATAGTAAATTCATTTTTCTTAACAAATTTGAGTTTATCGTAATATATTTTTCATTCAAAATGTTTATAAACTTTAAACTAATGTGTATTTAGTTTTCTGAATACTCGTGTTATCATATTATAATTAATCGTTCTGCAAATATAATTGTCAAGTAGATATCTATTAGAAAATTAAAAAAAAAAATGTATAAAAGTATTGTCATATATATCCATTCATGTTGTTTCTTGTCCAATTTGTTGCTGTTAAGGTTGACTTGGAAATTTAATTAGTTATGATTATTAGAATTGATAATTGCAAATAGTTAAGGGATTAGATCAAATATTTATATTTCAAATAATTTAAAAATGACTCGAGAATTATATGAATATGTTTAAATAGGTAAGTGGAGGAGGAAATAAGTATGAGATGAAGAAATATTTGAATATGTTGAAATAAAGTAAGATGATTTGAGATATAATTTCAATAAAAATTGCACATTTGAAAAATATTAGCAGATGTTTAATTCATAAAGATTAGAAAACCATGAGTAATAGTACACTACAAAATACTTTAAAAATATCAGAAAATTATGTTTTGAAATAAAACAACGTTCGATAAAATAAAGAATGTAATGAAAATATAATAATAATAATAATAATAATAATAATAATTATTATTATTATTATTATTATTATTATTATTATTATAATTCAAATGTCATCACATATAAAAATAATAATTATCTTTAAAGAAACATAAAATGAAGAAGAACGATTATTTGAACATATATATATATATATATATATATATATATATATATATATATATATATATATGTATGTATGTATGTATGTAAATATTATAAGAAAATCACTAAAGATAATGGAGAATTATCAAATTAATATGTGATTGTTAGAAAAAAAAAATATGATGTGTTGATATAATGATGATTTTTATGATACTTGTATTTTTGTTGTTGTTTTTACTTTCCATAGCTCGTTATCTTAGAATAATCAAAATATAAAACATGAATCGAATTTTAAGATAATCTTAAACATTTTTGTATTTTGAAAAGTGGTTTTTCTATCTTTCTTAACATAATAATGGATCATGTCGAATTTATAAGTTAAAACAAACCTAGTTTTAATTTAAACTTTCGAGCAATAGTGTTTGATGTGCTATAGGTAACTGAAAATTCTCATTACTTTTATAAATCTTCTTGAAAACATTTCAAAGAGTTTATTTATATGTCTTATTTAGTTACATGGTATTTTTTTTTTTTTTTGTAATTGGACAATTTGAGATTACAGTAGAAAATCTAACTCAAGTTACATGATTAACTTAATGTATATTCTAAAAGAATCAAATTAGTATAAAAATTTATTTCTGTCCATGAATTTATTATCCTCATTAACTACACTAAAATTCTCTCATCATCAATAAGTTTAAGCAAAAATTTCTTTAGAAATCTCATATAAAACTTCTATAAATACATCAATGTGTAAAAACAAATGAGTTTTTAACACCTACACAAATTTATGCACACCCACTTATTTATATAAAACTTTTATAAATACATCAATGTGTAAAAGCAAATGACTTTTTAACACCTACAAAAATTTACACACACCCACTTATAACGTTCAATATAACATTACCATCTTATATAAAATTGTATATTATTGTTTACTTTTTATTTTTATATTTCTCTTATTTATAACTTCTTATTTATAATTTTTATTTTATTTTAACGTGGTTTGTTATTTTTTTTTTTGGAGATGCTTAAGTATTTTTTTCAATACATTATTAATGATTTATAGTAAGAGAACTCATGAATCGGTTAAGCTTATTTAATGAAAATCTCATGTCAATTTCGTAATAATTTGTATGAACATATATAGTTAAGTTTTGTAATTTTTCTTCTTTAATTGTAAATTGTTTACTGTTTATCATAAATGTTGGGCAAGATGAAACATTTTTTTATTGAATTTTTTATAATGTTTCCAGTAATGTTAATGGCATTTCTTTCAACTTTTACTGTTGGAATTCACACATTAATTAGTGGTAAAATCGATTTATAATATATAAGTGAAGTGTAAATCTCACTTTATAACAACTCTCTAATATAGTATCAGAGTCAAATTAGAATCAATCCTAATAAGTTAGGCTTAAAAAGAACTCTCTAATATTTATACCTAAAAAATTCTTTAGATTTAAGAAAGAGGTAGGTGACCAAAATCTTTAAATGAAAACACTATATTCAGTATTTGATGAAGGACTCCAAAAGTTTAATGTTGTTTTTAATACAAATTATATTATCCACATATTTTGATTGTACCTAAAAATAGGATAATGACAAAATATATATATATATATATATATATATATATATATATATTAATACGGATATGAAAATAAAGACAAGACATGTAATAAAAAAGGCATATCTAGTAGCTGGAAGACTACGAACAATGGCATCATGAAGCAGTCAAGTCTGTTCCATAATCACGACGAATATTTCCAAAAACATTGATAGAAAATACATGACTAATAAAATATGAGTGTTATTCCCGTATACCTCAAATTTAAAATGGCAAATCATTCAATTTGGTATAAATGAAGAAGATATATTTATTGTAGAATAGTTGGTATATATACATGCACACAGATTACTATTAGAAAGTAAATTTTTAAATCTTATTCAATTTTATAAACGGACGTATAAAATAAGATTTGTATTTGACTTATATATATAAATAGATAGTATCATCTCTGGTTAACATGGAACATGGAATCAGAAAGAAGATTGAAAGTTTTGGCTCAGGTGAGTATATTTTTTAGTATTAGTTAGATGTATAGCATGCGTCAAATGATGGGCATTTTCTTAGGGAAAAAAATTCTTTTAACAGTACTTTTTTAACAATTTTTTTATAATACATATGTGACAGTTTGTGATTGATCTGTTTTAAATATTTTTGTAAACATAAATTCAAATAAACCTATAAAATGATGATATGTATCTCATTATAAAAAAATATTGTCAAAATATCATTATTCATTCCTCACTGAGCTTGAATAATGCATGGGGCCGCTTGTGCTTTTTTGTTGTGTAAGAAATGGAAAGTGGGGATGTCTTGTGGAGGGATGTATGGTTGGTTATGAGTAACCTTCAATTTTTGGTATGAGATATGTGTCGTCGACATGCAACTGTTCCCAATACAAAGACACACTCACATGATCTATTATGTATCTGCCTAATTGCTAGCTGCCTTTTCCAAACCAAAACACATGTAATTAAGTATTTTAGATCTTTTTATTTACTTATTTCATCTTTAGTCACTTTTATTTGTGCATAGTATAAACGCTCCAATATAGACAAATCAGACAAAATGAATTGAGTTGGTTAAGAGAGAACGGTTATTCGATAAAGAAATTATCTTTAATACTGTATAATTATATGTATATTTATTTATAATTATATTAATATAATTAAAATTAAAAGCATATCTTTTATTTACAATTAGATTCATCAATCAGTTATAGAAAAAAATATAGGGTTAAATATGTTTTTAGTCCCTATACTTTGGGGCGATTTTGGTTTTAGTCCCTCTTTCAAAGTAAGGTACAATTTAGTCTTTCAACTTTAGAAAACTCTGATTTTAGTCCTTTTTATCAAATTTTTTTAACTTTATTTGTTGTTTCAAGCACGTTTCTCAGTTAACATTGAAGCAAAAATGTGTCAAACAGTGTAAACAATCCAAATGCTATAATGAAACGTGTTTGAAACAACAAATAAAGTTAAAAAAATTTGGTAAAAAGAACTAAAACCAGAATTTTCTAAAGTTGAAGGACTAAATTGTACCTTAGTTTGAAAGAGGGACTAAAACCAAAATCGCCCCAAAGTATAGGGACTAAAAACATATTTAACCCAAAAATATATAATCATGGTACTCTTGTCTATTTCTAGAATTAAAATATGTATTGTTTTATTAATTACAAAATCTTAAGAATAAAGAAATAAGACGATACTGATATAATTTAATTAATAAAATAAATTTAAATAATAAAACCTTAGTTAAAAAATACAATTTTTTTAATACTCAGTTTCTAAAAAAATTAATAAAAATTAATCTATAAAGACCTAGAAAGGTGTATTTTAAAAGTCATAGTAATTTAAAAATAATAAAATTCAATTATTTTAATATTAAAATATTTTAATATAAATCATTTTGTTACAAATGAGTTTTATTATTTTAAAACACAACATCTTTCTATAAATGACTTTTCTAAAGTTGTTTGACTTCTTTTTAAGAGTTCTTCTTCTCTGTTTGTTTGATTCAGAAAAAAAGAACCGAGACGGTCATTGATCCTTACAATGAACTTTTCAATTTGAACTAATCAGTTTCTAGGTTCACGTAAGTTGAGTTTCAGCTCTTTTTCTTTGTCAATTTGTTTTTTCCTTGCATGTGAATCTTTTCAGTTCGTATGTAATGTTTGAGTTTTTTTATACGAGTCTCTACTGATTGGTGATTTTAATAGTGTATCTTGATATTTTTTTTCCAGGTATAGACAGTACATCATGTGAGTTATAAGAGATTTTAGATTTCTTAGAGCAAGTTCATTTATCTCTTAAGTAAGGAAAGCTAATTGTAATATTTTAAGTTATATATACCTTGAAATATAAAATTGTATGACTGTATGGTGAATTGATTGGGTGATTGAACTGTGTGTTGAGTATGACTTGTTGATTTGTAGTTAAGCTTATAAATTGCATGATTTTATTGTATGATGAACTTTGATAAATTGGCAATTTTGGTTGGAATGTTTGGTTTGCGAACATGCAGGTTTGGATTTGATTTTGTGTGTTTAAGAGAGTTATAATCTAAGTAATTGGGCAAGTGACACGAGTTTTCATATTTAAAATTATTTTGAATTAATTTACCAAGAAAATAGTAACAATTTAATCAATTGAATAGGTATATGTTCTCTTAAAAAGTACAAAATATAGGTTTGATATCTGGTATATTGCTGAACGCCGCTAAGGTGATGATGAGCGTTCTACTTTTGCAAATGGTATAACCCTGAGAGGTGCTAGGGTGCCCAATTCTGCAAATGTTTTGGCGTTAAGTGGTGTCAAGATGTCGTTGAGCACTGTTCTTGTACTACAGGTCATGGAGCATTTTACTCCAAGACATTAAGCAATATAGAGTTTTGTTGAGCACACCTTTTCGCAAGAAAACGATGTTGAGGGCCATGACTATCGTTGAACGCCACCTTTTACGAGATGTCTGACGTTGAGCACCACTTCTGAGTGTTAGTGTTTATCTTTGAATTTTATTTGTCTTTGACTGTTTGAAATGAATTCACAATTGACTTTATGTGTGTTTAATAATATTATGTATTTTTATGCATGTATAATGTTGCGAAAGTTGAAATAATTATTGATTTATGAAGTTATTATGAAAATGATCCATAGATTTATGGATAGATATGCATGCGAATAATGATGTATGAAATGGAGATGATTATGTGTTTGTTAATGGATGAGCCTTCTATGTGTGTGGAGTAATTCTAATAATCTCGTGGAAAGATTCTATAGTGACATTTCTTTAGTGTATGTATTGATATATGAATTCAGTATTGAGAGTTTTTTCATCACTCTAATAATCATTCAATCTTAAGTAGAAAATAATAAAATATATGGTAAAAGATAAAGAAGTTATAGTTTAGGAACTTTATTTTGGTCTAAGATATTAATAAATTATGAAATAGGATAAAACTCATTGATAATAATTCTAGAAAATAATAAAGATCGTTGGTGAGAGTTTGATATTGAAATATAGTCTAAAATTTGACTATGGCAAACTTGAAATCAATTATTTCTTTTTTAAATTGCAAAATAGAAAAAAAATGGTCTTTTCTTATCTCTTCATTTCTTTGTGATTTACCATTGGAAGAATACCACGTATGCATGAACTCATGTTATATCCATCTCTAATAATCGAATGTACATGAATATAATTTTTTTATGGGATATTATATTATGTTATATTATTTTTTATTATTATTTTTTACTATTATATTTTATTATTATTATTATTATTATTATTATTATTATTATTATTATTATTATTATTATGTTTTAGGTTATTCAGACTCGTAGATCTCTCCTAATAAAAATTCTTGATACCATAATTCAATATAATAATAGATGTCAAAGAAATAGAAGGACAATATATACAACATATTATTGTACTTCATTGTAGCATTTTTGTCAAGACTATTAGAAAATAAACTCCTTAACATTAATATTACTTTTAAAACATGAAATGATACAATAATATCTGATAAAGACTTGTCTAATAACCAATTATTCAATAGCATACTCACTGCTATACAAGGCAGTTTTCAACTGGATAGATTTTATATGAATGAAATTATTTTTATTTTTATTTTCTCCTCATCTCTCGTTTTCTTGCACTCTTCATATTCTGTCTTTTTTGTACATTATTTTGTAACTTATCAAAGTTTAATGGTTAGAGAAATTTAAAGAATTTAATTTTTATTTATTGTGAATATGTCGGGTAAAAGTGAGTTCAAATCACTTAAATAGAATCTCGGAATTTGAATTTTATAAATAACAAAATATCATAATTAAAAGAAAACATCTTACTAAAAACATTAGCTGTGACATCCCAATTATACAGAAAAACATACATAATGAAGACGTCATTATATATAATAATTGAAAGCAGTTAGAGTATGCTAGAGACAATTAGAATTATAGTCATCTTTAAGCAATACAGGAATTTAGGAATTTGGAGAAATAGAGTTCTCCTAAAAAGGATAGGAATTTAAAACTTTAAACATAACAAATAAAGTTATTCAAAATATCTAAGACTAAGAAAAGTAAAGTCAAATGAACTAGGCAGCGGCATTTCCATCTCCATTAAGAGTTGTTTCCAAGGTGTCCTCCACGCCATCTCCACGCCATCTGCTCCCATCCAAGTGGATGATCATCGCAAGGAAAACATAAGCAAACATGGCACAAACACAAGCAAATGCAAGGGTGAGCTAATTATACAAAAAAAAAACATGCATCACATCAAGTATATAACATACAATAAATAACTTAAATCAAATAGTTTAAGAAACACAACCTAAGCATGTTATTTTCTAGACTTGACTCGTCCGGACTTTAAAATGATAGTCGAGCTATGGCGAGTCTTGCACCCGTGGTGACTTATGAAACTAGGGTTCCCCACCCTGCCACACTCACGAGGTTAGTCCGTTTCGCGCCTTGAGGCATACTGGGAGCCCCCAAGACTAAGGACCTCCTACTACTTCTCACCACATGGTTCAACCTCTCTAAGTGAGTTTGATTGACCATTAAAGCGTCAGAATGACTCCCAAGGATGAACCCCTACTTTCATTTCACATTTACCACCATCAACACATTAGAAATCAAGTTTTATGCCTTCCCAATTCACATACTTTTCAACCACAATTCACAATCAATACACACAGTCAATCATCAGGTTTAAATACAATTTCCAACACATTATATACATAGTTTCAATAATATGTCTTTCTCCTCAATCACAAAATTTATAACACAATCTCGTTACCTCTCATAACTGCTATCAAAACAACATTTATCCCTCAGTTTCAAAGTTTCACAACTCAAAGTAATTATTCAATTAAGAAAAATCAACTTAACAACCAATTAACAAAACACCACCAACCTATGCTGCTAACTTCCAAACGCTCACATCATCATTAAATATTCTCAATATCCAAAACTTTCATCAAAATTTATCATCAGCTTTACCTATCTTTATCAAAATCATTAACAACTAAAAGTAATAATGCTTAATGAATATTACAGAAATAACATGATCACAAGTTATTGTTTCAATGTCATCTTTAATCTTAACATCAACACCTCACAAATCTTTCTCAATCTTCCAATTAAAATGAAACCCACATTGCGACCGAATTTACCAAAATCAAAGGACTCCTCTACTGCACCTATAATTTTCTTCTACAACTTTTCCATGTTTTTGAATCCAATTAAATTATAATAACCAATCACCCTTTCCCATTCAATTCATATACATAATATTCACTGTTTGCGATCCTAAGTGTAAATCCAATTTTCTTCTATCTTTATATCAAGGAAAAAAATAACGTGAACAATTTAATTAAAAGCATTCAATACTTCCTACAAGGTATCATTACCTCGTGATAAAATTTACTTAATAACATTATTATATTTTACATATCACCTGTTATAATAATATTTTACAAGCATTCATTACATGATAAAAAGAAATATATATATATATATATATATATATATATATATATATATATATATATATATATATATATATTATAATATACAAAGATGAGTAAAAGATATATATTAATATATTATATACAAAGATCACATAATGGAATGAATATAGTATAATATACTATTTATATCAATCTGGATATTAAAAGGAAACCTAACAAATCCAAAAACTCATCATCCTATTTTCTCCTCTGCAATCTAATTTCTCTCACATCTTATATAATCAATTCAACAATATCACATTCAATTTCAGTTAGTAACTCAATTTAAAACAGATAAAATTTATCACCATGCCAATTCACAGATTTATACTTTTCATCAGTTTCACAGTTTGGGCATCCAATAAAATTAAAAATTTGCACGGCAGCTTCACAAACATCGGTTCAACATTCAACATGCAGTTATTTTATAAAATAAATTCCTAAAAAAATAATCAACTCCCCTTACCTGGAAAGCTTGACAGTACCTCTTGTTACGAGTGCCTTAAGACAGTACCCACCCAACGGAGCACAACAACACCCTACAACTCACCAAAGAGGCGATGGAAAAAAGCTCTTAGAGCTAGAATATAATAGAAATCAGAAAAGGAGAGGTTCTAACTGCATGAGATCAGTAAAACCCAAGCCCTAGGTTTCAAAAATAACGGAGGAAACAGAAGAATCACTTACCGGAAGGAGACAAAGAAAGTAATCGGTTCAGAATGAAGCCCTCTACATTAGGAGTGTTTAGGTACCTTCTTTACCAAAGATTGGACGGTTCAACAGAGTGGTATTTAGAGAGAAGACAGAGCAATATTTAGGATAAGGGTTTTTAGAGAGAGAGTGGAAAATTAGTACTTTGGAAAAAAAATCTCTTCTAAGATCATGTGCCCTTAGTCTGATGGGTCTGACTGCCTCTAATTAGGGCCCAATGGCCCGTTCTTATTCAGGTCCTTACATTAGCCACATTAATACACAAAATTTTAATATGAAAATGAAAAACCTTACACACCCAAGTAGAAAGAGATAACATAGTACAAAATAAAAGAAGTATATATAACCTTTGAAGCAATTAAAAAATATGTAATTTATAAAAGTCTTTCTTTCTTTATTTTGTACACTGCTCCCTTACCTTAATAATTTTAAAGTGATAATGAAAGGAATAATCTAAAAACAGAAATGTGGATATATCATATGATAATAATATTTAAGGTAATTTCATCTGTGAAGCCCCACCCACCGCGGTCTAGGCTAAGGTCCATGGAGTATCATCATATTCATAGACTCTGCTCCTGCGCTGCAACCACTTTATTCCTATTTTCACCAAATCTTATGTGACCATATTCTAAAATAATATTAATAAATAATATTACCAATCAAAATGTGTTCTCATCGACAACAGGGTTGTGCATGGCTCCTACGAACCAATGTCCGGTTATTCGGGAATATGTCTTGTTAAATTTATAGTGTGCTTTGTTTTTGAGCTTCGTGAATACCGGTTTGTCCCCGATTCTTTAATCAACTTCAACCTGAATTCATGGTGGTACAAAGCACAAGACTTGTATTAGTGTTCATGTAATCTATTCAGACTCAACTTGGTCGCAAAAGCATGGTCAAAACTCAAAAGCTGCTGTTAAGGTTGCAAACTCTGTAAAGCGGGTACTTGTTTTTTTAAATTACTTTAAGAAATCGGATTATTATATATTCTGGGTTCAGCCTTTTGAAGTTTCTGAGGGTTTTCTTTTTCGTTTTGTGTCTTCCAAAGTTTGAAGTTTGTTAGAATGTTTTGTTGTGGTCTTTAATGCATCGTGTTCTCTTCTTTTCGATGATCAGTATTCATTCAAGGGTTTAGAACATCAGGCACGGTCTGCAAAGGATGTTGGAAGTACGTACTTCTCAGCGGTCGTTTCCATAAGCAACTTCTCAGCGGCTTCTTTCAAATCACACCAAACTTTTACCTTTACCTTTTTCAGTTCTCAGGGAACCCCAATATATTTGTGTCAATTACAACTTCGAACTAACCTTCTTTTATGTGCTTTTTGGGTCGTGTGTTAGTTAGTTATCTGCCTATGTAATCCAAGTTCTTGAGTTGGACATTTAGAACTAAAGGTAGGTTGATAAAAAAGTAGAAACGAAAATGGATGGTGGTTATTTTCCACCTTGCAAAATTGCTTCATGGCATGGGTTAGAATTAGAGGATGTGCAAGAAAATGATGAACTCAAACTGGTCCCATCGTTACCATCCATACCTCAGCCACCTACCCCACATGAGCCTATGGAGTTCTTATCCAGGTCATGGAGTCTCTCTGCAGCAGAAATTTCAAAGGCTCTTCTGGAAAAACAGAAGCACACATTCCATGACGAGAATCAAGCCACCTTGCCAGAAGCTATTTTCGCACCTCAATTAATAGTAAGTAATAACTCTTCGCATGCATCATGCTCTGCCCATTTTGTATTAATTCTTCATAAAATCTCATAATCTGACAAAACTCTGAATGATATAGTTGTTTAATACAAAAAATTATGTTTTCAAAATTACCTATTATCTCTGATTATAAGTTCTGATGCACCGAGAACATGTGGATCAATCAGTGGAAGAAAATTTAGTCGCTCCTAACAATTCTGTTTGTCTTCTGAAGTGTGTGAAAAAATGTACTGTACTGTACAAGCTCTAATTTTTCTACTCTTAATTTTGCAGACAGGTAAGATAATACCTTCTCCTAGAAAGATGGGAACCATAGGAAAATGGTTTCATCAGAGACATCATGGGAACACTAATGTTGCTGTAAAGAAGAAAGATCGGGCACGGTTAGAAAATGCCCGTTTGCATTCTGCCGTGTCCATTGCTGGGTTAGCTTCGGCCTTGGCTGCTGTTGCTGCAGCAGAAAACTCTAATGGCTCTCACTCAAAGTTGAACCTTGCTCTGGCTTCCGCCACACAACTCATGGCATCACATTGCATTGAAATGGCTGAACAAGCTGGAGCTGATCATGATCATGTGGCCTCTACTGTAAAATCTGCTGTTGATATTCAAACCCCTGGTGATCTTATGACTCTTACAGCTGCAGCTGCAACAGGTATTTGCTTAATCTGTACTGGGTTTAAACTTATTTTGCAAAAGTATTTTTCTTTTTAAATTTTATCAGCCTTATGAGAAATTTGAGTCTTCCATTGTTTATCAATCGGTTCTGGTCTTTGAATATGTGAAAATATGGACAGTCTCTGAATCATCCCAACATTGGGGTGTTCATCTTTATTCTTACCAATTTTGGAAAGTGATTTCTAAGATTTGTCCGAGCTGTTGATCATTGATTCCCATCATTTTTTTTTCTTTGCAAAAAAAGCTTTGAGAGGAGAAGCAGCTCTAAGAGCAAGAATGCCAAACGAAGCAAAAAGGACTGCATCTATAAGTCCCTATGATAGAGTACTTCTACCACAACCTCATTGGTTTCATGCTTTTGATGGTCAAATGTGTGAACATCATCCTCCATGCGAGGGAGATTTGTTGCAGCTCACACGGAAAGGTAATAACAACAAAGACACTCTACATTATAGTCAAATTCTGACAATAAAGAGCCAAAAGTACAAACCAATAAACAATAGGAAATTGCTTATCACTATTTTTAAGGCTGCTTTGATTAACTCTTTCAGGTGTATTACGATGGAAGCATGTTTCTGTCTACATCAACAAGAAGTGTCAGGTATACCAAATTAAAATCCGTGCTAAAACAAATATTCATGTGATGAAGTTTTCAGACACAAAACTGATACTAAAGACAGAATTTTTAATTCTTTTACTCAGGTCAAAATCAAGATCAAGAGCAAGCACGTTGGAGGAGCCTTCTCCAAAAAGAATAAATGTAAGCATTAGTTAAAAACTCTGGCATTTGCATACCCACCACCTTAATCCAAACATCTATTGGCATTACTAAACTTGTTTACTTTTTGTATTCCATTCTATTTTTTATCCAGTTGTCTCTGTTTTTGGAGTTAAAAATTCTATTTTTTACCCAGTTATCTGTGTTTTTGGAGTTAGTCTAACTTTGATTGCATACATTATTATATAGGTGTGGTTTATGGAATTTGTGACAAAGATGGAGCGTGGCCGTACAGAAAAGAAAGGAGAAGCTCAGAAGAGTTCTACTTTGGCCTGAAAACTGCGCAAGGTCTTCTAGAGTTTAAGTGTGACGGTAAATTCCACAAGCAAAAGTGGGTTGATGGGATTGGATGTCTGCTTCGTCGAGTTAACTCTGTTGAGACAGCAAAACTTTCTTTAGATCTTTTAAGTATTAGCAGCGACTGACACGTGACTGGTTTCAATTGTTGTATCATTCTTCATGGAAGAGAAAATTTGATCAAAAAATATATTTTAACAACTTTTTTTTTTAACAATTTTATGACTAAGGTATCATTATTTTATTGATTTGTTTAAATTTATTCTAAAAATATTTGAAATAAATCAATTACAAAAACTGTCACACGTCTTATGTCTAGTAAAAAAAAAATTGGTAAAGAGATTTTTTTAATTTTAAGTGTGGAAAAATAACTGGAAATCAATCCAAAGGAATGTATGAAATCACCTAAATTTTCGGGACATGTAGAAGGGTGAAGAAAGGGATTGTAATGGCATTTCAAAAAGATATTAGCAGAAATCAAGGTTGTAAATATATATAAATTTTATATATATAAATTTTATTGAAAAGTTAGAAAAAGTTATATATTTTATAAAAACCAAGAAATTTAAAAGATACAAAATATATAATTCAAACAAATTCAAGCTTAAAATGTAGTTCTTGTGTCATTTCTTTTATTAATATGGACTAGTATATGATATTAAAAATTTAGATGATAGTATTTTATTAAAATCGGTTGAATTTTGGGTGATCATGTCTTTAAGTGAAAATGAATTTATTGATTCATCAATCTTTAATCTTTAAGTGGAAAAAATGTGTGTCGAGAAATCTCATCAGATAACTTATCTTTTGATGTTTATTTTTCATGTTATAAAATAATACTTTATTTTCTTAAGAAAACATAGAAGTTTTCTTTTGTATCATTTTAGTGTTTGATAGAAAAATTAAAAATAAAACTAGTTTATCTTTTAAGATTATCCTTATAATTGTTTTTTTTTCTATTTTCAAAATAGAATATTATTGTTTTGTCCTGGAAATTAGAGAAAAACATGTAATTTTCGTTCCTTTAATAAAATTACATTATTACCCGTTATTATTTGAAGAGATGGGATTTACAGCCTAAACACAACTAATAACTAAGTTTCTAAAAGAAATATTTCCAAATCAGATTTTTTATTTATCAAGGTGAAAACAAAATTCTGATTTTATTAAACGTTTTTGAAGGGCTATTTGATCCTAAATTCCTGATTTGAAATCTTAAAAGTTATCTTGTCCTGTCATATTTTCACCATCTTTTTAAAAATACATTATTTTCCTCAAAGTATCCATACTCAACGTAAGAAATGAATGAGACAATAACTTTTGATAACATTTACAATATAATAGGGGCCAATTGAAGTATTTGCCTGTTTCCCTCAATTATGCACGTCACTGTGTACTGGTTGCAAATGAAAGCTGTTTTCTTCTCTTTAACGTTAGAATGACGTAAGAAATCATTCAGTAATTAGAAGTGACGATCAGGATAACGAAGCCAAGCAAGTTGCAGAATTCATTTCACGGAATCAAGTTCAATCTTCTTCTTAAGCTCATATTTTACAACTAAAGTGAGAAATTGATTGAATTTTCCAACAAAATGATTGAATAAAAATACAAAAGCACCCCATTTTGGTGCGCATATATATTTTGGTTATTTGCTTTTTTCTTTAAAATACAACAGTCTTATTTTCTTCATAAGGTAACACTCGAAGTTCACAATAAGATCTGATAGCCTTGGAAAGGCATTGCTTCTCTAGGTTTTCTGATTTCTGCACAAAGCTCTGCAAGTTATCTCTATGGGAAACCCTCTCAACCTGCAAAAGAAATTAAACCATTTTACCCACAGATAAATAGTATCGACCGTACTTGAGGCTCGCAATAAATACACGTTGAACTATACTTAAAGCGTGCTTGATTTACAGTCTGGCAGATGACACGGCAAAATAGTTATAGTGAAAAGTAAGATTCAAATGTATCTGGGAAATCTGGCCTGCCCATAATGTAACTGAAACAGAAACCTAAAGAATTTCATGCCGCTGGCATTCTTATGCGGCAGTATCAATTTCTATTTTATCCAAGGGAGGGGTGCTAATGAATCTTAACACAGCAAATGTAATCTACAGCATTGTAATAGTTATAAAAACTTATCAATATTGAGACAGATTTCAAACGTTGATGCAATATTTTCCCACCATTAGTTCCGTTTTTTTTACTGCATTGAAATTGGACTAACTAACCACAAATTGGACACTTCAGAAGTGGGGGTGCCCCGGTTGCTATTATTTTAGAACACAAGAAAACAACATAAATGTCGATTAAAATCTAAGGAAATGCACACTCAGAAAACACCAATCTTGCATGGTAACTGAAGGTAGCCTTGCAATTTGATCGCCTTAATAATGGCACATATACCATGCTAATTACACCTACGTTTTTGTTCACTCTATGTTATTGTCTCATCTAACTCTAGGACGTTCCAGACTGGGGTCTCATGGATGATGGATCAGAATTTCAGAAAGCAGATGCAGAAATATTACTGTGTAAGTCTCCAGCACAAAGTGTAACAAAAAAAAACACCACAAATAAATGGCACTAAACATGCTAATGTTCATTGTCACAAATAGTCAATTCAGATCAACATTAGTGTTAAAATGTTATTATAAAGGAAGTAAAGAAATCTGAACAGCGGCGAAAGAAGTATGAAAGATTGTATGTTCACCATTTGTTCAATTATAGGTCCGGCATCAAGTTCTTCAGTTACAAAGTGACTTGTTGCACCAATTAATTTAACACCTGCCTCAAAGGCCTGCCAAAATACTCTAGCCTATTAAAGATTTATACAAATGAAGAAAGAAACTAGAAAGAGCATAACACATGGTTAAAAGTGGTAAAAATTTAACCTATAAAAGTGCAGGTAAACCAACCTGTTTAGATGGACTGCCACCTTTGAACGATGGCAACAGGCCATGGTGAATGTTAATTATATCGTTCCCGTAGCTCCTTAAAAAGTTTCCAGACAATATCTTTGCATATAAATCAATGCTGTAAGTATTAATAGTTCAATACTATCAAATATGAACATTGATTTATTATCCAAGATAATTATAAACTACCCAGATTTCATAACAAGCATACGCAGAGAAGAGCCAGTTCTTCCCAGAAGCACCCAAATTTAAAGAATAAGCCCAATCATCAAAATCTCTATCAAATAATAGAAATATAATAGATACAGTGAGAACATGAATTGTGTAAAATTCTTTACCTGCATATACCTCGCAAGTACTAAAAAATCAGTATTCTGAACCAGCTGCAACATCTCCCCTTCTCTTTTATTTTCATTCGTTGTGCATAAATAATGATAAGGAATATCATGTCTTTCCAGAAAACGAATCACATGGGTGTTTGAACCTCTATAATGGTTACTGGTCATTGCATCAGGTAAGAAAATAAATAAATAAAAATACAAGAATAGGAGAAAAAATACAAATCAATATAGTGGTGTAATTACTGAAATTTCACCTTATTACACAAGTAATATCTACTGGAAATCTTCCGTCCTGCCATCCATGCAATAAGTCAACAAGGCAGTGGTCCTGCAGAAAAATAACAATAACTTCAAAATATATTTATATTCACCATTCTATAGATCTCTTTTGAAAACTGAAGGGGAAAAAGATAAAAAGAGTGATAATGCCCACCTGCTTTGATGCCAGAACTGCTATCTTATATTTAGGATCCAGAGCTGGCACTCTTACAACAGATCTTATTGCATTGAAAGTTTGTGAAAGCTTTAGGAAGTCCTCCTCCATTTGTACACGTGGCCATTTAACAGGATCAAAAACAAAATCACTGCAATAATTAACACAAATTATTGAAGCTGCAATGATTGTATTGTTTCCATATACCCATTTCCTTCCCGCCATCCTTCTAAACACTATAGTTTTGATGCTTCTTCACATGCACTGGGTTGTGGACCTCAAACACTACAAACCGGACATCGGTACATGATAAAGCATACATACATGGTATTAGTATTTGTTAAGAACTGTCCCTAAGGCAGAAGGCTAAAAAATTCCTTCATATAAGTGAAATAAGATTGGAAGAATTTAGCAGAGTCAGTGTTAGCAAAAATAGAGATATTCTTTTTATCCCAAAAACTTAAAGATAGAAATAATACTGGCAAGGATAAACCTTAGATGCTTTTAGTGTTGTTCTCCAACCAAAATTGGCATTGCGTCTATTAAACCATTGCTTTCATCTAAAATTGTCAAGGATACTGAACTTGATTACAGACAACGACTATTGAATTATATTTAAGTTTTGTTTTATCAATGACCCAATGATTCGTGCATGCAAATCATAGTCAGCTCACAAGACAACATGGACTATACATTATTTGGTTTAATACAGGTATGTTCCTTCAGAGGCAGAATCTTATTCGATATATGGTTAGACAACAATATGAAGACATATATCACAAAGGATTCGAACACTGTTATGAGTGCGATAAAAGCATGACGGAAATTAGAGAAGGAGTGTACCTTCTCGAGTAGAAGACTTGTTTATTTTCCGGAACAAAAACATCAGCAGCGAGAATGTTTCCCCCTCTAGAAGCAATACATTCCGATAGCTTGGCAACAATTCCAACCGCGTCCTATTCACAAAAAGCGATTTCAAATTCCTTTGGAATGATAACACAGTAAAAAAAATTCACAAACCAAAGCATAACCTAAAAAAACCATAGAATGTTAGTTACAGGGCAATGAAAGATGTGGATTCCATGGGTGAGGGAGGAAGGGGGATCCAAAGATTTGAAGGAGATGTTCCTATTCCTGCACATTTTGGCTAATCCCATAACGCGAGGGAATCTTCGGGCCATTGGCTACTCTCTGTCTGAATCGCTAAGTCGAGGATCAAGTATCAACCACCAACTTTCCACATCTTCAACCAACACCGCACTCTCTCAATCCACCACTAACCTTTCGCTTGTCGTCTCCTGTGTTCTTTTAAACGACATGCCGTTTTGGCTTTTTTTACGCGGTCTGCAAGTTGGAAGAATCTTTTGAATATATAACATTATTATTATTGTACAAATTTAATTTATCACAATTTTTTTAAAAAAATTAAATAAGTAAAATATTTAAATTGTATTTAATATCAATTTTTAAATTATGTAAGATTATTACACGTAATAAAAGCCGTTGATATTTTATATTTACTCATTTAATTAAATGGTGTGATGTGCAAGGGAAATATTGAGTTCATCTTTAGTAGAAAAAGAAAAATTCAACCTATCATTTTCATTGAATCAGCTTCCTCAAATTTTTCTTACAATTCAAATCAATTAAAATCAGTCAACAAATCGACTATTAGGCATGCAATTTTGTTTTGAGAAAAAAAAAAGTTGTGATTTTATCTAAAAATATATACATAATCCTTATGCTAAAATATACAAACAACACATTTTTGTGTGAAAAACTCACGCGGTAAAAATTGAAAAAAAAAATCAATGTAAAAATAATTTAAATTGTGAAATAAAAAATAATAATAAATAAATAACGATTAAATAACTTGTTCAGATAAAATGACTTGTTAAAATAAAAATACTAAAGTTGTCAAGACGAGTAACCCAACTCGACCCGCCTCGGTCCACCATGGGTTGGTCACTTAGTGAGCCAACCCAAACCGGCTCATTTATTAGCGAGCCAGAAAAATCTGAACCCGGCTCGACCCACCACATGTTAATGGGTAAACGGGTTGGCTCACTAGTCCATTTAATTAGAGTTTTTTTAAATAAAAATAAATTACAAACTTTCTATATTCAAATTTAAAAAATTTCACTCAAAAAATTATGTTAAACGGAAGACAATTCAAATAATAATAAAAAGTACAATATAATTCAAATGTCATCCAAAAACAAACACAAAAAAACATACAAAAAAACCTGCTCCTTGAAGAATTTCAATAAACAAGTGAGAGCTTTTTTGGTATGCACAGTGAGTGAAGAGAATATTTTATTTTTTAGAATTTCATAAATAAAATAATAAATTAAAAAAATAAAATTAGGTAGGTGGGTTGGCGGGTCAACCCATTTCACCACGGGTTCAATCCGCATGTGCGAGGTTTAAATGAGGCGGATTGAAATCTGACCCGTATAAAAAAAATTCAATTTTTTTAAATCTAATCCGGTCCGAACCTATGGTGAGCCAGATTAACTCACGGAGTGACCCATTTTGACGGCTTGTCAATCAACACATATGTCAGACATATATGAGAGTAATGTAATAACGGTTAGGTTATTTTTATATATACATGTTTTATTATTTTCATGATTATTACGTTCATTTTACAATTTCTTTTAATGTTTTAAATTGAGTTATTAATGAGCACTTCACGTTATAGGAGGATAAAGGTTACCAAATTTTATAACAGTGACAACTTTTTCTCTTTATGCTAATAAAATTTAAGGAAGGAAGTTCTTAAAGGGTAGAAAAAGACGAGTAAATATAGATGTTAACTTTACACATATTTGATAGTGATTCAATTTTCAATATATCTTTTTTTAATTTATTTTTTAAGATACATAAACATCTTGATATAAATTTCAAATAATATATAACTAAACATTCAAATACAGTTTATGATAGGAATTAATTACAATGCACTTTTTTACATTTTAGTTTTTTCAAATGTGTAATTCATTGATGATTTTTGATGAACTCTCTTTTATTTATCATAGTGAAAAAAAATACTTATAGATACTCAAATTTCAATCAATAAGACGAGAGAAATGTGTTTATTTTATTACATCTCTTATTCTAATTTATTATAATCCCATGAAATAATATTGTGAAATTGAAGTTCATTTTGCTCCCATTGTGAGATTTATTTTGTATTCTCTTCAACTTTTTAAGATGTCATACACGCAATAAATATTAATTTATATTTATAATGTGAATTATATATGTTTATGATTAAATTTAAATTAGTTAAGATTTCATATCATGATATTTTGCTAATTTTGATTCTTCACTACTTGTGGAATGGTATTGGTCATTAACAAGAATATTAATCTTGTTTTTATTAAGGCCACATAATTAGTAGATATTATGTTGTATTCTCTTATCACTTAATCTATATATCAAGTTTGAATAGTAATTGCTAATCAATATTGTAGATTATAATTAATTCTTTCGACCTAGTTTTACAATTATTCTCTTTGAGTATGTGATTAACTCACGTCCTCGTCTTATGAATGAGAAGGAGTATATCATACATGCATTTGTTTAAATTATTAAATTTTAAATGAAGTTTACTAATTAGATATAAAATTATTGAATTATAAAGTATAAAATTAAAATAATTGTATACATTTTCAAGTTCGAGGGCTCTCCCGTGTATCTTTGTGATATTATTGCATGTGGCATGCACATGGTTGATAATGTCAATTGTCTCCCATTTCATTAGTTTACATTAATAAAATCAATTTCCCTTTTATTTCTAACTTAGTTTTGATTTTTATCTTTTTATAAGTAATTGAATATTGGTTACTCTTGAACGCAATTAGGTTGCTAGGCTTGAAGACCTCTACTCTTCCTCTTGTATTTCCATTTTTTTCCATTGTTCACTTTTTCTTTTTATGTTTTTCATAAAAATGGATAGTCAAAACCATTTTCTTCATTAAACTCTTATGTAATTGGTATTGTTTTTATATGTATAAATGTCTTTTCATTTAATGTTAACATTCATTCTTCCTAGTACTTGTGGTGGACTCATTATCCATAGTTTGATACTTAATTCGTTTGGTATTGGAAAATATCTTTTTCAATCTAAAATCATAGCAAAATACATAATCAAACTTAAATCAAACTTGTATCTAGGAATGAAGTTTGATTCATTAATTATCTTATCCTTTTTGTGAAAGCAAAATTGCTTATTAAGTGTTTAAGAAATTAATTCTTGCTAAGAAAACTTAGACTTATTCCACTAAAAAAAATAGGGTTTGAGTTAACTTGTGAGTTGACTTTAATATTAATTTGGAGAGAAATTGAGTAATTATATGTATAAGAGTTAAGTTTGGTAAAATTTAATCCTAACAATAATAGAACATAAAATTTGTTGTTTATTTCTCATTTTAAGTGTTTGAAAAGAGAAAAAAGAGTTTCATTTGTTTTTACACAATTTTAATTTCTTAAACAATAACATAATCTATGAAAATATTATTTTATCAAAATTAATTATCAATTGTAATTGTTGTCACATATTGCACAATATTTTTCATAGAATGATAATTATTTACTACTTATTATCGTGCAATTGGTACATTTTTTTATTGAAAAAATTATATTAACAATTGTCTACTTCATTAATGACATATTTTTGAAGACATAGTTCGACTAATATCAAGAATCAATTCAATGAGTATTATGCATAGTTTTTCCTTAAATAACCACTTATCATCTTTAATATGATTAATGACATAAAACACTTATTTCACTTTAGATGTCATGATAAATCTTTAATATAGCATACCTTTCTAGATTAACTATGGTAAAATTCACATAATTGATCATGTTATTTAACAAAATTACTAACTAAATATCTTTTTTATTGACAAATATAAGAAAGAAAATTTAAAACTATTTAAACAAAAAAACCAAAACTCCAAACATGCTTTTGAAGAGGAAAACTACTTCAACAAAATAAAATAGATTTACGATTATATGTTTCATCTAAACAATACAATAATTAAAAATAAACCATAACAATAAAATTAACTAATACTTACCCTTTTTTATGGATAGGACAAGAAAAAAAAATACAAAAAAACATTATATCGAGACATAAACAAATTCTTTATCCATAACAATTACACTAGTTAAATTAAGATTAAATAATTTCATTTGTTTTATTTTTGCAAAAAAATCTTAAATTGGTCTATTTTTTTATGCGTCTCAATTTGATTTTTATTTTAAAAATTTTGATGTAATCAAATTCTTTAATTAGTAATATACTAACACCTTTAAAGAAATGTCACATGTTAGTTTATGTTTTTTTTTTTAACATTTTATAATTTATTTTTATTCTTTTTAAATAAAATATTACTACATGTAAAACTTACCTTATCTCATATGACAATGATAACATGCTAGATGCACTTCTTTAATGTTAATTTGATTTATATATTTTTATTGTCTCACTTCAATTATAATTTTTTTAATTAAACAATTTGATTCCACTTTGGATTGAAACAAATTTTAATTTTTATATAAATGTGATACAAATATTTTTTTATTAAATATTTATAACATTTATATTAATATTTTACATTGAATTTTACTTAAAAATATTTTAAAGTTTTAATAAAAAATAATTTTAATAGAAAAAAAAATTCAAAATTAATTTAACTAACAAATACGTTAAACCTATTTATAAATTTCATTTCATAAAATAAAATAAATTTATTAACTTTTTCAATATTTTTAAATTATTGTATATTTTTAAAACATGTAGAATTGAATCATTTCTATACAAATGTTAGAGTTGGTTTAAAAGGAAAAAGACTTGATTACATAAAAATTTTGAAAACAAAAACCAAATTAAGGTGCATAAAAGGAACCGATTTGATTTTTTCTAAAAAAAAATAGAAACAAATAAAATGATTTAACCTTAAACTAAATAATATATTACATTATAATATAAAACTATGTTTTATTTCACGTTATATTAAAAAAACAATATAATATACATTGCATTAAATCATGTTTTTAAAGTAGCCTATGTTAGATATGAATGAGTATGGAGTATACTATATATACTGTAATTCCTTTATTATGACCACTGGTTGGATTATTGTAGTTGACATTAATTAAGATATATTGGGTGGTAATAGGGTGAGAGGATGAAGCTACGTTGGGTGGTATAGGGTGAGAAACCGGCTACTCAAGGAAATGATTCCACTGAATCATAGGCATTTCAATTTCACTCACAACACACCTATTCATAGACATTGCAAACTAGGTTCGGTAACAAAGTTTCTTCATAATCATTAAATTATTGCTTATATATATAATCACAAACCACAATTTCATAACCATTATATAATACAATAATAATAAAAATTTACAATATATAATAAATTTTCATTTTATAAGTTAATTTTGTTCTGATGACATTTATTATTTTATCATATCACATATTATTAAATAATCTATTTATATATAAATAGACATAACTTTTATTTAAAAAAATACATTTATAAATATTTATTAAACAAATAAATGGATACATAAACATAAAAAAGTAAACACCCACAATTAATTAATAACCAAAACATAAAATGCCGCAATAGTTAACATTTACATTACCAACAATGAAAATGCACAAGTTTAAATTGAATAAAGTTTTAAATTATAGTTTCCATTTCCATGGATAAATTTATCTGAAGTTTTATAAAACTTATTGATTTATCTTTTGGAGAAAAAAAATAATCATTAGTAATTCATATATTTTAATTTGAGTTATAATAAACTTAATTTAATAGAAAAAAAGGAGTTGGTTTAATTTTACTCATCAACTAAAAAATGTAAATGTCAACTTAAAAATCTTCAGTCAATAAAAGGACAATTTTATATCGATTTATCTGTAAGAACATTGTATTTTTAATATATAAAGTGAGAAAGTTTGGGTAAACAATTTTCTTCAAAAAAATAACTAAGATTACTTTTGAAAATACACGTTAAATAAACAAGTTAATCAGTAAAGATAAATAATTAAATATCGATTATTAACATTCTCTCTTCTTTTAGAATAATAATTTTAACAAAAAATATTTTTTATTTTAAAATTTTAAAATAGCATTTTTTTTCAATCATACAGAGAGTAATGAAAAAAATGAGCATTTTATATTGAAAATTATATAACTAATAATTTGATTTTTATATTTATAAAATTGTATTAGTTACATTCAAAAATATCACGTGTTGAATATCAAAGATACAAAAGAAATTCAAAAAGCTTTTTTAAATTGGTTAATTTAATAGAGGGACGAAATTAATTTTACTTAAAATATATTAAAATTTAAATTATTAATGTGTGTGTATATATATATATATATATATATATATATATATATATATATATATATATATATATATATATATATATATATATATATATATATATACGAACTAACTTATTAATTAAGTTTAAATAAAATGAAGAAATAATATAACAATTATGAGATATGAAAATTAAAAATTAAAAAATATAAAATTTTGAATATTAATAAATTTTTTTGAATATTAATAAAAAATTATATTGAAATAGGGGACCCAAAACTTAAACTAAAAAAACTAAACTGAACATTTAATTAATAAAGCGACGAAATTAAATAGCAATAATAAAGTGGATTTATAATTATAAAAATAAGAATGAAAACAGAAAGTCGGAGAAAATTATTTCCCGCGAGTGTCTCTCGTCAGAGTCCCTCTCTCTTTCTGTGCACATCCTCCAGCTGGATTTTTCCACAGCAGCAGAACCTGTGAGGCTATTGATCACATTCTAAATCATTGTCAACTACCACCGAATCAGCTAATGAATGGTCCAGATTTACAGGACCGTGACCGTAAATAAAATTGACTTTAGAGGATCAAGTACGAGTCGTATTGTCTACGTTTCCAGTTTTTTAAACGCGGGTAAATGCCAACATAGTAACACACATTGCTGTGAATCAATAAAGTATGATGCATTGATTGAACGATTCAACCTCAAAATCGAAAGCAAAACCCAACCGAAACCGAGTCAAACCAACACTCACTCACTCACTAACTCACTAACTCACTCTTCTTTGGTGTTAAGTTCGTGGTTGAAATCACTGTGGAGGTTGATCAACGATCATTGAATGCGCTCAACCACCCAAACCCTTTCCAATTCAATACCGGGGACACAACCTATCTTGTCTCGTTGCCGCACTGATTCGGTAACCTATCTCACCATTTTTATTTTACACTTCGCATTCACATTCACGTTCTTCTTTTTTTCAGATTCCATTCAATTCAATTATTCTTCCTGTGGAACCTTCTTCTCTTCCCATTCAATTCACCCAGGCCCACACACTTTCTTTCTTCCACTCCTGCGCCTTAGATATTTGTACTTCTCATTTATGATTTTGCATCCGCTTCAAACTTCGCCTCTTCATACAACATCACACATCACTCCCCATGCGCATTCTAACAATTAACAATGACCGAGTTCCGCGTGTTTCACAAACAGAGCCACGCGCACGAGGATCACCGAGATTATCGCTACGCCGGAACTCGACACAAACGATCTAAGAGGTCTTTTTCTTTATTTTTTTTTTAATTATTTGTTGCGATATGAATAATAATGCCATTGCCAAATATTAATTTGTTTCTTTCACTCACTGCTTTGAGTAATGTGTGGATGTCAGTGTGAATTTTTGTCGGTGGGCATTTACGGTTTGCTTTCGTTTCAAATGTAAAAACAAAGTGCAGAAAATGAAGAAGAGTGTCAGAGGAAATTTTGCAATGTTTAGAGACGTGATTTGGATACTGGGAGCTGCATTTCCTAGTAAATATGTTTTATGAGAAAACTGAGATCGAGATTTTTGGTTTTTTGGGCTTCAATTTGCCTCGTTTGTATTCCTTGCATGGTTCCTTTTTCTTCTTTTAAAGTAACTGGTTTGTTTTGGCCAATGAAATTTTAGTTTTATTTGCTGGCTGGTTGGCTCGGGTTCAATGTGTTAATGAAATTTTAGTTTTCCTGAGAATTGGAAAATATGGCGTGAGCTGGATTATGTCGTGGAAAAATGTTGATCTTGTTTCTTTAGATACACTATTTTATGCTTGTTGACTTATTGTCTTCAGCTGATTCATTTTTGTGTCACGGTATTTTTTTTTTTTTTTTTACATTTACTTTTTTCAGTGCTTCTGAAAGGAATCTGAAGAACGAAAGAGGTGGAGCATTGCATCCAGTTGAGAAGGACCGCAAGGAATCCTTTGTGAGACCGAAATTTTAATTTGATGTTTAAACTTTCAAATCGTTTTATTCGTCTGAACAAACAATTATTGCATTGCAGTTGCTCAGTATAGTCGTTTTGTACATTGATTTTGAATTTGACTCGGAAGTTAATTCACTGGTTTTACCATGATTTGAACAGGTTTCGCCACCTTCAGTGAGTGCTTCTAGGTTACGGAGTCCTTCGCATGACAATCTCTCTTCTGTAAACAATAATACATTTTCAAATCATAGAGCAAACTTAGAAAAAGATGTAAGCTCTTCTCTCCTATTTTTCCGTATATCTGGACCTGTAGGTTCTGCACCTTATTTTCAACCATTCTGTCTGGTTGTGCAATCTGATTTTTTTCCTCTTTTAGTCAATACGCATAACAAAGTTCAAATTAAGAAGTAGGGAAAAAGGAATAAAGGGGTCAAAGCCAATCCACTGGATATAGAGCTCGGGAGCCATCTTTAAAACGGCGAAAAAAATAATCATCATGGAACTTGAAAAAAAAAAATTATTTCTAGAATAAATTTAGCATAATTTCTTCAGTCTTCAAAGGGCGAAAAAAAATTATCGAAGTCCTTTGTTGTGGAATTACAAAAGCAAGTAGATTTTGGGAATCATCTTGTGTCCAAAAATGTCCAACTGAAAACGAACGCTTGGGTATATGAAGATAGGCAAAGTTTGAGTCCCTCATTCTAATGATTTGCAGGTTGAGCAACTACAGTTACGCCTACAACAGGAGAGGTCTATGCGCATTCTACTTGAGAGGGCGATGGGTCGAGCCTCGAGCACTCTATCTCCTGGACACAGGCACTTTACTGCCCAGGTAATGTCATTCATGACTTTGTTCAGGTGGCTTTTCAAGATTTATTCAATAGGTTCCTTTCCTTTAGCTGTTTAACTTCAAATGTGACTAGAGATCATGTCAAGGTTTCATATGACTAAGGTAATATCCACACTGCGTTATTAACAGTCCTGATGATCTCTGTAGAAGATACCATACATGAACCTGACCGCTTTCTTATTCTAAAAAATTTCCTTATTATACCATAAATTGTTTCGTAATTCCCTCCTTAGCTTAACACTTTAAAGATGCAACTCAATTTTATGCCTCTACCTAACACATTAACCTTTCAGGATGATTTTGCTTTTAAGATATTAGGAATTCTATACCAAAAGATCAGAAATTTTATAATTGCTCTGTCAGTCTTCTAATCTATTCAATTATGAATTGGTATAAGATTTTATTGGTCCTGTGCTTTGCGTACAGTTTAAACTATAAAGGTCAGTCACTGCCTGTACAAATAAAACCTAACTTGGTCATTATCTTCTACTTAACTGGTCTAACTTTCGGGAAACCAAGGTATGCAGGTTTTCTGTATGTATATCCTTTGAGAAATCTGATGCGCAGCTTATATATTTATGTTCAATGGATAGGATTCAACGTGATTTCTGTGAAATGAGCCTCGTCAAAGGGTTATTTTTAGGAATCCTTTGAGTGGGTTGACTTTTTCGCCCCTATAATTCCACTCACAAAATAGATGAGAGAGAAATTGGCTCACGTGTAAATAGTTAGATGATAAATAACTAAAATGGAATAAGTGGACTGTTCACTTTAACTTAATGGGTATATATTTTTTATTTTAATGTGAATTATGAAGGTTCCTGCTTGATGTCATTTTTAAATTTATTTTATACTTTTTGAAATGGCTCGTCTAACACATGGCCACAAGTGTTTGTTTAACGGAATATAAATAACTATTTTTCCATTTTCCCTCCTTTTCCTTAGACAAAAGACTTGATTGCTGAAATTGAGTTACTTGAAGAAGAGGTTACAAGCCGCGAGCAGCAAGTACTTTCTCTTTACAGAAATATTTTTGAACAGTGTGTTAGCCGGCCACCTTCTGAACAAAGTTCTGCTGTTGCTTCACCTGCTCATATAAGGCAAGGATCTAGGAAGCATCCGAGTATAATTTCAAGCGCATTCTGTTCATCAAAAAAATTCCCTCTACGACCACTCCAAGCTCTAGTTTCCAGCAACGACTTGAGGAATAGAATCTTTGGATCTAATCACACTCCTTTTTCACGTGGTAAAGACAACAATTATTTTAAAAAGACTAGTTCTGATTCCACCAAGGTATGATACGTTGATATTGATTTACTGTTATTCATATGCACCTTGATTTTTTTCTTTGCTTTTGCTATTAATAATTTGCCATTTTTCTCAAATATAATTTCTTGTTGAAAGATGTTCGGTGTAAATAGTGTTGTTTACTGAACCTAAAAGTACACCGATACGTATTCAGAGCTATCGGTTTGTTTGGCATTGAATAATGGTCAAACTGAAATTTTAAAATCAATATTTTCAAGAGAAAACTGTTTAAGAATGTGTTTTTATTCCGTCAGTTTTCGTTACCTTATTTTCAGGGTTTCAATTGCTGTATAGAATTTTTAAATTGTTACACACCTTGAAAATAGTTATTTTTTTTTTATCATATCCATATTGAACTTTATCTCTTATTGGAAAACATATTTGTTTTCTTAATCTATGTTTAAAAATTAATTCTAAGATTACCTTGAGAAGTATAACATATTTAAACCTATTATTGTAAAGTACAAGTGGTTATTGCTCTAGTTTCTTATTAGGAGTTGAATTTAGATAGTAGAAGCTCAATTCTGGATGACAAATGGGATTGATATGTTTCCAGCTTTCTAGGTCACCTCCACTGGCATAGCTAGTTAATTAAATGCCAGCTTGGCATCAAGGATATGTGGCATATTCATAAGGTCCCACGACACCACTGCTGGGACATGTACTGGCCTGGTTCTCTAATTTATCGCCAGAACTGAATCATTTGGTCCATTTCATACTGGTTTATGAAAAAAAAAAAAAATTGTTTTCAAGAGAGAATTGAATAGGACACGTGGGCTGTGGCCTGTTCGCGTACTGGTCCGTTCCCAATGTCCAGTTCTAATGACCCCGCATTTAGAACACCAGAAGGAATCAGCCATTTCTTTACACTTTATAAGTTTGGCATGTTTGGTTATATGATTATAAACCCAGTGTTTTAGTAACCGAAGCACTACAGTACATTTTGCCAAATCAAATCCGGAATGAATTCTAACCAAAGGAAAAATAATTCCCACATGGATTCATGCATTCAAATTATGTGATATCTGTACTGAACATTCTCGTTTAAATCGTTTAAATCATGTCAGGTACAGGAAAAGTTTTCTTCAATTGAGAAAAGTCCAATTTTGCGTACTTTGAAAGACCACCTGTATCAGTGTCCAAGCAAGCTTTCTGAGGAAATGGTGAGATGCATGGCCACTGTATATTGCTGGCTTCGTAGTGCAACCTCTGTAAATGCTGAAAATGGTAGATCACCATTATTGTCAAGGTCATCCACTAATGCTATACAGCCTCGACATGGTATTGGAGACGATCGTGACTGGTCTTGCAAATCATCAGTTGAAATTTCATGGATATCTACTCATAAACGTCATTCTTCTCACGCTTCTTATGCCATCAGCAATTACAGGTTGGTTCGATAAGTATGACAATTTCAATTGAAATATTAACATGGCATTAAATAGTTTAAAGGCCGTGATGAACCTTCAACTTATTTCCTTGCTTGGAAATTCATGGAGTAGGCGTTTTTAGATAATTATAGCAAGAGTTTTTAACAATTACCATATCTTTATTGGGAATCTAAGATGTGTGTACATTTTTTAACACACGATTAATTAGGTACCTTAGTTGTTTATTTATACTGTAATACTATGTTCTTGCACCGAATTTCTTATTGAATTGGTGATCTGACTTGTTTTTTCCCCTCCCCGTTTATATTCAGAGTTCTAGTTGAACAACTAGAAAAAGTCAAACTCAGTCAACTGGATGGCGATGCACAAATTGCGTTCTGGATCAATGTGCACAATGCTCTTGTTATGCATGTAATAAACAATGATTTTTATTTAAAAATATTTCAAGCATACGTAATTTTATTCTGGAAGTCAGCATGCATAACTCTGATCTCCTGTTGTCAGGCATACTTAGCATACGGAATTCCCCAGGGCTCTCTCAGGAGGCTAGCCTTGTTTCACAAGGTAGCTCACTTTTTTTTTGTCATCAGAATGAATGGCAATTGCATATTTTTTGCCATTCATTCTGTTGACATTTTTATTTAATTTCATTTGTTGTTCAGTTAGAAGCACATTGTATTTATGAGTTCAGGGAGAATAATTTTCAGATAACGAAGATTTGGAAGGTTTGTGTTTTCTTCAAATTATTCTTCTGGCGAAGCTCAGGCCAGTAACAACCAAATAACTTGTTTATTTCTCATAACCAACTTGGGAAATCAAAATAAGTAGAAAGAAAATAAAGCTCTCTAATTGCGTTCAAAGTAGCATTGGTATATGAATTTTCTTCGTTGACAACATATTCTTTTGATTTACTATATATCATACTCGTTGTCAATTGATGAGTACAATTGTATAGTGCAGGCTGCTTACAACATTGGCGGTCATATCGTAAGTGCAAATGCCATAGAACAAATGATATTTTGCTTCCGGACGCCTAGGATTGGACGGGTACTCTCCTTAACGCTATCTTTGACTTTAAAATTCTCTCAATATATATTGTCTTGGTATGTTTAGGGATTAGTCCTGTCAAACGTGTCTGACTATTAAACCTCCTTGACTCTTTTTATGATTTGCATCCGCTGCCGCCAGTCGAATGAGAATGATGCAAGTAATCAACTTTATTCTTTTTCGCAAGTGACGAAATGCTTAGGCAGTTATTTTAATCTCTATATTGTTTTCAGATATTGTTTCGCTATGTTTCAAAAGAAAATTTCAAAATAAATTTTTCTAACGCCTAAATTGGCACCTAATTAGGACAAAATAAAAAATTTCACGCAATTATTCTTTTTTGTCTGTTATTTTATCACTTACAGTGGCTTGAAAGCATTGTGTCTGCTGCCCTGAGGAAGAAAAGTGGTGAAGAAAGACAACTTCTCAGTTCCAAATTGTGTCTTACTAAATCCCAACCCCTTGTCTGCTTTGCCCTTTGTACTGGCGCCTTGTCAGATCCTGTGGTAATTTTCCTCTCACAAGCATATTGCTATAAAAATATATTTGAATATAAATGGGAAAACTTTTCTCGGGAGCCTTGTCCGGTGGTAAAAAAGACTTACCAGGAGTTAAAAAAAATCTCTGTTAAACTAATTGAACTTCTAGTTTTTGGTTTATGAAGAATGTAATTTCACTTTTCATCTATAATACTCCTTGCACTCTGTTACCCTGATTTTAAAGAGTTGATTAAGAATTTTATATCTAAAAATTACAATGTTGCAGTTAAAGGTTTATTCAGCAACAAATATAAGTGAAGAACTAAATATTGCCAAGAGGGAGTTTCTCCAAGCAAATGTAATTGTGAAAAGGTCAAGAAAAGTATTTCTGCCAAAATTGTTGGAAAGGTTTTCTAGAGAAGCATCAATAAGCATAGATGATCTGTTTGGATGGGTCATGGAGAGTGTTGACAAGAAGCTGCGTGATTCGATGCAGAAGTGCCTTGATCCTAAATCCATCAAAAAGCCATCTCAGATCATAGAATGGTTACCTTTTAGTTCAAGGTTTCGGTACGTGTTCTCCAAGGATGTCATAGACAAGCCTTGGTGGGTATGACATCTATCTCCTTGTTAAAAATTATTGTATGATTAGGTGCTTCAAATTTCGTGCACACTGTAACACGATGCCACAGTTGCTTGCCTTTAGATACCGTATGCCTACAACAATATTGTAAATTCTGATAGAATTACTCGAATACTTTCTAACAAGTGTACATCTTCTAAACACTAATCATAATAATTGTTTTAAACAAAATTTACAATGATTATGTCGTATCATGGTTATTGGAAAGGTGAGAATTCTCTTATTTTTACACAGGCATGTCTAAAAGATATATTTATACTTCTCTTAATAAAACATACATAGAAGCAAATATTAATGCATTAATATTTGGAGGCAAAACAAACGTGTTAGAAATCAGGCCAACAAAAATAAACAACGTAGAAGAACGAATACAGCACAAATGCTTTGACGGGAAAAAAGGAGATGGATGAAATGTAATTCTTTATATAAAAAATTGGTATAAGAAAGATAAAAATAGATCACTGTAGCATTACTATTTTTGTTAATAAAATATTCAATAAGGTCTAATAAGATTGGTAGGTATATGGTAAGATGTTTAAATCTTAATAATGAAGAAAACTTTGTACTCACGGAAAACTAAAAATATATTAAACATCAAACTTTCCATACTACTTAGGCGCAGGAGTTCGAAGCGTAAAAGAACCAAAAAAAAGCTTTCCATAACACGAAAGGTGAATTTACGAAGAAATTATAAATATGACATAGTTAATTATGTTATTCATTATAATTATAGGATAATGATATTTTAGACAACATTTTTTTGACAACATTTGAACATTGATTACGTGTCAATCTGTGATTGGTAAAAAATTACTCCACAATCAATAATAATAATCATAAATATTATTGTGGAGTAATTTTTTACCAATCACAGATTGACACGTAATCAATGTTCAAATGTTGTCAAAAAAATGTTGTCTAAATATCATTATCCATAATTATAATCATTTTTTTCTTATGATTATATTATTAATATATTTTTATATTATAATAAAATAAATTATGTTAATGTCTTAGAAAGATATCTTTATTTTCCAAGAAAATAATAATAATAAGTAGAATAAAAACATTAAAGTAATAAATAAAATAAAATTGTTTGATAATTTATTAATATATATGTTTTTATACTATAATAAAATAAAAATATTAAAATAGTAAACAAAACTAGAAAAGTTCTTCTAAATTTTGATATTTTCTAAATAACTCATTTTAATATATTGCTTTCTGAAATATAATTTTTTATTTGATAATACATTTTAAATCACATAAATGATGGGAAAAGGTAATCCCATTGTGCAAGAAAACTAAACCATGATATACTTTCAGTGTGTGATATAATGCATAACCTATATATATATATATATATATATATATATAATTTTTCATTCCTCAAAATTAAATTAAATTATCTGAGAGAGAAAAAAGTGAAAGATAAGATAAAGAGTGAAATTGTTTGGTCGAAGTTAAAGGAGAAAATGAATGGGGAAATGTAAATAATTGAGTGTTTGTTTGAAAAAAATAAAGAGAGAAAAGGAAAGAGAGGGATAATATGATAAATAAAATTATAAATTTGGTCTTATATTTCATTTTTATTTGGAAAAAAAAAATTGAATTGAGCATGGAGCCTATGACTGGTAGAGATAAAGGTGACATACTCATAATGCATAAAGGAAAAATAAGCCATTGAGCATGAAAATTGAACTCAAATATAAGTTAGTTGATAATGCAAAATCGATTATTAAATACACTTGGTAACTTTATATGGAAAAAACTCAGAAAGTGTACCAACTTTTCTCAATCATATCTATATATCTATGATCACCCAACTGCTAAGGCAGGGACCACCACAATTTATCTGCATATCCATTTTTCTCCTAAATTTAGCTTCAAGTTGACTTCTGCCAAAAAATAAAATAAAGCAAAATCTGAGTCAGATTATACACTCTGCAACTCTTTATTATAATAACATTTTGACACATTTTAATATCATTTTATATGTTAATACGTGATTGGTTTATATTTATATTTATAATAATAATTATTATTATTATTATTATCATACAGTAATTTTAAATTAATTATACATAGATAATATTAAAATATTATATAAAATATCAAATATCATTATTTTAATAACATACATAACTGTCAACAACCTCGACTAACATTTCTTCAGCTTTGGAGAAGACATCATTCATAGTGTTTTTTTGAGAATGTTTAGTTCAAGATACTTTAGTTATACTATTATTACTTTTAAAAGAGGTTTATTATAAAAACAATATCATTAATAAAAACGAGTCAAATAAATATAAAAATTTAACATCACTTTAAAATGATAAACTTATATATTTATAGTCCTTAATTTTTTCATATCTAAAATATAAAATTTAATTTACACTTACATTCTCAATTATATGTTAATTTTTTTTTTCTGTCATCTTCTTATCACAGACTAATAGAATACAATTCTTACTTGTATGTGTTGTATTTGCTATTTAAAACGAAATAAAAGTTGGGATAATATGAATTTCATATCTTCTTCAACTCAAAATTCTTCAACTCAAAATCTATTCACTTACACTTTCAATTCTATTAAAAAAACAATACAAACTTTATATTTAAATACACTCAAGTTTATATACTTACTATTTCTCAAATTCATGTCTAGACAAGAACATGTCTAAGATAATAAAAGGTGATAATCTTTAGTATTAGGCCAATAGACCCGGACCTTTATTACATCATGAAATTTAAAATATTCCTTGATGGAATTGATTGTATGGTGAGCTTTTTCAAGTTAGATTGATAATTTGGGTCATTTTATAAAACAAAATTTTAACTTTCTTTTATTGTGCTAGAATTTAGCAAAAAAATAATATCCTATATCTACAAAGAAATGTTGGGTGTGTGAGAATTTGCACTAAATTTTATGAGGGTTTGTAGCTTTGTTTTCTTCAAAATGACATGTTTATTAAAAACTTAAATTCACTTTTGATTTTTTTTTTTACCAAGAAACATTTAAGAAAAAACATAGAAAGGCCTTCAAAATTTATCAGAAAGAATGACAGTGCACTTTTTTTTTTTAAGTGACAAGATAATAAAGATTTAATCCTCTAACAACTAGGAGTGCCATTAGCATAAAAAAAATTACTTAGAATGATTATCTTTTTTACCAGAAGAAAACCCATATAAATATAAAAACTTCATGAACTTAAGTTTTCCCTTACCCTTACAAAAGAACAAAATGTCACTGACATATTACACATGAAAAAGAAAAGAACATCCTTTAGGATCAGCCATAGGCATACTGGCAATCAAGAAAAAGACATCACAACGTAAGAATTCTTCTGCAATACAAAAAAAAATAAAATTGGATTCTCTTGTCTAACACCTTCTTATAAGAAAAATAACTCCTATAATATTACCATTAACTCTTATAGAAAACATTATAGATTTCAATATCAACTTAATTTTGGAGGAAAAAGTATTGTGAAAACCATGTTTCAGAATTGTGGTAGAAAATTCCAATTAAGGGTACCAAAAACCTTTTTAATGTCAATTTTGAAATTCATATTACCCTTTTTAGTTTCTTGGATAGCATGTTTATGGAGAGAGTGAGCAATCCACAAATTTAATTGTATTGTGAGTTTCATTTTGTGCATTTAATTTGAGTCCAAGAAGGGTGTAGTACATTTTACAAATTATTTGAAAATGATATTACTTGTTAAATGTATGGTTAATTAAAAAATTTAAAAAATCATTATTTGTTTGTGTGACATTAAAAATTGTTACTGTTTGCTATTAGTCCAATGATTGAAAAATCACCCAACAAATCTCAACTCAAAAACAATAAGTTAATTTCTAATTTTAAACCTTCATGTCCAACTAAACACCAAGTTAATTTCTTATTTTTGTTATATTTAAAAATAGTATATTTGAGTTGTATGAATTGAAATTATTAGATAATATCTGCACTGGATTGAACTTTTGTAATCTATAAAGTTTTATATTAACTTATAATTATTTGATATATATTTATATAGTTTAAATTTAACATAGCATATACTTTTCAAAATATATTAAAATATAAATAATCTGATGTTTTATTTTTAGTGTTATTGGATTATGATAATTTCAATATGAATAATCATAATAATATGTTTTTAATTCAGTTATTGAAGTGCTAAAGTTTATTGTTATATACAATACTAACTAGGAATATAATATTTGATACAATATATACATATATCAGTGAAAAAAATACTTCATAGTAACAAAATTAATAATAACAGTTACATTACAAATTAGATAATTAGACTATAATAGTTGGATAAATTATTTTTATTTTTTAATTTAAAATAAAAGTAAAAATAAAATGTAAATATTGAATATACATCTTCTTTATATATTTTCCACGTGTTGGATTTTGACATTGATAGCAATTGAAAATAATGTACCAGTAATTAAGATGGATATATAATAATATATGATAATTTTGATTTTAATTTTTTAATTAATGTTCTTCAAGAGTCACCCTAGTTAACATTTATAGCTAATAAATAAATAAATAAATAAAAAGCTGGGTCTGCTTTTGACTTTAAGAAGTCTAATAGTAACTTTCTAATCCTTTTAAGTAATTTTAAATAAATGTATCAACTTTGTTTGCTAATTCTATTAATGGTAAATTTATTTTAAATAAAAATTTAAATAAATTGATAATAGAATTATTATTCAATACAGTACACAAAGACAAATGAGTATGACAAATTGACAATACACACTTTCTCTGTAAAATTTAATGTTAATGGGAAAGAATATAAGAAAGGAAAAGAAAAGAAAAGAAAAACAAAAATAAAAAATCTGTTGGGAAAGTGTCACACACTTCGCGTGTTGGTGTCGTTTCTGCTTTTTCTCTCACTACTCTCTCTATCTTTCCGTCATTGGCCGGAACCCTAATTCGATCTGCCGGAACCCGCACTCACCGGTGAGTCTTTGACTTTCAGTCAGACATCCTGGACCTTGTCGGTGTTCTTAGTCTTTCTATTTTCGAAGTTCGTTCATTTGATTGAAGTTACAGTGACACACCGTGAACTGTTGATGCAGTAAATGATTGTACGATTGAGGAATAGGTGAGATCAGAGGGGCTGGATTTCCTCGCCGAATGGAGGGAGGTAGCGTCTTTAGATTTTGTTTTTCTGGTACTTTTCATGTCCAGCTTTTTTTTTTTTCTTGTGATGTAGGGGTTCTGGCTATTTTTTATTAGGTTTGGATGGTGTTTATTGCTCTTTTTTTTTTTTTTTTCAGTAAACATATAGGTTTGTTGTTGTTTATATTTTTCTTTATGGGGTGAAGTGGTGATGATTTTTTTTTTTTTTAATTTCTGATTGGGTTTGACTAATTTAATTGACGTGGAGACTGACTGCGTTTAATTCCTCAAACAAGGTGGCCAATCTCAGTAAATTAATTGGGAAGGTTTTTAAGGATATATTGTTAAGAAGCACTGTTTGTCAGTTCATTGGAAGGGTTGCTGCTGTGTGTTAACTCTAAACTGATCATGCAATTGGCAAAGTGGACATCCTTTGTGTAACTGCAAAACCCGGTGTGTTTTCAAGAAAAAAGGAAGATATAGGTCATGAAACAATTTTTGTGAGAAAGCTAATTATACAAACCATTCATGAATGATTTCATGTGAAAACTCTCACGACGTATACCGGTGCTATTGTTTTTCAATAGCACTACGAAGAAGAAGCTTCCTTAGTCTTACTGTGTGATGCTTGTTTTAACCTATCTGTGTGGTGAATGAATGGAAACCACATGGATTTCTTCAATTAGCTGTTTTTATCATGCACACCTTTTGTTTTTTGCCACATTTTATACTCTTAAACAACATTCCCCGACCACTTGACAGTCATTAACCCCCCTACCCTCAATGTTCAGTGGCTTTCTCAGTGTATTAGTTGTGCGGAGAATATATATTCATATATATTAATAATTTAATCCGTACTAGTGACTAGATGATTTTCAATAAGACTTTTGGTTTTTCTTTAATTATGATATTTTAGGGAATTCTTGAATTTATGAAACATGATGAAGTTGTTTTCTGCTGTTGGGTAAATTGAGGCTATATGACCTGCTTCATTGGAGTAGTTGTTCCTAAGTAATCAATAGCAGCTGGAGTGGGGTTAGGTGGGCGGAGTTTGCAGCTCCCAGATGCATGAGTCTCTGTTTTTAGTATATTGATTTGGTGCATCTCAGTTTTGGCATTTCAGAAACATGGGTGGTGGACATAAGCAGTTACTTTTGGGGTTTCTGTATTAGATCTGGTTGGACAAAGGTCACTTTAGTTTCTAGATCTAGATCAGAGAACCCATGGAGCATACATAACCAAAAGTCCCATTTCTTGTATTTAATCCTGTGCTACTCTGTCTGTTCTGCTCTATGTTAATGGAAGCTTCTCAGGGAAGCATTCTTTTGTCTGTATGTGCATACATATATATATATATATATATATATATATATATATATATATATATATATATATATATATATATATATAGTTATTTGATGTATTTCTCATATTCTAATATGCTTATATGTTTCAGGGATAATCCATGGATTATGATGACAATGATTTTCAAAGCCAGAATCTCCATATACCTGGTGAAGGGAGCACAAAATTTCCTCCTGTTTTGAGGCCTTATGCTCTCCCTAAGTTTGATCTGGACGAAAGCCTTCAAGGGCATTTAAGATTTGATAGTTTGGTTGAAACTGAAGTTTTCCTTGGTATTGAAAGTAACGAAGATAACCAGTGGATTGACGCATACTCCCGTGGGAGTAGTGGAATAGAGTTTGGTTCAACTGCTGCTGAAACTTGCTCTATTTCAAGGCACAATAATGTTTGGTCTGAGGCCACTTCCTCAGAATCTGTTGAAATGCTATTAAAATCTGTTGGACAGGAGGAATTTATCCCAAGAGAAACTGATATACAGGAGTCTGATGCCTTTGATGAACTGGCATGCTTAGCTAAGCAAATGGAGCATGATCCAAAACCTGATGATAGAAATGAATATAAAGATAACGCTACTGATTTAAAGCCACCAGGTTTTATCCATGAAAACTTGGCTGGTTTAAAAGAAGAAGAAAGAGAGCAGTCTCTGGCTGTAGTTTCCCAAGGTGAACTGTCCATTGATGGGAGTTTAAGTAATCTGCCACCACATGATTTATTGGGAAATGATGACTTGCCTGTAGCTAGGGGAATTCCCATTACCGATAACAACAATGATGATGCAAATCAACAAAAAGTTGAGATTGTGGCTGATGGTTCTCTTGAAGAAAAAACTCCAGAGGACTCAGCTGCGTCTGGGCTGAAGAATAGTATTACTGTAACTTCTATACAAAACATCTCTTCTACTTGTGAAGTATCAGAGATTCAAAATGTGCAGAATCATGTAGTTCACATGGGTCACGAGGAGCAAAGTTCTTTACAGATGCAATCTAAGGAACACGATTTGGATTCTTTGGCGATTAACAAAGATTTTGATGTTGAAATTCGAACTTTGAATTTAAAGGCAGTTGGGGGAGAAGAACTTCTTTCTGATAAACCTCGTTGTTCAATTCCTATGGAAGAAGCATTGGAAAGTGGCAATGTAGTTGAAGGCTTGGAGACTTCTGGAAGTAGTTTAGGGGGGTCCTTGGGCATGGTATCTGATGATATTTCTGGCTTGCAGAACACAGGAAGATCCAGTGAAGATGCATGTTTCAGAGATTTGTCTTCAGCCAATGCAAATGAAGATACAATTGTGGATAATCTATCTGCTGTAAATACAAGTGATTCACCAATTGTTGCAATTAAAGATAATTCCAGTTCTGAGGGACAAATAATTGGGGTCAGCAAATCTGACCATAGTACTTGTCCTAATTTTCAGAAGAATACTGTTGAGACTACATATAGCGTAAACAGTGATGCTAAGAAAAATGAGTTAGCAAACAATGGTAACCAGATGGATGTGGAGCTTTCATTCAGTAAGTCAGAGGCATCTATTTCTGCTGTTGGGAATGATAACACTTCTACTATTAATGAAAGGAATGATGATAAAAGGAATGATGATATCAAAGCAGGTGGTTTTGCAAGTTTAAGTTCAGTGAATTCTACAACATCATGTATTTTGGGTGAGGAAGCACAGGAATGCGAAAATGACGAGCCTGAGAGGCAGGGTGGCCATGAAAGCTTTTGTCAAGATATTTCTGCCATTGACCTAGTGAATAAAAAGGCCACTACTGATTCCAGCGTAATGCATTGCAATGTTGACCAACCACATCATGTTGATTGCGGAGTTAGTTCATCATCTCTTAGTACAGATAACATGGAAACTAGCTTGACTACTGCCAGAGTATCAGATGATGTTGAGCCTGTCAATAATTCAGGTATACTAATAAAATAGAGTGGATTAAACACAAGGATATGAATGAAGTCATTATATGATTTAACTACATATCTTTCTTTTGTCTTGTTATTCAGACTAACAATATGTATTAGAAAATATTAGCTTAACATCCTGTGAACTGGCAGATGTTACACTACCTAGTAGAGTTGTATCCACACATGGAGTTACAGATCACTTTGAAGTTCAAGGAGTGATGCTTGTTGGGTCTGCTTCTATTGATGAAAAGGACAAAGCAGAAGCTACCGTAGCCAATGAAGCAAGTGCTGAAACTACCTTAGCTAATGAAGCAAGCGCTGAAGCTACAGAAACCAATGAAGCAAGNGCTGAAGCTACAAAAACCAATGAAGCAAGCGCTGAAGCTACAGAAACCAATGAAGCAAGTGCTGAAGCTAAAATATGCATTGAATTAAGCTCTGAAGGTAAAAGAGCCAATGAATCTAGCTCTGAAGCTAAAATAGTCAGTGATGTAAGTTCTGAAGCTAAAGTAGCATATGAAGCAAGTTTAGCACTTCCTGTTGGGTCGTCTGAACAGGAAACTGCTCCTTGTCCTGATACTGGAACTAAAAAATTACATTTTTTGGATACATCAAGGCAACCATTGTACGAGACAATAAGCAGTTGTGTGACAACTGCTTCTGGAAAGATGGATAAACCTCATGAGACAACAAGTGATAAGGCTGATCAGGAATGCGCAAAAGAGGCTGGTGTGGCTCCAGTTCTCCATGAATCGATAGAGATGCAGGGTGATGAAGTTTCCATTTCTTTTACCAAGGATGACAAGGAGGCAATACCAGAGTTCCATGACAAGTCATCCTCAAAAGTATCAGGTATTCTTTAAAATCCTGTTGTAAGTGATTTATGTGGCCATCCTAATAGAACATTGGAAAAAGTAATGTAGCATATAACACCGATTATGATAATTTATCTACTTTTTCCTAATTGAATGATCTATGCTTATGTTCTCACGGGTCTTGACTGTTGATTACATCATGTAACCTGAAGCAAAGAATTGCTATTATGTATCAATTCATGAAATATGATATCATGAGTATCTCATTATTCTTCAGTTTGTTTATTATTGCACACAATGAGAAACATTGTTCCTGCTGTCTTTTTTCCTCTTATTATTTTTTGGTGCACTTAAAAAAGTTTTAGCCAAAAAAACTGTTGTTGAAGAATGCTTGACTGTTTTATTTTAAAATAGTGATTTTGTGGCTTCTTAGATGTTGACGAACTGATTCTAAACTAGAAGTGATTCTTAATTATTTCATGTCTTTGGGAGAATTTTTCTGCACCAAGCAAAAAATATCTGGAGTAAGGGAAGCCTCTGCAGTATATCTAGAATTAAAGTTACACTGTAGCCTTATTTTGGCTTCATTGTGGATTTTATTTCTGGTTTGCTAACTGATCTTAAATTCAACATTGGCTTATACTTGTCAGTTTTTTTTCTCCCCAAGAAACTAGAAAGTAGTACATTTACATGTGATATATACATGTGTTATTGATTGAGCAGAAATGACGAAGGCAAGGAAAAGTCAAAGATAAATCAGGGGAGAAAAGCAAATAAGGACCCTTTTCCGACTAAAAGTGAAAATGGAAGACTTGTTGAAAATGCTTATATTACCACCCTAAAATATGTGTTAATTTATAGAATTGTTTTGATTGAACTAAGGACTGTTTTTCGACTAAAAGTGAAAACTAAAAACTTGCCCTCTTGGTTCCACTTTTGAGGGGTGTTTGTGGTTCAATTTTAATGTTAGTGGCAAAAATAATTTGTTCCAAATTCCAATCATTAAAAAAGCTTGGTTTGGTGTATCAAATTCAAACCAAGTCAATCTAATCTTTGTTGGTTTGGATCAAATGATTTCATTTCAGTTTTAGTTTATTTTCTTAAGGTGATGACACACTCTCTTGATCAAATGAAACTTCATTATCTAGAGAAAGAGTAAAGGCCTGAACTAATACATGCATCAATCTTGCAGATAATTTTTAATTTAGTGATTAGTTCTTATTCAATAAAAACTTGAATACGTTGTAATTGTTAAAATACATATTCAAAGTATCAAGTTTCATCCAAGATCACAACCAAAAATTATAAATGACTTGTCAAAATAATCTCAAGTTTCTAAAGATACAATTACATATTCATAATCAATTATTCATTGACTTTTAGTTTGAAGTTTGAACATGAGAAGTCAAAATTGAACCGCCCCAGATGAATTAATGCAGCTTTTTTGGTTATCTATTGTTTTGGATTGGTTTATTTATTTGGATACATTCTTGAATACTCCTTTTTTCTTACTAGTAGTAGGGAAACAAAAAAGTAAAAAGGCAGTTGAGTTGTTTTACCCGCATATATAATTCCTCAATTACCTAAGCTTCCTTTTTTAATTATTTTGGGGGAGAGGTGTTTATAGGAAAAATTAATAATTGAAGTTTGAAACCTATACAGTTTAGAATGTGCAGAGTTTATGATCCTGATGCAATAAACAATAATGGCAATATTTGTTAATGGACGACCAAAAGGGCTCTGGCTAGGTTTCAAATATTTTTTGGACCAAGGTCATGGATGATGCTTGTTATGAACTGGGAGCTTGGGACCCTGTTCATATATGAGAAGAAGGGTTCACGAAAGAAGGTCCATAGTAACACATCCTTCCAAAAGCAAAATCAGGAGCAAATCTCCCATTTGCAGAGAATGAGATGAAAAAATGTACGAGAGGGATGCACCTAAGAGATTTTTTGTGTTGTCACGTGTCATTGCTAAGCAGATTCTCAAGCGACAAGTCACAAGTATTTTGTGTGTTGTCTGAAGGTGACTTACCATGCTTACAATGACCATATTTCTCTCTGCGTCACCTCATCTCTTTATTTTGTCGTGTGTCCTTGAGAGTGATGGTCTCTGCTTATTGCATATGGTGGCATTCTTATTCCTTGTCACCTGTCTACCTTTAGAATGTTTATTGGGCCTGCCCTGTTCTTTTTTTGCTGGCAGTTTCCTTGCACAGCAAAGCCAGTAGTGAACTTCTGGTGAACGTTGTAAATGTTTGGTAATTGTGTACCGATTTATTTTGTCCTGTCTAAAAGTTCTCCAATCATATGATGATAGAATTGTTGAATGTAACGTGCAAATTATGTGTTAGTTGTTTTATAGTTGTAACATGCATCACTTCCTGTTTAACATTTTACTGAAGTTCTTCTGGCTTTTGCAACTATGATTAATTCATTTTGTAGGTAAAGATTTATTGGGAAATGTAGGTTCCAAATCTTCTTTGGCTGATTCTTGCACCAAGTTGCATGAAACGGGAAGCATTCCTGCCAACCATACTGATAATGCTTGTGGTACCTCTGTTAATTTTCAAAGCCAACCTGAAACTGAAAAAGACGTGAATCAAGTTAAGGCTTCCGGTCATCTAAACCCTTCAATTTCTGAATGCATAAAGGCGGATGCATTGAACATGTCAACGGATAATGATCCTAAGGGGAATGGTGCTTCTAATGACGAGAGAAGCTTAGCTCCTGTGGCAAATTTGCCCAAAAAAAGTGTTTCAGGAAAGACCACCAAAGGAACAAATTCTGGCAAGAGGCAACGAGCTGCTGCCAACCAAGCTTCAATGGTAATCCCTGTTGTGGTTCATGATCTAAGTCTAAAGGCTCTATTATCTGAAATGTATTCTCTGTAATATTTATATATTGAAAAATTCATTATACAATAAATTCTTCGTTTTTTATTTCAAATTCCAATGCACTCATTTTTTCTCCTTTTTCTTCTGTTCTTATTAGAAGGTTGGAGAGGAATCTCCACTGGCTTCTGTAGTAGGTGCTCCCAAAACCAAAGTTACGGGAAATATCTCCCTTGGGACTCCACAAATATCTGATGGTGTCATGGCACTCACTGTGTCTCAAGGAACACCTGAACCCAAACCTAGGCGATCCTCTAATAAGACAGCTGGAAAGGAAACTTCTAGGAAAGGAAATAAAGGAAAAAGTCCAGGAAAACATTCAGAAAGAGGGGATAGATCAACTAGCTTGTCTTTGAGCCCGTCCCCTGGTTTCCAGGTGATGCAATTGAATGAGGTGCAGCAATACGGGCATGTTGATTCTGTCAGTACAAAGCAATTTGCTATTTTAAATGCTTCCACTTCTAGCCTTCCAGATTTGAACTCTTCTGCTTCTCCACCTGTTCTGTTTCAACAGCCTTTCATGGATATTCAGCAAATACAATTGCGTGCACAGATCTTTGTCTATGGAGCATTGATGTAAGTTTAAATCTGAGCTATATTATATGTTTTAGTTTCTTCATTGTTGTGGAGGATACATGGATGTGATGTGCACACATGCCTATGAATTGTATTTCTTCATCCATTCCTCACAAGTATTCTGTACCCGTCTCTCCTAAACTGCCATGGTTAATTAAAAATGGGATCTGATTTTATTTTAGGGATTTCGGATTTAATTGATTTGTTGAGCCTCATACCTATTTTATGCTCGTTCAATCAATACACTATATTAAAGCAAAGGAACTTCATGAAATAGTAATCTGTTTAGGTGGCTTGATATGTTCTCTACTCTCTTGTGTGATAGTCAACAACGCCTGTTATTTCTCATATTGATTGATGTTGCTGCAGTCAAGGCATGGTACCTGATGAGGCCTATATGATATCAGCTTTTGGGGGCCCAGGTCTTTTTCTAAATCATGTTCCGTTTTCATGCTCATTTCTCTGTTTTTTTTTTTGTACAAAGTATTGAGTATCATTGTGCTTTTTAGATGGTGGAAGGAGTATATGGCAGAATGCCTGGTCTTCCTGCATGGAGAGGCAGCATGGTAAAAAATCTCATCCCATGAACCTGGAAACGCCTCTGCAATCAAGATCCGGTATCCTATATGTGTACATACATTAACTTGTTTAATTTTTTTCTATAATTTTATCGTGTAACTATAGATTTGAGATCTGCAGGTGCAAGAACCACTGATGTAGCGGTTAAGCAAAATGCACTTCAAGGTATCTCTTCACCTCTTGGTGTAGCCGGCAACAAGGCTACTCCTACAATTGCGAACCCATTAATACCCATTTCATCACCCCTTTGGAGTTTACAAACTCCTTCCTGTGATTCCCTTCAAAGTGTCCTTGCAAGAGGTTCTGTTGTGGATTATTCACAGGCACTTACTTCGCATTACCAAACCCCTCCTTTCAGAAACTTTCTGGGACACAACACATCTTGGTTATCCCAAACCCCCCTTCGTGGATCATGGACTCCAATTCCTGCCTCTGAGAGCAACACTTCCCATATTTCTGCGTTACCTCTTACTGATACAATTCAGTTCAATTCTGTCAAAGGATCATCTGTTCCTCCAAGTATTAAAAATGCTCCTCTTGGTCTGCCAGCTTCTAGTGCAGGCGGGCAGAGTGTCTTTTTGGCAACTACCCCTCTGCATGATACAAACAATGTTATGGTATTAAATGCTCAGCATTCTTCAGATCCGAAACCCAAAAAAAGAAAAAAAAGTATGGTGTCTGAGGATCTTGGGCTGAAAGCCATGCATTTGCAGTCTCAACTAGTACCAACTCCTGTTGTAAGCAGCCGTATATCTACTTCTGTTGCCACTGCAACCCCTGTTGGGAGTGTGCCCATAGCTACTGTTGAAAAACCAGTTGTGTCTGTAACTCCTCTATCTCTTGCTGAACACGTCACAAGTGACTGGAATGTTAAGATGAGGATTTTGTCAGATGAGTCTCTTATAAAAATTAAGGAGGCTAGAGAGAATGCTGAGGAAGCTTCTGCTCTTTCTGTGGCTGCTGTGAATCATAGCCTGGAGATATGGAAACAGTTGGACAAACAAAAAAATTCTGGACTAGTGTCAGATATTGAGGCCAAATTAGCATCTGCTGCAGTAGCAGTTGCTGCTGCTGCTGCTGTTGCAAAGGCAGCTGCTGCTGCTGCCAATGTTGCATCAAATGCTGCATTGCATGCAAAATTAATGGCTGATGAAGCATTAGTTTCATCTGGTTATGAGAGTTCTTGCCAAATTTCTTGTTCAGAGGGTATGAATAACTTAGGAAAAGCAACCCCTGCATCCATCTTGAAGGGTACTATTGGAACCAATAGCTCTAGTTCTATCATCGGAGCTGCGAAGGAGGCTGCAAGGAAGAGAGTGGAAGCTGCTTCGGCTGCTAGAAAACGAGCTGAAAATATGGATGCTATTGTGAAGGCTGCTGAGCTGGCAGCAGAAGCTGTATCCCAGGCTGGAAAGATTGTAACTATGGGTGATCCTTTGGCATTAAATGACTTAGTAGAAGCTGGTCCAGAGGGTTGTTGGAATGCAGCCCGAGAATCAAGTCAGCAAATTGGCTTGTTAAAAGACATGACCAGTGGTCTGGTTAGCGGTGACATTATTGGAGATAGACCTGGAGCTTCCCAGATACGTAATAGAGATATTTCATCTGATGAAAAGGGGAAGACTGCTGCAAGAGAGAATTCACCTTTTCATACAGCGCAGAGTGAGATATCTCAGGACCATATGAAAGGCATTTATGGCTTTTCTTCTATTAATGTCAATGAAAAGAGTTCAAAAGGACCAAACCTCGTCAATCCCATTGACGAGCTTCCTGAATCTGAGATTGAAATGCAGGCTGCTTCCACAGCTGGCAATATACCTGAAGATGTGGAGGAAGATCGCATAAAGGAGGGCTCACCTGTAGAGGTTGATTTCATTAATAGTGAATTTGATTAGATTAACTAGATAATAGCCATTGATTTCATAGTGGGCATAACATCTTTGGCAAATATTATGTTAATTAAAATTAGATGCAACGTTTGCAATTTTGGAACTGGTTTTGAATTAATCTTTTCCTGGTTATCTGAAGCAATCATATGTTTCAGGTTTTCAAAGATGGAGTAGGATTTAAGGCAGCATGGTACAAAGCCAAAGTATTAAGTGTGAAGGATGGTCAAGCTTATGTAAGCTACGATTTGCCTGTAGATGATGAAGGTTAGTTTTTGAGAACAAAATACCTTAATTTCTTGACATGCGAGACAAACTACGTTAGTTTCTTTTTCAACTTTTGTACTACTCACAAGAGCCAGTGGACCTTGATATTTTTCTGGTGTCTGCCATAGCTTTAATACATAAATTCTCAATTTAGGATGGAACATTGAGAAAACAATTGTTTTACAGGTGCTGGGCCTTTGAAGGAATGGATTTCACTTGAAGGTGAAGAAGACAAACCTCCCAGAATACGCATTGCTAGCAATATTACTGGTTTGCGTAATGAAGGGACGAGGAAGAGACAAAGGGCAGCTATGGTAGATCATAATTGGTCTGTTGGGGATAGGGTTGATGCATGGGTAGAAGACAGGTATAGTTTTACACTTTCTAGTGCCTTTAAGGTTTATTTGTTTGACACTAATCAACAGAATTAGAGGAAGCTTTAAGGTTTACGTTTTTTGACACTGATCAACAGAATTAGAGGAAGCGATTTAGTTCCTATTACCTTTTCAACATAAATGAAACAACAGATTTTTTTAACAAATAATTTTGTCGACCTCTGATTGTATCTGATATATGTTTGATTGTGGAGACTGTAAAGTTTCTATATCTTTATTAATTATTGTTAAGTTGCGATCAAGACATTTGGATAAGAGAATAGATTTATTGCACAGAATAATCAGTATTTGACCATTCTAGGGAATGCTTTTCAGATAATACCAATAAATGGACTCCTTAAATGAACATTTGGTTCTTTAAGGATTAAGTGTGCAGGAAAAGATCAGATTAAACTCATCCTGATATTTAGCCTGTCTTGTAGAAGCTTCATAGTTGCAAAATCTGTTTTGAACGGAAGCATTTCTTTTACTGTTGCAATTTTGGAAAGCTGAAGCACTTTTAATTAATATTTCAGACATAGGTTCTCTTTAGATAAACTTGGTTACACTTTTAGGTGAAGAAAATTAAATAAAACTAATTAAGCTTATTCCATAAGTTAAAATCAATGTATCATCTCAGCTTATCTAAACAGGGCCATAGTTCTATATAATACTCCTATATTTTACTGTAGCTATCTCATTTTATTTTTTATCAGCTGGCAGGAGGGTGTTGTCACAGATCAGAACAAGAACGATAAAACAATAACTGTTCACTTCCCAGGTATGTGCATTATTTGATTAAACTTTAATGAATATTGTGCTTACAGTTGTGTATATTGGGCCACTTTGAAACATACCGTTTAAATTGTTTGCTGCAGTTAGTGGAAAAACATCACTTTTCAGAGCTTGGCATCTACGTCAATCTTTTATTTGGAAGGATGGGAAATGGATTGAGGCTCCCAAGGCTGGTGCAAATGACAGTTCTACGCATGAGGTAGTACTTCGTTTGCAACCTCTTCTGATGCTTTAATTTTATGCATTCCTGCACTGAGTTGTACGTTTGGCATGCAGGGTGATACACCTCATGAAAAACGACTCAAGTTAGGTAGTCCTGCAGTAGAGGTAAAGGGTAAGGACAGGATTCTGAAAGGAACCACTGCCGTGGAGTCAGCAAATCCTGGCGAGTTCAGGTTACTGGACTTGACTGAAAATAATAAGGTGTTCAATATTGGGAAGAACAGCAAGAATGAAAATAAATCTGATGCACACAGAATGGTAAGGACTGGTCTTCCAAAAGAAGGACCAAGAGGGATTTTTGGTGTTCCTAAACCTGGGAAGAAAAGGAAATTTATGGAAGTAAGCAAGCATTACGTTGCTGATGGGACAAGTAAGATCAACGATGGAAATGATTCGGTTAAGCTTTCAAATTTCCTGATACCTCAAGGTACCGGTGGATCACGTGGGTTGAAAAACACCTCAAAAAATGATACCAAGGAAAAACTCGGAGCTGGCTCCAGGCCTGCTTTTAAGTCTGGAAAACAGCAGAGTGTTTCGGGGAGAGTGATCCCACCGAAAGAAAACACTTTATCAACCTCTCGTACTAATGATATGACAAGTCGTACAGAAAGGATCAAGGATTCTTCAAGTCATTTTAAGAATGTATCTCAGAGTGAAAATCAGGTGGAAAGAGCGTCCTATTCTGGGAACGTTGGAGCTGGGGTTGGACCAATCTTGTATTCGTCCCTTGAGTCTTTAACTGATTCTCATTCCACTAAAAAGACATTAACATCAAGAGCAAGTAAAGGAAAACTTGCACCTGCTGCTGGTGGAAGGTTGGCTAAGATTGATGAGGAAAAAACCTTCAATGGAAATCCTGTGAAGTCAACATCTGATATCGCTGAGCCTCGTAGATCTAATCGCAGGATACAGCCAACTTCTAGAGTAAGATCATGCCTAGCGTTAACTGAAATGGTTGTTCTAGTTCGCATGTTATTTTATTTTCTGCGTCTACAATAAAGCCATTTTTATTATCTGACCTGTAAAAATTAATTTCATATTATTGTCTTTTGTTGAGTCTGATGGTTTTGACTTTGCGTTGGCAGCTATTAGAAGGACTGCAGAGCTCTTTGATTATCTCAAAGATTCCTTCTGCTTCACATGAAAAGGGTCACAAAAACCAGAATCGGAATATTTCTAGGGGGTGAGAATGTGTACATATATAATTCTTCAAGTGCGTCTACTGCTCTTGAGTAACCTTATGAATGTAATAACATTTCAACTTTTTTACTGCCACAGGTAACCAAGGTTAAACGAGAAGTTGCTATATGCGGTTTAGTTGGAAGAACAATACACTCGGCATAGATGTGTATATTTATTTATAATAGGGAACATAGGAATGGAAATTCTTGTTTCCTTTGTTTTAGGCAGACTAGTCAAGTAGATGTTTATATGATTTTATGTTGTTTACAAAATGATTAAATTTGATCCTGTAGGCTGTATATGGAATTTATCCATGTTGACTTGTTCATAGAAAGGTTTGTTGATATGATCAAATGGTAAAGTCATGTTCCTCTTCTCCTTTGGATATCAATTTGTGTTCGTCTCCCATTGTACTTCGTTATGTCTTTCTTCAATCTTATGTGCAACAACGATAATTTGGAAAAATGAAACGGATAAATGAGTACATATTCAGAAATGGTAAGCGGAATCAAGGTTAATCTATACAATAACTTCGATCAAGGCAAAATTTCCATGAATGTCTGATGATGATGACAGAGTAGTGAGCTAATCTAATGATACAGAGGGGTACATGAGGGAAAAACTAATTATGTTGCAAAATCAAATGACCTATAAGACACCTATTATCAACATTTGCAACGCGTTAATGTCTCTTACGTTTAGCCCTATGCATGAATCTGAATTGAGCCATTCACTTTGTAAATAAAGAGGATTTTGATTGTGACCACTAATTTGATAGTTGCCAAATCAGACTTTAAAATGGAGGAGTAGCCGAAGAGCATTTCTTGCCATTAACGAGGTCTTACTTCTCTTCTATCCGATTAAGGACGCAGTACCAAATTTACTCATGTTTATTTATCTCGTTCTGGTCCTTCTCCCAATTACACTTGGTACAACACTTTCTTCGTCGGCAACAATTTCATTGTATGCTTACAACACTTTCTTCGGACGGGTTCCATCTTGACTCAGATCATCCATAAACGGTTTCTCACACACACACGTGCTTGGGTATTCGTGAAACTCTCCTCGGCCAGGTCTCATCTCATCTGGCTCTCCCATGAATCCTCTTTGGCATGCTTTAACCTTGCTTGCAAATGTATCCCAGACCATCTCGTGCCTTGATGAAAATAGTGCACTAAGCTTCTTTGCATTAGGTCTGATAGTTCTTTTGTGACCCATATACCTCCTGATTCGCACAAATGCAACAAACATGTTCATCGTATTATTTTTTGAAACATAAAGGAAGAATAAAAGGATGATGCCATGTGTTCTTACCTACGTCCAGCTAGGATTTTGGCCATGTTACCATTATTGTTAGTGACAAACACATTACTTTCATCACAAACGATGTAGTCAATAGCAGCAAGGCGGGAAGAGAATGGAAGAAAAGGTTTCAGCTCTTCTTCAGCAAGCATCTCCTTTGTATAAATGTTGGGGAAGAGATCTTTGAGAGGCTGCATGGTTTCATTTCCACCATATATCTCTCCTGATGCCACATAGAGGTATGTGTCATTTGTAAAACCCAGCGCTCGCAGCATTAAACCCACTTCATGAGGACTAAGAGGACATTTCCCACGCTTTCGCTCTCCATCAGGGCTCAAATCCTGTAAATACCACAAAATGATGGTTAATCAATATCAGCAAAGAAATAAATAGTTTTAAGTGCTTCGGAACTTCAGCACGAGAGAAAAGAACAAATTGCCATCAAGTTGTCGTCTTGCCAGTATGATAAGATTGTTATTAGAAGTCAGGATTGCAGTCTTACAGGTAATGTTGTCCACCTTTTCCTGATTTCACCGAGCTCATGTCTTTCTTTTTCACCCCCACCAAAATAGCAACCTGAAAATGCTAGCATATCTGGCTCAAACCTGCAATGAATAATTATGAATGAGATCCTTAACCTTTTCTGAAGGCAATGGCCAAAGTTCAAACCTGCCACATTGTTATTATTAAACTCTGTCGGAGATTTGACAATTTCAAATTGTTCAACGCAAATCAACCAATTTCAGAACATCGTATAGGAATTGTGAAAAGGGGAAAGTTAAATCAACCAGATTAAAACAGCTCAAAATATTAAAAAGATAAGAGTGGAAAATGTGTGATTGGGAGAGCAAGAGACCAAAGAAAAGAAAACTGGTTCTGAGATCTACAAAATTTAAGTGATTGCATGCCAGAGCAGACAACGATGCTTTTGGTGGAAGTTGAATTTGAACTTTACGCATCAGTTTCATTGGGCAAACCTCAAATGGACTGCTACATAACGGCTTGCCATCTTACGCATTTTCATTACAACTCTTTGACCAAGTTGTCGTATAGGTTTTGTAAATCTCAAAGCATGATAATTAACACGGCAGCGTAATTTTTGCAGCTCATCATCAAGATTATTTGCAAGTCTATAGTCAAATTTAGTCAATTGTAGAACCTGAAAATATCCAAGAAATCAGTTACCACCACAGCCAAAGTTAAAGGGAATAATCAAAACTGACATTAAGCAAAACTAACAATTCAGTATGCAAGTCGTTTACAGGATCAAAACATTTTCAAGGAAGATAGTTAAGAAATTTCAAACATATATCAATCATAATAAAAGGTGCCATTACCCGTCTTCTCAAGAGTATTGGCAAAACTTGATCAAGATAATATTCAGGTTCTGATTTCCTTGGGACACGCATTGTATAAGGGGGCTTTTCCATAGACCGCATGATCTTATCAGGAACTCTTTTAATAATAGTAACATCTTTTGCAAGATATGTAATGAACCAGTTCACATCAAAAATATTGGCAAAGTCACTGTATTCAACCAAAAAGGTTGCTATTAAAAGGAAGAATTGTTGACTCGATTTTGTTCACTGTAATCAGAATATTGAATGCAAGTTAGAATCTGCAGTTTACCTGTCATCCTTCCAGAAAGAGTGATGATCCAACTCAGGAACAACTAGTGTAGCATTAAGAATTCTTGCAACCACAACTGCGTCTGTTATCTGGAGGCAAGAATACCATCGTCATTTCCAAAAGGGCGTATGAATCACTTTAGTTGAGAAAAAAAGAAAGAAAAATTATGATTATGACAACAAAAAGAATCTGGGCCTCGTATGCTCTTTTAAAAACTGAAACAGAACCAATGAGCTAAAATAAATGTTTTTCATGATTTAATGAATATGATAGACCACCAAATGGTCTATTATTTTCCATTCATACAGGTACAGCTAATCACTATCAGTGACCATGAGATCTTACAGAAAATTCTTTCCAACGAAGATATTCCATATCATAAAACTTATGTCCTACTTACCCCAGTTCTTTGTTGGTTAAGTCCTCCACTTGTAGCAATCAGCAAGTAGCCATTGGACTTGCGCTCACGTACAGCAGCTATTTTATCCAATAACCAAACAAGATAAAAAGTGTCATGTAGAAAAACCAGATAGTTCAGCCAAATCACAAGGAATGCATAAGCATTTATTTAAAAGAAAAGCCAAGTATAAGACAACAACCCTTAGAGTTCTACACAAGGCACATAAAGGAAGATGATGACTTAGCAAACTGATTTAAAGAAAAATGGGAAATCATTTAAAGTTTTCTAAACCATTCAGCTGTCATATGTAAGATGGAAGTAAAACTATACCATACAGAAGCACTAAAACTCCATGCTTAAAATGCTAGCCTAGAACTGTCACACTAGAATCGCTTCTACTGTTACAAACCTGTTATTCTAGAGTAAAAGAAGGCTACTGAACACTCGTACAACACAAGGTAAACACCAGAAGCATACAAGACATTGACTAGCCTGATGGAAATCCGTCAAATCACTGGAAAGCTCACACACTGCACCCAGTAAAACTCTCTTCTTCCTTGGCCTAAAGTATCGTGTACTATCCTAATCTTGCTAAAATATCTCAAATGAAACATATTTCCTTCTTTTCTCCCGAGGTTTAGTGTCAGAGACAAGGTAAAAAAGGACTCTGAAGTTTGAACTTCACGTAAAAATTGCAACAATCTATAATGAACCTACGTATATCACATCACACAAAGCAGCAAAGAAATCAAACAACAGACAAAGAGTAACTAATCCACCCTTAGCAAGAAGGAAAATCACGACAATCTCAAATCCAAAAATTCCAAAATTGCCGTTAGGCTTCATAAACCTTCATCCATAATAAGCAACCACCAAACATCAAAGCAACAAGGAGACAAAAGCAACATTAACCCAAGAAAGCAAGAAGACTTCACTCACGACCAAAATGCCGCCCCCTCTCTTCGCATCCATAGTAGTATTTAGAATACTGCGATTGCCAAATATCAATTGGCTCATCCTACAAACATTCAATTAAAACACGGTTAGCATCATCATTATCAGTAGCATCAAGAAACACATTGGTGTTATGTAATGTTGTTACGAACCAGTGTGGAGAGAGTACGGCGGTGGAGTCGGTGAGAGTACCATTCGAGATGAGAGGCGACGTGACCCGTCAAGAGGGAAATCAAACCCAACCCGAATAGCATTACCCCACAAACCATCGACCAAGACACGTGCTTGCCATTAGGGTGCAAAAGAGCCAGGCTGGTCCGAAACCACCGACCTGTCCACACACCGTTTCCCATTTCACATCACCAAAAGCATCTCCGATTCCTCATTCCGAGTAATAGAAGAGCCGAGGCAACGAAAAACCCTGATTTAGGGTTTTGCAGAAATGTGAATGGAAGAATGCGCAGGGGTAGAAGAAGAAGAAGAAGATAAAAAAGAAGAATTTTTTTGTTTGCTTCCCCAAAATGAAAATGAAAATGTCTGAGATGTTAAATTTTATGTGTGATTTAGTTTGGGTTGTGTTGGTTTACCTAAATTCAGTTATTATTAGAAAGATATGAGGTATAAATAATGTCTGAAAGTGGTTTTATTAGTTAAGACAGAGAAAAAAAAAAAACACATCATAGATTCTAGTATGTATATGTCACATGATGATGCATAGATACAATTGGCATGTCAAAATCCAAATCAATGTCAATAATTTGCATAATATATCATACGACACACTACACATTAAAGAAATGGCACATACTATGTAGTTCATGTTTACATTATGGTATTAATAAAACTGTTTTATACTATAAGTGTATCATCTTTATCAATGATTAAAAGTTAAAAGTGAAACTCCTTAAATTTTATGTCCCTTCCTTATTTAATTTCAGTGCATTAAATTTCTAATAAATATCAGTCTTTTATACAATACTTCCTTGATTAATTTCGAACAGAATGTACTTTAAATACAATTTAATGTTGATTAGCATTTTTAATTGTTTATTAATATTCAAATCTTATTTAATTTTATCTTACAAAAAATAAAATATGGAAAAAAAAGGGTATTTATGGCATTTCATTCGCCAAAGTTGTAGATCTCTCAGGATCACACAATATACGTGATATCTATGTCTGCCATTCAAACCTCAGTAATTAATCCACAGAACAACACTGTATCTTTGGAAGCATAGTTCAAAGTCAAAAAAGAAAAGAAAAGAAAAATAGAGAGTAATTAGAATCCCAGAAAGAGCTACATTTATATGTATAATATATACCCAAGATGAGTCTCATAAAATTTTATTTGTAACTCATATAATATAATACTTTTCAGAAATTATATGTAAATGGAATGTCTTATATCTGTTTGATCTGTCCTGATATGTTGAATTTGATCAGTTTAATGTCTGCTACTATTTTTTGCACGTGAAATTAAATATTTAAATTATTTTGTAATTAAATTTGCTGAAGATGAATGCTTTTAAATATATAAATAAATTACATAAATAACTTATAATGTCACCTGAAGTTGTTTTTTATTATTGATCTTTTTTGAAAATTTAAATTTAATTTACAAACTATATAAATGTAAAATATATTCAAAGATATAACTTTTTTATTTTAATAAAAAAAAGTTAATATTCAAGATAGTTTTCTAAGTTTAGATGGATAGAGAGAGAGAGAATGAATTATACACACCAAGTTTATAAACACAAATCTCATAACAACATAAAGAAAAAGAAAGATGTTGATCCGACCAACTTACTCTTAGGGGGTATTTGTTTCGAATTTTGCATATTTTCGAATGTATTAAATGAATATTTAAAATAGTATGATATTTAGGAATACAGTATCATAGAGCTAAAAAAAAGTCCCCTGCAAATTTTGTATGCAAATACAGTGCTAGATCCTATGATTTTCCGAGGATCCGAACGAACAAAATGACTACAATATATACTATAAAACTAGTCTTTCAAATTATATTTACTAATAATTTAATAAAAAAAATTGAAATGAGATATAAATACTCTTTTTTTTTTCACAAGTCATCATATTATTTAATATCACTAATTATTATTGGAGTGAAGACTTTGGTTAAAAAAATTTATATATGAATTTTGAATCTGTCATAAATATAATTGATGTAGAAATATTTTCATTATATTAATTATAATAATTAGTTTTAAATTGGAATAATTAGTTTTTATTAGTTAATTCTTGTATATTTATTTTCTCTTTACTTAATTTAATTATTAGTGTTAAATATCAGTTATTATAATTGATATTATAATAATTGATATTAAATTGGTGGAGTTTATTTCTTTTTAACTCTTTCCAATTAGGTTATCAATTTGTATATTTATACTATTACAATCCAATGATCAAATAAATTCATCCAAACTAACTTTCTATATGGTATCAGAGCAGGTTTTCTGATCCTTTTTTACTTTGTCTGTTGCCGCCGGTGGCCTATGGCCGCTAACACCGGCGGCCCCCTAAAAGTCTCTTTTTCATCTTATGTCTTTTATCTTTTACTTGTTCATGAATGTTTTTTTTTTTATCTTCTTCAACACAGGACGTCGGTCCTTCCTTTTCTTTTTGCCTCCCATGGCTAACGATAACTCTTCATCTATTAAGCAACCCTCATAAGCCATCAATACCATTCACTTGCATCACCCTTAGCAGTGTCACCAAGCTTCTGTCCTTAAATTAGTTGAAGCTCTTCTTGATGGCTATGATATTCTCAAATATCCAGATGAATCCTTTCCTACGTCGCCGATGACGATCTCTACCACCGTTGTACCTCCAACTCTGAATCCTATTTATCAAACCTGCGTCGACAGGATCGTCTTATACCTCAAGCATTTAAAGGAGCGTCTCCACACGGTGTTTAAAGATGCAGATTGGGCGTTCCTCAACTGAAGCAGAACACAAAGCCTCTCTGCTTCATCCTCGGTTTGACTCATTACTGTTCAAGATGCATCTCTCTTCCAGATTGTCCAACTTGTGGGAGGATATCAATTATAATAATTAGTTTTAAATTGGAATAATTAGTCTTTATTAACTAATTCTTGTATATTTATTTTCCTTTTATTTAATTTAATTATTAGTGTTAAATATCAATTATTATAATTGATATTATAATAATTGATATTAAATTGGTGGAGTTTATTCCCTTTTAACTCTTTCCAATTAGGTTATCAATTTGTATATTTATACTATTGCAATCCAATGATCAAATAAGAAATTCATCCAAAATACTTTTCTATACATTATAGATTCAACCAACATTGAAAACTACACATAACATCCTTGTATTTTTAATTTCATCAGTAAAGCTCATAACTTTCGATATTGGTTTTATAGTATCAAATTTAATTTTTATTGTGTTTGAGCATCTTCCAACCCTAAAGATTATCAATCGACCTGACACGATCCTCGTCACTAGTTAGAGGGATCTCGAACAGTGTGGACAAAGGACGTCGAATGTTGAAAAAAAGAAACAAAAGTATCGTGTAAGCCTGGCGATGCAAGTGCTCAGACTCAAAGATGACGTTGTCATAGTCGAAGATGAAAACCTGAAGCAAATGTGAAGAAGGCAAAACAAAAGCACAACAAAGATTACGATGCACTATCATAATGATCACCGTCAAACTATATTCACAATAACAATAATCATCAATAACAATAATAACATAGATTAAGGTTTAAGGTTGAACTTCTTTATGTTCCCAAAAACCCTAAACGAGATATAAACATAAAAGTAAGAACAAACATAGAGCATGAGAGCGAAAGAGAAAGACAAGGAGATGAAAGGAAAAACTTTGAGAAGCAAGGAGGAGAGCAAGAACAAAAGTGTAGAGAATGAGGGCAATTGATATGATACGAGACAGTGATGTTAAAGAAAAATGTTTTTAAATAAATAAATAAATTACATAGATTATTTATATTGTGACCTAAGACCATTTTAAGTATTAATATTTAAAAATGATAATTTAATTAAAAAGTAAAAAAATGCAAAAACATATGTAAATGCATCCAAATGTGTCATGACTTTTAGTAAGATGAAAATATGCATCATTGTCACCTAACGTGTGACACGAGGTCTATCTTCGTCATAAGTTGCTAGTGGATGCTCCTTCCCATTCCAGAGAAATGCTTACAAATCTAACTCTACAAAAAAAATTAAATGTTGGTCAATATTGAAAAAATAAAGGAAATCAAAGTGTAAGATATGTGTGTAATTGTAAAAGAGTCATATATCTAACTAATTGCTTTGTCTTAACAAAGTTGGCGCTCTTATCCATGAAAATAATTCTCCAATTAGATGCAACAAGTATGTCCGTGCAACACACTCCCACTACTGTTGCTCACAACATTCATTGTAAACATATCTCAACTAGTTGAGCCTAACTTAGGGACCATGTGCTTGTTTCATCCCAGCTTTAGCCCTCGCATGATCCATGCCCAAAGGTTGATGATAGCAAACTAAGTTTCTTCAAAATCCAAGGTTACATTCTGGCATAATTGTCCCACTATAGGTAGGTGTAGCAACATAAACACATTATCTAGTGTGTCAGTCATCTTGTTGGAAGTCCCGCATCGACTAGAGATAATGTCAAATTATAATATATAAGTGAAATGCAAACCTTACCTTACAAGTTGGTTTTGTGGGACTGAGTTAGGCTTAAACCTACTTTCTAATATGGTATCAGAGCCATGATTCAGAGCCTATCCTAGCGATATTTCTTTTTCTTGGGCATTTCTATTCCACCCTTTGTCGGACCGCTATTGGACCACCCAATTTCTACTATCACACACGAGATGTCCATACCTTGGTGTGAAGGGGGTGTGTTGGAAGTCTCACATCGACTAGATATAAGGCGAATTTATAATATATAAGGGAGGTGTAAATCTCACCTTATAAGCCGGTATTGTGGGGACGAGTTAGGCTTTAAACCCACTTTCTAATATGGTATCAAAGCCATGATCAAAGTCTATCCTACGCACGAAATGTTTATACCTCAGCGTGAAGGCGGTGTGTTGGAAGTCCCACATCGACTAGAGATAAGGCGAATTTTATAATATATAAGTGAGGTGCAAACCTCACCTTACAAGCCGGTTTTTGTGGAAATGAGTTAAGCTTTAAACCCACTTCCTAATGTGGTGCCTATCCTACGCATGAGATGTCTATACCTCGGGCGATGTGTTGGAAGTCCCACATCGACTAGAGATGAGGCGAATTTATAATATATATGTGAGGTGCAAACCTTACCTTACAAGTCAGTTTTGTGGGGATCGGTTAGGCTCTAAACCCACTTCCTAATATGGTATCAGAGCTTCTTTAATTTTTCAATTGAATGAAAATTAACTCAACAGGATCTTGAATTTTCATGATACTCACAATTCCCATATACACAGTAAAGGAGAACTAACCTGGATCCATTGTGCACTTCTTCCTGTCAAAAGTTCTCTCTCCTCTTACTCCTCTTTAATGCCTTCTTGATGATATAGAAGTTGCCAAGGAAAGTTTTCTCTGTTAAAGTCACAGTTTCTATGTCTTTCCTGAGAACGATACGTACTCTCTTTTCTTTTCTTTTTCAGAAAAGTAACTACTGTCAATCTTAGTCAAAACTTTTCCTCTTTTATGATATTTTAATTAACCTTAATAAAATACCAAAATACCCTTTTGGAGTGAGAAGAGAGGGATTAATTTTAATAACTCTAAAATAATCCCAATAACTTTAATACCTTATATTCTAATAATCATCACATTAGAATCTTTACATCAAAGTTATANTTTNCATTACATGAACCAATGTTAATTATTAATATAATTTAACAGGTATCAGAGTTATGGTCAAAGCCTATCCTAGCGATATTTCTTGTTTCTTGGGCATTTCTATTCCACCCGTTATCGGGCCGTATTGTACCACCCAATTTCTACTATCACGCACGAGATGTCTATACCTCAGCCTGAAGGGGATGTGTTGGAAGTCCCACATCAACTAGAGACAAGGCCAATATATATATATATATATATATATATATATATATATATATATAAGTAGGGATGACAATGGGTCGGATCGGGCACGGATAGTGCGATACCTGAACCCGACCCGCATGTAAAAAACTATATACCCGTACCCGCTCCGTTACCCGTCGAATACCCACATAAAAAAAATNCGCGGATGTTTTCCAACTCGCGGATACCTNTTGGATACCCGTTTTAACCCAATAATACTTTAAAAAAATAATATTTTATTTGTTTGTTTTTTAAAGATGGACATATACAAACCTTCAATGGGCCAAGCCCAAACCCTTCATCAGGGTTTCTTTNTTCGNAGGAGTCTTCATTCTCCTCCCTATCTGGTGTGCGGCGCGTACAGGAGAAGTCCCTGGCAGCCTCAGACAACTTTTTCTTCTCCATGAAACGAGCTCGATTAATCCTTTTTTCCTCTGAAAGATGAAACAGAAACAGAACAAATCGCAGATCCAGCGTCTCATCGCCTCNAAGCTGCCACCGTCGCGCCTCACCGCCTCCAAGCTACCATAGTTGCGCCTCGCCGCACCACGACAAAGGGAGTTCGCTCCCGATCCAAGAAGAAGAAAGGAGGAACGCCTCCCTGAGTTGCGCTTTCGCTGCTCCACTAGCTATGTTCTCGCCGCGCCATCACTCCGTCATCGCCGCTGTGAGGTTGTTGCCTCTGCTCAAGACGCAGATCTTCCTTGTCCCAGCATTGGATCGTTCGCGGTGGAGAGAAAAGGATAAACTTCAAGCTTCTTCTGGCTTTAGTGTGATGAAGGAGATGAAGGAGAAAGAGAATGACTGAATGAGCCTTGTTGTGACCCTTTGAAAAGAAACCCTAGAATTCTCTCTTTGTCTCTGGCAGCAATGTAAATGTAGGAGAAAAGAATTTGAAATTAGGCACCATTCATTAGAATTATCAAGTCGTCATCCTTATATGAATTGAAATGATTGGATCATGGCGGGCAAAAGTCATGATCGACAAGATTCCTTCCATGTATCACATAATTAAAACAACTCAACATAACTTTAATCAATCTTATAACTTTCATGTCTCGAAAGGAGACCTATCATGTTACCACAATCAATAATACATATATATAACTTAATGTGGATAACAATAGAATAAAAGAAACATAACTTTAATTGAAATCACAAGTGTTATGACAATACAAGCATATAACTATAAATATCCATATAGATAGATAACATCATCATGTTAACATTGACTTATCCATAATGCCCATACTTTCAACATGGCCAATAAAAGTTTTGGGCGGTAGTCCTTTAGTTAACGAATCTGCTATCATCAAATCCGTACCAATATGCTCAATCAACACTCTATGTTTCTCCACTTCTTCTTTGACCGACAAGTATTTCAAATCCATGTGTTTAGCACCCTTTGAATACTTGTCATTTTTAGAGAAGAAGACGACTGCAGAATTATCACAATAAATCCTTATCGGCCTAGCTATACTGTCAATAATGCCAAACCTCGATACAAAATTCCGCAACCACAAGGCATGAACCGTGGCCTCAAAGCATGCCACGAATTCAGCCTCCATGGTGGAAGTAGCAATGACCGATTGTTTTGCACTTTTCCAAGAAATTGCTCCTCTAGCCAAAAGATAGACATACCCAAATGTGGATTTTCTTGAATCCACACATCCAGCATAGTNTGAATCCGAATAGCCAATCACTTCAAGATGATCTGACTTTCTATAAGTGAGCATGTATTCTTTGGTACCTTGTAAGTACCTAAGAACTTTCTTTGCAGCTTTCCAATGATCCATTCCGGGATTACTTTGATATCGGCCTAACATTCCAACAGCAAAACTGATATCTGGTCGAGTACAGGTTTGAGCATACATCAAACTCCCAACCACTGACGCATAAGGAATGGACTCCATGGCCTTTCGTTCCAAATCATTCTTGGGACATTGCATTTGACTAAACTTGTCCCCTTTTTGAATTGGAACTATTCCAGGAGAACATTTATCCATTCTGAATCTCTCTAATACTTTGTTAATATAGCCTTTTTGAGACAAACTTAATAATCCTTGTGACCTATCACGGAATATTTCTATTCCTATCACATAAGATGCNTCATTCATATCTTTCATTTCAAAGTTGTTAGAGAGAAACTTCTTTACATNATGTAACATACNAATATCATTAGCAGCAAGAAGAATATCATCAACATACAGGACCAAAATAACAAACTTACTCCCACTGACCTTTATGTATATACACCGATCAACGGTGTTTTCTACAAAACCATACGAAGTTATGGTATCATTAAATTTTAGATACCATTGTCGGGAAGCTTGTTTTAGTCCATATATTGATTTCTTTAATTTACACACCAGATTTTCTTTTCCTGTTATGGTGAAACCTTCTGGTTAGTCCATATAAGCTTCCTCTTCTAAGTCACCATTCAGAAAGGCGGTCTTTACATCCATTTGGTGAAGCTCTAAATCATAATCAGCCACCAAAGCCAAAACAATTCTCAAAGAGTCCTTCTTAGAAACAGGAGAGAAGGTCTCTTTGTAGTCAATGCCATCCTTTT
>NC_028357.1:30837244-30838823 GCF_000741045.1 Vigna radiata var. radiata
TGCAATAAATATATATAACAATAACGTGAGAAATCATCAATAAAGGAGATAAAATATTTTTCACCATTCCAAGATTTAGTGTCAAAAGGACCACAAATATCAGTGTGTATTAACTCAAGAAGTTGACTGCTTCTTGTGGCGGGATACTTTGATATGTGTTTTGTTTGTTTACCCTTAATACAATCAATACATACATCCAGTCATCAAAATCCAATTAAGGTAAAATTTCATTTTTCACTAACCTCAACATCCTTTCTTTGGATATGTGACCCAATCTTTTATGCCATAAGAAGGCAGAACATTCATTTCCTGCACTAGAATTTCTATCAACAACATGTTCAACATTAAACAGAGATTCAGAAAAATTAACATCAAGATTTAAACGATATAAATCATCCACTAATGTACCAGAGCCATAATAGTACGAAAGTTTATACAAATGAAAAATATCATTTTCAATCCTAAAGTTAAAACCTAAACAATCCGACTTTGCAACAGAAATTAAATTCCTAGCACAACCAGGAACATAGAGACACTTTTCAAGATTCAGACAATAACCAGTGTCTAGAATCAATCTGTAAGTCCCAATTCCTTCTATGCGTGCCTTCATTCTGTTCCCATATATAAATATTTTTCAATTCCTTTTATGGGCTGGATTGAAAGGAATTCCTGCATAATATTAGAAACATGAGTGGTAGCTCCAGAATCCAACCACCACGTATTATTAGGTATTTCAACTATATTTGCTTCAAAACTTACAGAAACATAAAAAGTACCTTTCTTTTCGAACCAAGATTTCCTTTTCAGACAATCTTTCTTGAAGTGACCTACTTTCTTACAAAAGAAACATTTCTGGTGCTTCTGAATATCGCCCTTATTCACTTTCATTGGGGCTTTGTCCTTCTTGTTCTTCTTTCCTGATTTAACTTTACTGAAGCTAGTGCCTTCATGAGTTGTGAGATGGACAGAATGGTCTCTCATTTTCTTTAATCTCCCTTCCTCTTGTACCAACATGACTTTGATTTCTTGAAAGTTCCACTTATCCTTAATAGTGTTGTAATTCACTTAGAATTGGCCAAACTCAGGGGGAAGAGAGTTCATGATGAACTGTACTAGAAAGGACTCATTCACCTTCATTCCCATTGACTTCAATCTAGCTGCTATATTAGCCATTCCTGTTACATGTTCATGTATGGGCTGTGACCAGTCAAACTTTTTGGTAGTCAGCTCACTCATAAGGGTTCCCACAATAGACTTGTCAGTTATGTCTGATTGTGAGTACTCCTTGATCATTTTCATAAATTCCTTTGCGTTTTTCGTTCTGGGCATGGAAGGCTTTACGTTCTCTGCCATAGACATACGCATCAAGTTTAATGACAACCTGTTAGACCTATGCCAAGCCTCATAAAGAGACTTCTCATCATCTGTACTGGTCTCTGTAATGGCTGCGGGCATTTCATCCATCATAATAGCCATATCCAAGTCTATAACACCCAGTTGGAACTGGATTTGTTCTGACCAATCGGCATAATTTAGCCCATTAAACTTGATGACATTGTTGCTCAAACCTGCTAAATTC
>NC_028357.1:30839363-30893118 GCF_000741045.1 Vigna radiata var. radiata
CACTTTTCAAATTAAAAGTATACGAAACCTTCCAACTTTTAATTCACATAAGCATTCCAATTATCTGGCTTAATATTCAATTTCAATTCACAAAATAATTTCCATTTAATGCACAACAATGTTAAAAAAATAACACGCTACAGTAAGATTGCTTTACTGTGACAACAATGCTGCAACAGTAAAGTTGCTTTCAAATAGAATTACGCACCGAATAAAAACACAAATGTGCAATGCAACACCTTAATGCAACAATAAATAAAAATTGGCTTCCAGACGAATTCAAACAATCATCTAAGAGCAAAAATTGCTTTATGTCAAATCAAAATTTTGTGCACCAGAAACCAAGTTAAAAAACCCCGCATAACCCCTTGAATTTCCACGACTGGAGTTGTAATATTAAAGTTGCTTTAATGCAACAATCACAATAATAAAACAAAAGGAACTTGCGGCTTCAGGGGTTAAAAGTAATTCACGTTCCAGGTGAATGAAAATCACGTGAATTGTTTCTATCATGCAGAATTTTAATTTTGATTTAGCCTTTGTGAATCAAATTCACGAAATAGTGAATTGCAATTTTTCTTTTATGCCAACAAAAAACAATTAAACATCTGAAAATTTAAAATCCCTAAATTTTACAATTCAAAAAATTAGGGTTTTAAAATTGGGAACATTACCATTCATGGAGAATCATAAAATTCAGAACCAGGCTTTGATACCACTTGTAAGCAATTCTTTAATTTTTCAATTGAATGAAAATTAAGTCAACAAGATCTTGAATTTTCATGATACTCACAATTCCCATATACACAGTAAAGGAGAACTAACCTGGATCCATTGTGCACTTCTTCCTGTCAAAAGTTATCTCTCCTCTTACTCCTCTTTAATGCCTTCTTGATGATATAGAAGTTGTCAAGGAAAGTTTTCTCTGTTAAAGTCACAGTTTCTATGTCTTTCCTGAGAACGATACGTACTCTCTTTTCTTTTCTTTTTCAGAAAAGTAACTATTGTCAATCTTAGTCAAAACTTTTCCTCTTTTATGATATTTTAATTAACCTTAATAAAATACCAAAATACCCTTTTGGAGTGAGAAGAGAGGGATTAATTTTAATAACTCTAAAATAATCCCAATAACTTTAATACCTTATATTCTAATAATCATCACATTAGAATCTTTACATCAAAGTTATATTTTACATTACATGAACCAATGTTAATTATTAATATAATTTAACAGGTATCAGAGTTATGGTCAAAGCCTATCCTAGCGATATTTCTTGTTTCTTGGGCATTTCTATTCCACCCGTTATCGGGCCGTATTGTACCACCCAATTTCTACTATCACGCACGAGATGTCTATACCTCAGCCTGAAGGGGATGTGTTGGAAGTCCCACATCAACTAGAGACAAGGCCAATATATATATATATATATATATATATATATATATATATATATAAGTAGGGATGACAATGGGTCGGATCGGGCACGGATAGTGCGATACCTGAACCCGACCCGCATGTAAAAAACTATATACCCGTACCCGCTCCGTTACCCGTCGAATACCCACATAAAAAAAATNCGCGGATGTTTTCCAACTCGCGGATACCTNTTGGATACCCGTTTTAACCCAATAATACTTTAAAAAAATAATATTTTATTTGTTTGTTTTTTAAAGATGGACATATACAAACCTTCAATGGGCCAAGCCCAAACCCTTCATCAGGGTTTCTTTNTTCGNAGGAGTCTTCATTCTCCTCCCTATCTGGTGTGCGGCGCGTACAGGAGAAGTCCCTGGCAGCCTCAGACAACTTTTTCTTCTCCATGAAACGAGCTCGATTAATCCTTTTTTCCTCTGAAAGATGAAACAGAAACAGAACAAATCGCAGATCCAGCGTCTCATCGCCTCNAAGCTGCCACCGTCGCGCCTCACCGCCTCCAAGCTACCATAGTTGCGCCTCGCCGCACCACGACAAAGGGAGTTCGCTCCCGATCCAAGAAGAAGAAAGGAGGAACGCCTCCCTGAGTTGCGCTTTCGCTGCTCCACTNGCTATGTTCTCGCCGCGCCATCACTCCGTCATCGCCGCTGTGAGGTTGTTGCCTCTGCTCAAGACGCAGATCTTCCTTGTCCCAGCATTGGATCGTTCGCGGTGGAGAGAAAAGGATAAACTTCAAGCTTCTTCTGGCTTTAGTGTGATGAAGGAGATGAAGAAGAAAGAGAATGATTGAATGAGCCTTGTTGTGACCCTTTGAAAAGAAACCCTAGAATTCTCTCTTTGTCTCTAGCGGCAATGTAAATGTAGGAGAAAAGAATTTGAAATTAGGGTTTGACGACTTAGAAAATAATTTAAAGGGGATAAATAAAGGGGGTAAAATTGACATTTCGTTTTGCAGACGGGTTGCGGGTACCCGCGGGTACGGATAGTGTGATATCCGAACACGATCCGTTAACAAGCAGGTATTAAAATACTCGCTACCTGCGGGTACTAAATATCCGTTGCGGATTTTATCCGCGGAAACCCGCAGGTATGGGTTTTTTTGCCATCCCTATATATAAGTGATGTGCAAACCTCACCAGGACATGGAAATTGTTTGTCTCTTTATGACATCTCTCAACAAACGTCAATATCAAACCTTTGTTGGCGTAATCGTAAGAAATATCACATAGATACATCGTTCAATAAATTAACACAAAATGTTGAATAGTCGAATGGCATGTTCTAAATTTGTTTAATTTTTTTTCCACGAGAGACCAACTTAATATCCCTTTGGTCCAACACAAAGCAATTAGATATAAAGTTCAAACAACTCATGAGCCATTAAAATTCAAGTACAATAATAATTTGACCTTGCCACAACGCACATGCAACGTTATCCACATAGCTCGTCAAGAGTGATGTTTCAAGTGAACCTCTTGAAAATCCACCTACTTCATTTTTTCTTGAACAACATTCTCGTGTTACTCAACAACAACATCTTTTTGCTCAATAACATTCTCATACACCTCATGAACATCAACATCATGTAATATCCTAACTTCTTTAGGGTGACTCTTTTTACGAGTTGATATTGTAGGTCTCCTTCTCTCTTCGTCTTGTGAAGATCCCCAACTTGATATGTAGATACACCTTATGTTCTTGTTAAGTGAAAAAATTGATCAAATATTTAAACATGGATAAAAATATAAAAACACAAAATATAGAAACCATATTTTGAAATTCAAGAAAGACTTAACTACATTTTAAAATTCAGGAAGATTTAATCCGATTTCATATATGGTTTTAAATCTGGTAAATCCTTAATTGGTTTTTGAAATCCAATATAAACAATCATCATCGGATTTTGAAAAAAAACATACAAAATTGTCTATATACATTGTAAAATTTAAATGAAAATTAATAAATCTCAACGTAAATGATCGTGTATCTATCTTGTTAATGTAGTGAGAAGGAAAGTTTTGCAATAGCTAGGATGATATGCAAAATTAGAAAGGTAAAAAGGAAAGAGGTGAAAATGAAAGAGGTGTAGGGTGCTTGCGTGGTGTGTTAAGTAAAATTTTGAAACATAAGTAAATGATGTGATTATGCATTTTAATAGAACAGAGAAAAAGTTAAAAAATTACCCTCTTCATCTACCAGAAGGTTAATTCTGGAATTAAATGAAATTTTGGAAATGCAGAAAGAAGGATTTAGAGGTGCAGGAAGAGGCCCCTTAAAGGACGGGAGAGGTTGGGCTCAACCTGTCAAAAGGCCCAATACTTTTAATTTCGAAGAAAATAGATAAAATTAAAATAATCTCATAAAAAGAGGCAAAACCCTAAACCCTTTCTGCGCTGTTCTGTCTCCTCTTCCGATCTGATCTATCTTCAATGGCTTCCGCCTGCAGCAGAATTGCGCAACGAACGTTAATTTCGTCTGCAAAATCCGTCATTAAGTCCAATGTTCGAGCTTCTTCCAAACCAACTTCAACTTCCGTTCCTCTTCGACAATCCTTGTTGACCAGGTTTCCCTTCCATCTACGACTCTCGTTTCTGTTCCTAATCGCAAAACCTCTGAAATAATCCATTTCTTTGTTGTGGTTGGTCTGTGACAGGATATCGCCGGAACTGAGATGCGCACAGTCGCTGTTGCCGCTGCACAGTGCGGTGGCGGCAGCTAGAATGACTTCTTGCTTGAGCGTAACTTCCAGAAGCTGCCGAGCGCTTTCTCAGGGTACTCTCTGCTGCACCTCTCCCGGCCTCTAATACTTTCTTTTTCAAAATTATACGCAAAGTGTGAGTAGCTTCTTTGCTTCTCCGATTGTGTTATTCTTTCGATTTTCTTTCTCTTTCCATTTCTGAATAAATTGTTTTGAGCAAACTACAACAAATAATACAAAACCTAATACGTTTATTCTATTTCTTTGTTTTACTAGGACCCATGCTCTGGTATTTCTCGTATGTAATTGAAAGTATTTCATTGGAGTTTAATTGGCGAGTTTCAGTTTCCAAACTTATTCAAAAGGCTGTAGTCTTTTTGCTTCTTGTTAAATTTTAGCATCATTTGGCCTCTTCATGATACTATTGCATCAAATGTGGGTAGTTGATACTAAATGATGTATGGAGAATGAACCCAAAAAAAAAATGCAATACAGATATTTTAGCCAAAAAAGAGGGCGCAGGGAAGTTTAGAATTAGGAAGCTATAGATAATTAAGCCAGCCGTTATCGATACTAAGCTAGATAATTTGTTCTGACGATAGCATAATTTCAGCATGCCGTGTCTAATCAAGAATGTAAGTTTTTTTAGTCCTTCAGACGGCATTGTGTGGCTTAGTAACCTACAGTTTATAGAGTTGGGGTGTTATGGTTCAGTAGGTTTACGGAAAACAATTGGAGGCTGTGAGTAAGAAGTAAATAGTGCTTTAACCAGGAATTTTGTCGTTAACTAACTGTAAAATTTGGTTCCTGCAGGCACATAGTAATTTGGATTTTGCGGGACAAGCCAATTATGGCGTACTGCTTCATTATCAAGTATGAAATAATTAGTGTTTGTTTAACATAGTGTAATCTCTTCAACAAATATTAGAATGACTTCGATTTCTGCTATCTTTAAAACAAAGTCTGTTGGCAGCTTCTGCAGATATTTGAAGTCTAAATGGATGTCCTTTGTGATAGTGTCGTCGTTTTTCTTTTTGTGTGGGAAATGAAAATGTGAGGGAGAAAGAAGTTAGAGGATGAAAATGATGGACATATCTTGTATAATACTATAAAGTCTATATTCATTGGCATTTTCCATTTCTCACACTCTCTTCTCTCGAATATTTCCTAAGAAAAGGAAATAATGATGTCCCAGTTTTCTATATAATAAATCGATGATCTGTGTTTTCTTTGACACGTGTATTCTCACTCTCCAATCAGTAAAAACAGTGTCAAATGAGTGTAGGTATGTCAACCTACCGGTTTACTACATAATATGGTGAGCTGGCAGTCCTCTATGATTTTTAGAAAATAGCCATTTCATTTACATATAAAGCTTTTTGTTAATGATTTCAACTCATTACCTTGATCTTTTATACTCTATCTATTGTACACTGTAACCTTCATTGCTAGGGTGATGAGCTCGACGAATTTAAATAATTAAACATATAAGCACACAAACTGTTTCCTGTTGAGTGATTTGTAATTGAGATTCATGGAATTCTGGACGAAAGTCACCCTCAGTCGGGACTCGAGCGCATTAGCACCCGAGCTGGAAATACCATTCCCTAACTAATCACGTTTGTAAATAATGCATGTCTTTGTGTTAACATGTTTTTGTGTTAACAATGATTTGTTGGATTAAGTTTTCATCAGTGGTATTAGATAGTTGAAAAAACAAACGGAAGGCCTTATATTGGTACGTAGGGAAATTGAAATTAGGCAGTGAATTGGGCATTGGTGCAATGGATAATTAAAGGACAGTTATGATAGCCAATCAGACTCTTGAATGCAAATATTTGTCTTAAGTTTATGATATTTTGACTTTTCACTTTATAGTAATTAAATATAACACGATAACATAACTGCTACTTTCATCAGATGGAATTGATGGGACGTGAGACATGCATGCTGTTTTTAAGGTGTGGTATTTTGTCTTTGCTGTCCGAATAGTTTGGACAATCATCTTCTCTATTAGCATGTCTATCAGTTTGTGCTTAGAACATATGTTTAGACATGGTGTGAATGCCATATGAACAGAGCTTATAAATTTCATTGACCATAATTACCCTTATTGACCTTGACATCATTACAACTGCCTTTACAGGCCTTTGATTTATTTAGTGTTTTTTTAACTCAAGCATGTTACTAACCGTGTCTTTATTTTATTTTAGAGCTTGGTTTATCAGTGCCAAGGTGAGACCTGCTACAAGAGAGATTGAAGAAGGCCTTGTGTTTTTGAGGATATCTAGATGATTAAACCCTAATGCGCGCGCAGTAAGCAACACTGTGATTCTTTCAGTCTGAGAAAATGAATATCTGCTGAATAAAAGATTCTCGCCCTGAATTTTACATTTATTCACTTGCCTTCCTCGCTCGTGTTTAGTGCCGTCTTTACTTTTAAGCCCAAGTTCTTCAGTTATTCAATTCTTGCAATTAATAAACCCCAAAACACATTCTAAGTATGATATTTTCTTAAAAGGATTTTTAAGAAAATTAGGAAGAAAAATGTATTAGTTTTTTTATAAATTAGAATTATATTATACAGGACTTTTTTTTTTTTAAAATGATGTGAGAGTAGTTATAAATTAGTTTCTGGATAAGTTCATTTTAGTTTAGAGTGAAATATTAATTTTTCATTTTCTATTTTGAAAGTCGTTGTGAACTTTTCCAAATAAAGCTTTTTTTATCAAATCATTGCCTACTGCCACTGCAACTTGATCTCAAACGAAAATGTCTGCCAGTAAAACCTCTCTTCCACAGCCACAGTTACCCTGCATGCGTCAGTGTGGATTTGAATTCCAGTAGATGAAGATTGGTACCAAGTTACAAAGCTCAAGAAAGAAAACTAGTAATACTCGGCCTATTATATTAACAATAAACTCTATAATATCATTAGTTTAAGTTGTCTTTTAAAAACGAAAGCAAACAAATCTGATGAAAAATCATATTCCAAAAGAAAACGTAAATGATGTTAGAAACAAATATCATATTTAGCACGGAATGGTTACAAGAAAGAGATTTGTTCGGCCACTTTGGTTAGCCTCAGTCATAAAAACCCCAATGAATGAACAGACACACTATGTATGGTTTTGAAAAAGACAATTCTTATTGAACGGGTAAGATTGATCTTAGAAATTTGATAATTATAAAAGTAATTAGGATTTGAATATAAGTTGGGAAACGTATGAAATAGTTTGTAAATGAGTGGTGAGGAACCTTTGTCATAAAGGTGAGGGAAAGGCCAAGCATGGGAGCTAAGAAAAGCCTCTCCCGAAATGGAGACTAGCGTGAATTGCCTTACAAAGTTTTCTATCCTTTCTTCATTTTTAAATTATTGTTTTATTTTCTTTTTCTCTTTACAAGTTTGCCTCTCTTTTTCTCGCTACGTCTCATCTTCTCATTGCTCAATTTATTGTTTTCAATCTTTCTTTTCACAGTATAAAAACTATATAATTGTTTATATATGCACGATGAAAGTGATATAATATATATGCAAAACAAATAAAAGTTCATTCATATTATCTTGGGAAACAAATTAATTATAATAATTTGACATAAATATTAATCATTAAAATTACTCAATATTCAACTCTTAAAAGTTTAAATATAAATTACAAATTTTACATTAAGTAAAAATAAAAAGATTAGTTAAGAAAAAACAATATCCATAAATATTAAGATTTAAGATTTTATATTAAAAATAGTGCAAAATCTCTTATACGAGCAACTTGTAGTGTAGAAATGGTAACAGACAAGAAAAATGTGTTGAGATAAATGATGAATAAGTATATTGTGCTAAAATCCAACTTACACTTTATATAAATAAAAAACTTAAAATAATTGAATATTATATAACAAAAACAAGATATTAAATCTTAAAATTTTATGTTGAAATTGATATCAAGTCTTTTATATAAGTAAAGTAACTCATATATTAAACAAGATTAATATTTTCAATTTGTACTAGGATGACAAAATGGACATCGACTATGGCTGGGTGAGCTCGTCAAAATAAGATAGGTGAATTTTTCAACCTGACCTAACCTGTTTTTTATTTTTTAATTAAAAATTAAAACTAAAATAATTTGAAAAGTTAAATTTTGTTATATTTTTAAATATTTAAATATATAATAGTATTATAACTTAAATAATTAATCTCTATAAATTAAATTTCAATTATTAATTATAATACAGTAATATAATATATAAATATAATACTTATTTTAATTTATTTAATTAAAATATAATAAATTAGTCAATTAAAAACTTAATAATATTTATATGTCTAAATATATTTTTAATATATATATATATATATATAAACAAATTTTAAAAATCAAAATAAAAAAATAACGGATTAGCCTGTCCTGTGACCGTTATATTAAAAAATTATACCCGATATATTATAATTTTTTTTTATGACTAGACTCCATTTGTTTTTATCGACTAAGGATGGATATAGTTAAAATTAAAATGGCCGATTGACTAACTTTATTTTTTTAAACATTATTAATAAAGACGAGTGAAGTTTTATTTATTTTTTTCAAAATTTGGTTTAGTAAGAATTTGAAGTACATTATAAAAGAATGTTAAAAAGTGAATTCAAGTTTAGTCTTAACTCAATATCTTGTTAAGATGTGGACTTAAACACATAAAAAGATTGTACTTATTTATATATTATAAATTGATATTATTTTTAATCGCACATATAACAAAAAGAGAAGTAATAAAGTTTAATAGCCAATTTTGTCTTCAGTTTCGTTGACAAATCTCAATTTAGTCCCTCGTTTTAAAAGTGATTGAAATGAGTCCTTAGTTTCAAAATTTTGAGTCAAATTAGTCCCTTTGGTCAAACAGAAACAAACAACGTTAAAGGCTTGATGATTTGGCAGAAGAGATATTATTTTATAGATATATCTATAAAATAATATCTCTTATGCTAAATCATTAAATCCTTAAGACCATTTGTTTCTGTTTAACAAAAGGGACTAATTTGACTCAAAATTTTGAAAGTGAGGACTCATTTCAAACACTTTTAAAACGAGGAACTAAATTGAGAAACTGGGGACAAAATTGGCTATTAAACCAAGTAATAAACTTTTATGTTCAGTATAATATAAGAGAATGAGTAAAATTATAATTATAAAAATAACTTAAAAATAGTAATTAAAAAACAAAAATGTATTATACTTATCAATTTGAAATTAAGTAATGATATAAAAAAATACATTAATTGGTAATACAACATTTTCTCCATTTCCTCTGTACCACTACTTCAAATTTATAAGTAATGATCAGGAGAGTCAAAATTAGTTAATTCATTAGAATATCATTAACATCTGAATTTAATTCCTTTTTTATAAACAAAAATATTAAAAAAAATGAAAAATGTATATCTAAAAATTTATGATATCAGATGGAAGAAGCACAGTTAGTATTGAAAAAAAAAAGTTATAAACAAAAAAAGTTGTATTAAAAAAAATCATATTTCAATTTATTTAAGACAGTGTTGAAATTTAAAAAAAAAAATTATCTTTAACCTAAAACATTAAAGAAAATAAGACTTTCGACTTGAGACATCTTCATCAATAAGGTGATAAGTTTATGACATGAGTCTTATAAGACATTTCCATTACAATATATTGATATAACATAAAATTTAAGAGTTTGATTTCACTACGGAGAACAAATATTTTTTGCGACAACTAAATGGAACATGAATTATAAGGTGTGAGTCTTTTAAGATAAGACTCTTGTAATACAATGAAAATTACAAAAATGTCTTAAAAGTGATTATCACATTAAAACCCATAAAAAGTGAATCAAAACTTATAAAAACCTTAGACTCTATTACACGAATAAATTTAAGTATGCTGACATAACATGAAATTTAAGATTTTGGACGGTCTTAGAAAAAACTCCTAGTCATAAAAAATAAAATAATATTTTCTGTGTTAAAAACAAGTTTTATGCTAATAAAATAAAACATTAATTAAAATGCGAATTTTATAAGGATCCTATGTTAAAGTTACAAAAAATGGTTCTAAGAATAAGAATAATAAGAGAGACTAAACTCACAAAAATAAATAAAGATATTTTATGATAAGATAACTTTTGTAATGGAGATAATCTCATATTGTTACTTAGATAATTTTTTTTGACAACATTTAAACATCATCTATGTGTCATTCAAAATTACTTTACAATCAATAATAATAATCATAAACATCACTATGGACCAATCACAGAATGACACGTAGATGATGTTCAAATAGTGTAAAAAAATTATTGTCTAAGTATCATTATCCTTGTTATTTATATTCATTTTATTACTTAATTTGCATATTGTAATTCAAGTTGGATTTCTAATAAAAATAAATGCATATTTGTTTCAAGATACAATTAATGTTATATTGTTCATTTCATTTTTTATTATTTTCTTTAAAATTTTATATAAATATAAATTTAATAGTAAAACCAATGATTTTAAATTCAAATTTTGTTCTTGTAGGAAAAAAAATGTTTTAACTTGCATAAGAGATCAAACAAAACAGTTGTGGATTTACAAAAAAAATTTCGAATAACATTAAAAATATGAGTTGAAGTTACTTGTAAGAACAAAAGGAACGGACAATCCTCCCTATATCCAAGGAAAAGAAAATCTAGATTTAGATTTAGCAAACAACAATTGAACGTTAAACAACAGCCTCTATTTATGTCTGAAAAAAAATCAACAGAAGAAAACTGAGAAAAGTTGGTACGACAAAAGAAATTCAAGCAAGAAAGGGCGACAAGAGAGAAAGAAAGTTTGGTAGAAGAACGTGGAGGGTAGCCAGCTCAGTTCTATAATCTAACTCAGATTTCTCATGCAACCATAAGAAACATGCAATAAAGGAAGTTGAAAGGAAGGCACGGAAACGAGAATGAAGAGAGGATAGGGTGGCATATATGTCCTCTCTTGGTATCAGTTTTGATTTGATTTTGCAGAGAGGAAAAGTTACGACAATGGTGAATGGAGGGTTGGTGGAAGATGTTGCAGTGATTGGAGGGTTGATAGGGGTGCAATTTGTTTACGCAGGAAACGCTTTGTTGCTCAGTTATCTTATGTCTTTGGGCCTCGAATCTCTTACCATTGTCACTTTTACTTCCTTTGCTACGTTCCTTATTCTCTTACCCTTTGCCTTCTATTATGAAAGGTTCATCTTCTTCTCCTTCTCTCTCTCTCTACATTTTATCTGCTTTTGGGATGCAGTTTCATCATAAACACCTTTTGCAGGTGTCGATGGCCCACCAAAGTTGGTTTCAAGTTGCTTACACAGCTTTTCTTGCTTGCACTAGGAGGGTAGCCAAATCTTATTACTAACTTCTCACTTTCTTTATTAAATTTTCATCTCAATTTAAATTCCTTTTCTTTTCTGCTGTAAAGTATACATTTTTTTTTCTTCAAATTCGGGGATGGAAGTTGTTTTTGAATATTAATCCAACAAAAAAGTTGCATAGAGCATGCTGGGTTTTGAGTTTTGAATCCCAGTTATGGGAAGGAATTTAATCGAAGGATAATTATTTTAGGGAATTGTTGAAGGGTGATAGAAACAATATCATTGATTTTTGGGAATATGAACCCTAGAATCTATCTAAGATAATCTTGCTTTTGTCGGGCACCAGAATTGTCTTTATTTTCCAACTATTAAGTGCAAACACCGTAGTTTGAGCTAATTAAACCCTCAATTTTAGGAACCCTTATCTTATAATTTTCTCATTGGATTGCAAAGGCTTACCTTGATAATGAAAGGTGGGTACTATTTTAAGGAATTTGATGACTGTAAAAGGACATAAATTGTTGTGTATAGAACCAGTGGCGTTTTGGATTTAATAAAAAATGACAAATCCAAATCATCACTCCATTTTCTAATTACCTGACCCAAAGGGTATAATGTTATTTACCTCTTTTCCTTTCTCTTGGAATCTATTCATACAGAGTTGTTATCATGGTATGCAGGGTAACAATGTTCCAGTCTCTATTTCTAAAAGGAATCAATCTAACCTCGCCAGCAATGGGAACAGCCATGCCAAATCTTGCACCAGGGCTCATCTTCATCATGGCATGGATTTTTCGGTAATATGATCTATTTTTCCGTATTTCTCTTATATGTGTATGTGTTTAGTTAATTAAAAAGGTGTAAGATTTCGCTAGTATCTATATAATTTGAATGCTAATTAATGAAAATTTTGATGTTAGGCAGGTTGGAAAAAGTAAAGTTAAGCTGCACATATAGTAGAGTAAAAATAGTTGGCACATTGCTTTGTGTCTTAGGAGCTCTCACACTTAGCATAATGCAAAGCATATCTGCACCTCCTAAGTCCAATAAAGTGGGAACAATTCAATCACCATCTCCACCAATACATGTAACATTTGACAGTCACAAGCTAATCGGTTGTCTATATCTTTTGGTCGCAATCCTTATATTGTCAAGCAACATTGTCCTACAGGTAACTTGCATTGTGAGACTTTTACATCAAAGAATTGATTTCTTACTTCTCATGTTTTCAAACATGCTATTACCGGAAATTGTGATTCTTGTAGGCCTTTACTCTGGGAGATTTTCCTGCACCGATGTCGTTGTGTTCAATAACTTGCTTTTTTGGGACATTCATGACTGTTGCAGTTCAATTAATTGAAAATCACGAATTCAAAACTGGTTGGCCTATTGTGAGGGTCGGAGATATTATTGGATATTCTCTTCTGGTAATTTCAATATATAGATAAGATCCTTATAATTCGTTTTGACAATTTTAAAACCCAACATTTAACATTTAGAGACATTGAAAAAGAGGTAGCATGTGATTGTATAATGTAGCTTTTAGAGGACTTCAACTCGGGTTTCAGTTAAGAACTGTATATTAAGCTGAATCCACTTTTATAAAACTGGCTTATAACATAAGGTAATATTTATACTTATTTATATATTGTGAATTGGTTTGATCTATAATCAGTTTATTTTAACTAAATTCGTTTTTTGTTGGGTCTAATGTTTCATTTACTATCGACTTGAGGGGTGAGTTGAAACTTTCACATTAACTAAATATTAGACCAATTTATATTATATAACTGGATGTAAACCTTATCTTGTAAATGAGTTTTGTAAAGTTGAATTAGATTTAAAATTTATTTATTAATATACAATTTATGGTAGAAGTAACATTTTGTTAAAATGTAATGCACAGGCAGGTGTAGTGAGTGGAATATGCCTGACTGTGAATTGTTGGGCACTTGAGAAAAGAGGGCCAGTGTTGGTGTCCATGTTCAGCCCTATTGGCACAGTCTGCTCAGTCATTTTCTCAGTTGTTACTCTAGGACACACCACCAACATTGGAAGGTATTTCTTTTTTATGTTTCATATGACTTCTCAAGTACAGTATCTTATTGTTCAGTACTGTATTGCAGCTTAGCAGGTATGTTCCTGATGTTCACTGGGCTCTACTTTGTGCTTTGGGCCAAAGGGAAAGAAGGTTGCTTTGATAGTGAATATGACGCAGAGAAGCCTCTTTTAAGTTAACCTTCTTTTCAAATGTCAAAAAGAATAGTATGTAGTATGTACTTCTTTTATGCATAGAAACAGAGCAAATAAAATAGAAGTTTATTCACAAATCTTACTTCTAAGTTCTAATCAAATACGCGATGCAATCGAACAAAGTGTTCTACCACAATTTTGGCAGAACCATGTTCTTGAAAAAACAGCTTTTTAAATTTCTCTTGAAAACGCTGAAAGGAGGTAGAGGCTTATTGAGAACTAAGATTTTTCACCTCTTTAATTGTTGAGCTAGCTGGATATGGCATAGGATGCAACTAAAGCAACTCGATGTAGCAGCACAGGATCTTGTGATGCCATTTTGGGACCACCATTGTGAGGAATTAACACTTTTTGTTTAAGAATTTGACATGATTTTGTTAAAAAAACTATACAAGAATGAAGATGGACATGCAAAAAGATTGAGAACACAGTAAACGCTATCATGGTATCAATGAATACTAACGAGTTTATATATGGTGCATATTTTTTGTGGCCATTCAGATATAGATAAATAAGACGAAGCTACTACTCAGGGAGGTTTCAAAAGTTCACTAAAATAACTAAGTGGTGGATATTAAAAGTGGTAAAGACACTTTTTTGTGACATGAAAGAGTCACAGAATATTAATCAAACAAGTAGCAAATTTTAATGGTGCAAGTTTCCTACTTTTTTGCCACCAATAAATGTTAAAGGAAGGAGAAATATTGCTTACTATTTTTGCTGTGAGACATTAGAGATTCTAGACTCTGTTTTTAAGCTCAGCCAATAAATACAAGTATCTTCTTCTGTATTCCTTTTACTTTCTTTTGGAGAGTATCACTGCTTTCTCTTTCGTTCAAAGAGAAAACACTATTATCGCCAACTTCATAAAATCTCTTATTCTTATCCCTAATTTTTCTATGATTTTTTTATACTTAAATTACTTTACCTATTTCTATTTTTATTTTCAACTTTATTTTAGTGTTATGGTATTATATGACTTTTTTATTGTATAATTACTAAGTTTTTACAACGTAATTGTCTGGTTGATATTAGAGTTTCACATGCAAAATCCTCAACCTTTAAAACGAACGTTAATTTAGAGGATAAACCATGTGCAAATTTTATAAACAAAATACTCAACGTTTATTGGCTTTAAAAGAAACGTGAAATTCGAAACTTAATTCTTGTTAAAAATAGTTAAAAAAATAATATACAAGGAATCCATTTTTTTTACATGAAATGGATATATCTAAAATTTTAACTTATCTTTATTTTTATCAAATGATTATATATGACAAAACTTATATCCGAAATGGATTCGCAAAAAAATTACGTGTAGATTTGTGTAAACGTACTCTTAAAATATCGAAGAGAGTTATCCATTTTCAATCCCTCTATTGTTCAATTCTATTTGACATTAAAAATAGACACATGACCTGTTTTTTTTTTTTCATATTTCTCATTATTTAAGTCGTACTTCAAAACCAAAGTTGTTATATGGCATTGATTTTGACTCAGGTCAAAGTAGAGAGTATTAAATAACATTGAAATATAAATGAACATAATTTTGGATAAATGTTTACATATTCGGTTGATATATTGTGTTTAAAGTAAAGAAATAATTTTGAATGATGGTAGGTTAAAAAGTGGTATAGATTAAACTTATGTCACTTTGATAGCCTAATAAATGTTTTTGAAAGACCCACCAATAATATCATTATAAATGTTCAACAATTCTTATGAGAATCACTTTGGTTCCATTAAAAAGTACCCAAAACCGATCCGAGTTAATGGCCACAATGTTTCAACTTTCTCGCGGACTGATGTCATCCTCTTGTTTATTTATTCTTTTCTTTTTTTGGAGTTCCAATATGACCTCTGATTCTTTCAACATCAATTTTGCTTTGCCCATTGCAAAGTTCTTCTCTTTGTAGTGTCTTCAATGTTCAATCACACAAGTCACAAAAGTTAGGTATTCAAAACATAATTTCAGTAACAAATACTGTCATCCTGTGTCAATATCGTAACTTTTCAATCGATTGAGCGTGTGAATGGGTCAGATAATTGACAAAATTTGGTTTGACTTATCACCCCACTCTAAAAGTTTCATCATATTTTAATTTTGAGTTTTTACTGGTGAAAAGATAAAATCAAATTATAATATATAAATGAAGTGCAAACCTTATCTTAAAAATTGATTTTATAAAAATAAGTTAAACTTGAAAATCCACTTTATACTATAATAACAGAGTCATAGTTAAAGTCTATCCTAATAATAAGACATTTAGATTAAGTTAAGTTTAAAATATACTTTCTAATATTTACAACACCCACAAGCGATAAGGTGGTGAGTTCTGCCTAACTTTTCAACTAAAAAAACCAAGAATTTTGGTACAGGTTGGATCTCTGTTGTGTTTAATGCAATTCAACAAACCCCATAGCTATTTCTTTTCTCCACCATTTATTTATTAATTGCATTTGCCGGCGTTGATCGAGCAATTACTCGGGATTCGGTAACATGGCATCAAATTAATAAATAGTAATGCAACTTGTGCATTCCATGCAACATCAGTTTCTCAATCACCCACCATCATCTTAGATCCTATTTTAACTCATAATCATTTTTTTAATGCAATGAATCCGATGGTGATGATGAATATGCTTCAATGGTGGAGCACCGTAGATAAAAGTGCGGAATGGTAACTAGTCAGATGATAAATGATTAAAGTACACAACCATGAATTTTTATCACTGTTTCTTCCTTTTTGCACTCTCACTCTATGCTTCTACTCTATAGGTAAACTACTTATCAACATAACTATCGCTTAATTCAAATGTCTATATATTAAAGTTGTTAAAGTAGTGAATTTAAGGTTCATCTTTTCCAAAGGTACAACGTCTTTTTTAGCAAAATTTATTATATGTTCCATATATTGTTCCATTTGCCATTAATTTAATTTTTTATTAATGTTTAGTTTCATATTAAATGTATATATTTTGACACTAGAGAAATCAACTAAAAATAAGGTAAATTGTAAATTCAAAGTATACAAGTGAATTTAGGATGTAACTTTTGCTTGTTGTTTATTTTTGGGTTTAGTGTTTTGTAGGTATAGGAGTTTATATAGGTTGGTTGCAGTTCCAGCAGACAAGGGGAACAAAAGGGAAGGAGACGTCCAGTGTTGTAGGCCATTCCATAACCTTGACACATGTCTCTCATGTTTGGTCTATTCCTGTTGCACCGAAGTGTGGTCCCTCGTGATTCATCTCTTGTTCGAATGCAAAAGCAAGGCCTCATCGTTGTCATGATGCCTGTCATAATATGCTTGACTTGGAAGCCAAAAACAAACATTTGATAGGCAAGACTTAAAGCTAGGTTGGTTCTTTTTTGGAGCAAACCAAGTCTCAAACACCACATTTTTCATTTTTCCAACCATGTCTTCCCCTTATGTGACCTGACCCTACATTCATTTCATTCCCTAGTGAAGTCAAACTCTTCAAGGATGAAATTTTGTGTTAAAATTAGATTTTAAATCTAATTCAATTCTATTATACTAATTTATATACACTATTGACCTTATATCTAATCAAAATCAACGTAAGATTACCAACAATTTGCAAGAGTTCAAGTGCAAGAGTTGTGTAACTGTGTTGTGTAGTTTAGTGGCACATGCCATTCCTTGTCAGAGTCACTAGACTCTAGCCAGCAGTACCACTCTGGTTGCGAAAAGCAGAATCAACAAAAAGAGAAAAAGAAAAAAGATTTACCACTTTATGTTTGTTGTTCGGACAGCATTTACTATTTGGTGTTCAGTTTGAATGCAGTAGCAATTTGATCTAATTATTTATTTTCTGTCACAAGACATGAATGATTTAAAGCAGTACCATCTTGTAATTTGAAATCCCTGCCTGTTAATTAATATGGTAAACACAAGGCTGGTATTTATCACTGTCACAGAATTTATACTGAGCTAAACCAACCACTACTCATGGATGCTAGCAGACTTTGATGTTCTGTCTTACCTATACCTTTTACTTTTTATTGATTTTACGCAAATCATTTAATACCACAATAATTACAACTTTTCTTTTATTTGTCAGATGCTTCTTTAAATTTTTCTGGACTCTCACTACAACACTTTTTTCCACATCAACAAATTAATTACTTATCTATTTAGAATTTTCCGGAACTATCTTTATATAGATAGCACTTTAACTCATTCAAGCTCAGATTTTGACTCATGAAGCTTTCTGACTGACCTTCTGTAACAATTGAATTGAACTAGTATTGTTCTATGCAAAATTTGAAAAATACAAAAAGGAAAAAAAGAGAATGATCCATATATTAGCATTTGGGTTAATGACATTGCTTAAGTTAAAAGGCATCTTCTGTTTAAAAATTAAAATACGTTCCCTTTTTACTTTAGGCGTATGCAGAGTTCCAATTATATCTTTTCCAGTAGCAGTTGCATGCTTTGTTGAATGTTGAAGTAAGTAAAGAGAGTTTGAGAATTAAAACAAGTGCACAGTGTAAAGAGGCAATTATAGCCACAGATTTTGTAGAATTTTGGTATCCTTTGAGATAAGAATTTGTCATCAGAACGTTATTTAGTCTTGCTTTCTATAAATGTGACTTGTCTAGATTTAAAATACTTCTAACTGTTTACACTGTCATATGAATTTTATCGAAAATTCAGTTATATGTGATTTGATTCATGTTTAATTAATGTTAAATCTCCCCGTTTTAATGTGAAGAATCTAGGACAAGAAAAAGCACATGATAGAAAAATGAATTGAAGCATCCTCGACCAAAGCAAGGTACACTGAAACAAAATCAATGGTGAAGTTTTTTAATCTATTTTCACGAAGTAGATTCGAATAGTTGATGTTACAAGCAACTGCAATCAACTTTTACTGTATCCAACTGCAAAGTAGGTGTAACTTCAAGTTAAATATGAGGACTCATCTTAGAATAGGAAGCTTCTGTCATAAAGTGGTTGTAAATGCCTTAAACTTCACCAAATGATGGATAATAAGGAAACTTCTGCGGTAGTTAAAATGGTTGAAAATGATTGAAATTTTACGATATTAAATGTTTTTCCCCCTTCTCTTATTAACTTTTTATTCATTATTTCACAAAAAAATTGATTGATAGTGTCACTGCTGAAAATATCTATTTAATTTATGTTTCAAGTTATTGTTAAAAGTAGAAAATTAACAGGTGATATATATTTTTAAACTAAAATTTTAAATCAATGTATATGAATTCTGGTAGACGATCTATAACAATTAAACTCACCAACTAAACCACTTAAATACATAATTATATTTTTGTTTATATAATTTATTATTACAATAATGTAACTACTCATGTTTGAACATAAAAACCAAACAGGTACATGAAAGATGGTTTATGCAAGCTCAGCTAATTATTTAGACTATTCTTTGCTCAATAAGATATGAATGAAGAAAATATTCCGAGTATATAGATTAAAGGGAAGATTTGCAAAACTAAATTCGCATTAATAATCTTAGCATTAGAGTAATTGTTGTTGCATATATAATATAACATGATACTTATAAAAACGAAAACAAACAAACACGTACAACATAATAGATGGGAAATTATCTTAGCTTGATATAAATGGAATATAGCATATAATTTATTTTCAATACATATATTCATATTATTTCCTTTTATTTGTGTAGAATCCAAGTGTAAGTCTAAATCCCACATTGGATAGAAAATGAGAAAATAGAACATTATACAAAGACCGAAAATCCATTAATTCATTTTTTAGATAGAAAGTGGTGTTGATTTTTTTATGTGATTGGACTTAAATCTCGATGTTAGTAATCGGTATTATTAACCTTTGAAAAGAATATGGGTTTATAAAAGAGATGAAAAATGACATTAATAGAACAGTGCATGAAGCATTTGTGCTTTGATGGTGATTCTTGGTACGAGTGGTGGCTGAAAGAAGTTAGTGGTATATATAGTGGAACCGAGTAGATACTTTATTTCTTTATTTTCGTAATATGGAAGTTTTTCTAAAACACCAATTAGCAAGAGTTTGTTGCTCTCGCAATTAGTCTGCGTTTGTTGAGGACCATCATCATCATCATCGGTGTCCTCGCATTTCTTCTTCTTTCCATTACCGGTTGTTGGATTTAAGTCTCGGGCACAACTTAACTTCCTTCACTTAACCTACCTACATCATCAAATCTCTCTAATCTTTATACATATATACAAATATTCAAATTAATTATAATCAACTGCATTTTATTCTTTAAAATACATTACTTTGCTTCTAAATTACAAAAAATGGACTGCAAGGAGTTTTTTTTATTTATTTATTTATTTATTATTATATAAGAGATAATCCAATCTTATTTTTTACATGATAGGAAAATTTGGGAATTTGTCTCGGTAGCGTCGTATTGTATTCAATGTTACATTTTGGTTACATCTTGCAATCAGAATTTAATAGAACCACCAATCATTCAGATTAGTGAGTTGCACATCACAACCAAATAATGATCCATTATTTCACCTTCCATTCCAATGAATAATGAATATATTTCAGGGTCCCATAGGGTTTTTTTTTTTTCATTGTAATTCTGGTCATACATCCCAAATATAAGATTAATCTATCTTATTTAATAATTTGAAATAGACAGTAAATAAAAATGAAAAATGATGGTAATCTGTGGATTTACTGAGTAGGCAGTGGTTTGCGAAAGCAGTTTTAAAGTTGTGGTTTGGAGAGCCCTGAAAGCAATAAATGGAAAAAGATTAGTGGAATTGGGCAGCAAGGTTTGCATGTTACTTATGGCTCTTTCTCTGTTGAGGATCACACTTTCTTAATTTTGGGCGCTGGATAATTAATGCCACTGTTATAATGTGTTTTGACATTTTAGCTCGCACACACAACTCATATTTTATGGTAGGCCAAAGAAAAAAAAAAAAAAAAAAAATCATAGTTTTGGGGTGTGTCTTTTGGTGGAGGAATGCTTGTCACCTACTCCTTTTAAGTTCCGAATTCCTCCAAAAACACTCTTGTGTGAGACACCACAACCACAACAACAACCAATAACAATAACAAGGACAACGTTAGAAGAAGAACAAGTACTAGAAGTAGTAGAAGTAGCAGTGGTGGTTGCTCCTCATGGACAATAGACACAAATGCAAGCTTTGTTCCAGGTCTTTCACCAATGGCAGAGCCCTTGGTGGTCACATGAAAGCTCATCTCGCTTCTCTCCCTCTTCCTCCAAAGCCTCAAACTTTAACTCACTCCTCCTCCTTCACTTATTCCTCTTCCTCAGACTCTCAACAACACCACCTCAAAGAACAAGATTCCCTTAGTTACGCGCTCAGGGAGAATCCTAAGAAGACTTTCAGAGTAACGGATCCTGAAGACAGAGAGAGCGAGACCGAGTCAAAGAACCCAACTCGCCAACGATCCAAGAGGAACCGCAAATCCGCCATGCTCAAGCTCAGCTTCGTCGTCTCCACACCTCTCATCACCGAACCCGAACCTGTGAGTTCGGTCTCCGACACCTCCCCGGAGGAAGACGTAGCCATGAGCCTCATGATGCTCTCCCGCGACACGTGGAACGTAGTCACCAATGCAGGTCCACCGCAGAGATCAAAGAGGCGCTGCACGGGATCAGAAACCAAGCTCAAGAAACTCCGCGGCAAGTACCTCTGTCACACTTGCGGCAAAGCCTTTCGATCCTCTCGAGCCTTGGGGAGTCACAAAACCATTTGTTGTCGCCAAGTTGAAGCTCAGAATCAAAACAACGACAACAATAGTATTAAGGTTTTTGAATGTCCCTTTTGTTACAAGGTGTTCGGCTCTGGTCAGGCTCTGGGTGGACATAAGAGATCTCACCTAATCCCTTCATCATCTTCAACAGTTAACGATTCTCTTAAATTCAAACAGACCTTCATAGATCTCAACATGCCGGCTCAGCCGGAAGAGGACGACCTTAGTGTTGTCTCTGATGCCTGATTTTCATATATTTAATTGTTTAATGTTTAGTTATTGCTGCTAGAGTGATCTTTTTTGTTTTTTATATAAAAGTGACTGAGAATATTTCCTTATGTTTATTCATAGATCAAATGCTTTTGATTCTACAATGGTGGCCTGAGTATAAGTGGTGTTGGTTCTTTTTTTTCACTTTTCTTTGTATGAACAGAGTTAGTTATAACTTACACATGGTGAATTACTGGTTAACAGGTGAATTTTATTGGATTGTACAAAACTTGGTTCATCGTACTACTAATCTTAAACATAGTTTCAATGCAAATTTGTGATGTGGTTGTGGACCAATAACTCTGGCCTTTCAAGTACTAAAGCGCCCCTGCAGTTCTGTTTTAATGTTTTGGTTCTGTTCTGTCCTTCCAGCTTGCACTTTTGGTAGGAATAAATAAATAAATCGATTCTTTTTCTTTCTTTTTAAATTCCGGCTTCGGTTTTGCCTTCTTTTGTGCTTGTATTGAGGACTTGGCGTGAGACGTGAAAGCAATGATTCCAAAGATGGAGTTAGAATATAATAGAACTGTACAGTTCATTTGTTTATTTGTTTTTGTGTGTTGTGGTGCTTTTGGAGTTTCAGAGATATCAGGGAAGACTTTTAATTCCCTTGGTTTGCTGGGATGGCGATAAGTATATTTTTGTTTTATTAAGGGAGACTTAATCTTCCTTGAAAAGTCCCAAGTATGATGATGGGTAAAAGGAAGAGGCTCGTACTATTGCTGTGGAAGAATCAGTCAGAATTATTGATTAAATGATAAAGTAAATAAGCCCATCAAATGCTCCTTCAGATAAAATTATCAATAAACATATTTCTTTTCTGTGCATGTGACCCAAAGCAGCATAGGAAGGTGAAGGTAACATGAATACAGAGTTATGGATCATTGATTTGGATCCTTTAAGATAGAGATCGAATGAAGAAAATCAAAGAAGGTGGGAAAATAGGACAAATGAGAAGCCATACATGGTCCTAACTAAGTGGCTTTGGGATTGGAGGTTGAAATTTGGCCATTAGATAAGATGAATAAACGACAAGATTTACGTTAGAAGAAAATTGTCGTCTGCTCCAATGTGCTAATTGTCATTTGTGTTCTCAAAGGTAACATATCTGTTTCCTAATCCATACGTTTTACGGGCACAGGATTCCTATTTTACTTTTTTCCCTTTCTTTTCTTTCTGGTACAGGTCCCCACCCACTTAAGCCAATGCGTGTGTTTAGTTTACTGATAGAAGTTTCAAATTATGTTGAGAATAATTTATAACCATATTTGAGTGGTGAGAATCTTCAAGAAAATCAGGACAAGTAATTAGGAAATATCAGCCAACAACTATAGAAAAGGAAAATGTGAAAGGATTATAAATGAGATAAATTACAGCGAAAAAATAAAAAATAAAGCCTTTGGGTTGAAAGAGAGTGGGAGTAGTAAAATCGCATCAAAATGTCATTTACTGCAAAGAAGGTTGTGTGAAAAAGACATGTTGATCATTAAGAGTGACTTGTAGGAACACACTTGGTCAATGTTCCTTAAAATAAAAGGATTCTCGTCTATGACTCAAATCTACAGTGACCACTTATAAACAAAAGAGATAAGGGATGCCATTGTAATTTCTCCAATAACATGGAATGCTAAATTATACAAAATGCAAAAATCCCTCAAATAGTAACTTAGAGGAGTAATTTTTTCTTTAAGGATGGACAATGTCTATCCACTATTTAATGTGTAACAAAAGAAATATACTTATTATGTTTTATTACTTGTTAGATATTTGTTTAAAAAAATAGTCATGAATATTTTAAAATATGTGAGTATCCAAAAACATTTATGGATCTTTAAAAGAAAATGTTTTATAATTTTTTGAATAAAATTTAAATTATATTCTAAAAAAGAAATTTAAAATATAATATAATTTAAAATTTCATTTTAATTAAATTTTAATATAATAAAATATAAATTAATTTAAATTTGAATTAAATTTAACTTAATAAAATATAAATTAATTTTTTTTTTCAAATAATAGATAATTGTAATATAATCCGTTTATAAGTGGAACCTATAACGAATAATACAATATTTAATATCAATAAGTATCTTCTTTCAAATATTTATAAATTTGAATATTTTTATTATTCTTAAATGTATAATTTTTAGTTTGTGAGTTTTGAACGAGTGTTCTTAATTTTTGTCATTAATTTAATAACTATATGTTTATGTTTTGTTATAATAACATATTTACTAATTTTATATATATGTATAAAAAAATTGAATTAACTTTCACTTGAGAAAAATATAAACTTGATATTATTCTAGATAAAAATTGGTAATCAAAAATAGTATTTACTTACATGATAAATAAATAAAGTTTCGTGGAGTTTTGTTTAACACTCGTAAAGATTTCATATTTATACATAGTAAAGTGACTTGAACCTTAAAGAAAATTAAATTTATAATACCACCTGATTTTGATACAAATATTTTTTATTAAGTGTATTTGATTTTTAAAATTAATATTAATGTGTAATGTAAATGAGATTTTAAATATAAGTTTGATATTAGAGAGTCTCTTTGTAAAAAGATATAATTGTGCGAAGTAAAGTAGAGGATTAAAAACTCAATAATACTTTTGAATAGATTTTAACAACAAAGAAGTTTAATGTAATTTAAATTTAATATGTAACATAAAAATTAATGCTTAAATTGAGTTGAATAAAAGTTCAAGAAAAAATATGAATACATGAATAAAAAAATATTTCAGGGGAAAAGTAATAGAAAAAACAATTATTCACCATATTAACAAAAACTAATATAGTTTTTTTTTCTTAATTTGCTTCAATTGACTCTATATGTGCGTATAATTTAAGAGACTGATATTTTTTTCTAGACTAAATATTGTTTTCATTTTGGTTTCCGTTTATATTGGACGAATCTAACCTTCACCAGCCACAAGTGACAACTCTAAAATACATTAAAGTTATTTGACAATAATTTTATACTATCAATGTAAAAAAGAATCTTAAATAATATACTACTTAAAAGTAATATGTCCTGTAAAAGGAAATCATGTATAATTTTTTAAAACATACATAAAATCAATAAATTTATTATATATATGACTATATAAATAAAACATATTGTAATCAAATTAAAAGTATTTTTTCTTTTGACAGATAATTTTCTCAAAGTTATTAAAGAATAAAAAATAAATAAATATTTGTAATTAAAAAATAGAAATAAATTAATGGTTTATTTGGTGTTCATCACCTCACTTCTTTACTTAAAACTAACAATTTGGATGACGTGGGAAGAAAATTTTAAAGAATGTAAAATGAAAATTAAGTTATCTCGTTAAATTAATTATAATATTATATTTAAAATATTAACAATTACCGAAGTAAAAAAAAATTATCAAAGAAAAAAAATAGTAATATAAATAATGACGTAATAATATGAAAGATTTATCCTGACTTTAGGATTAAATATGTTTTTAGTCTTTATACTTTGGAGTGATTTTGGTTTTAATTCATTTTTCAAACCAAGGTACAATTTAGTCTTTCAACTTTAGAAAACTCTAGTTTTATTCTTTTTTACCAAATTTTTTTAACTTTATTTGCTGTTTCAAGTACGTTTCATTATAGCATTTGGATTGTTTACACTGTTTGACAAATTTTTGTTTCAATGTTAACTGAGAAACGTGTTTGAAACAACAAATGAAGTTTAAAAAATTTGGTAAAAATGACTAAAACTAGAATTTTCTAGAGTTGAAGGATTAAATTGTACCTTAGTTTGAAAGAGAGACTAAAACAAAAATCACCCCAAAATATAGGGACTAAAAACATATTTAACCTTAAAAACTAACATGAATTGTATTATTTTTACCAACGAAAATAAATTATATTATATATAAAGTATTGGGACATTTGACTTTTACACAATTAAATTATAATTTAATTAAGTTTTAAGTATATATTTATGTATTTTTAATTAAATTTTATTAATTTTTTAATTTATTAAATATTTAAAATATTTTAATTGAGAATTTCTTATTTAAATTTTTCTAAATAAATTAGATTATTTTTTTTAATCATAATTTTGATAGAATATGTAGAGCTCTTAACAAAGAAAGTTTGAACAGATGATCAATATCCAACTCAACTTGAAGATAAATTTTAATATATTATTTGATTGAGAGAAATAATATATAAATAAAATTAAGTAAAATACATGATTAAATTTAAACAACGAATTAAAATTTTATAGATATTCGATCTAATTTGAATTTGTTTTAATATTTATAAATTTGTAATACATTTTAAATCTTATTTTTGATATGATAATTTTTTGTCAAAATTTAATAGTAAACTATATAAAATTGTAATCCTGTATAATAATTATTATTAAAATTACTTATGTTATTTTTTAAGTTAAAAATATTATATTTATTTTATTTATTTAAAATAAACAAAATTGTCTTAAAAAGATTGACTTAGTAAGAGTTGGAATGATTTAACCAAATTAACCAACAATCCGTATCTAACCAAGTTCATAAATTAAATGGTCGAATCTAAACTTTAAAATGTTAAATTTAAATTATAATGGATTAACTAAGTTATATCTGAAACCGATTGAATACGAACTATGCTCAAACTTAAAACAAAGCATCGGAATAAAAATTGCATAACATTGAATAGTTAAATAAGTATCTAGAGATAATTAAGACATTTTTTTTTTTTATCAAAGGTTTAAAGATATTAAAGTTTTCAAATATGAGATAACTAGTTAATCTTTTGTATACACAAAATAATGAAAACTTTAATATCATGGAAAACACATCATTTATCCATATCTTGCTAGAAATATGACAAGATTACATAAAAAAAAAAAATTATCGAATTCTATTCTCTTTACTATAAAAGTTATCAAATTTTAGTTCTCTTAACTATAAAAGTTAAATGTTTGCGTAACCAACTTGGTTGGAAAGGTTTATTATCAAGTTTATATTGAAAAATAATAAAATGTACACCTTCATAAGAATACATATATTCTACACTTCCGTTAAACCAATGTAATATTTTGGTTAAGTTAATATAATTGTTGATTAGGTTCATAATCAATATATAAATTAAAATACATCCAAACATTACATAACCATTAAAAGGCTTTTTGAAATTCTCATTATCAATATGGAAAAAAATGATATACTTATTTTTTTAAGGCCACAACACTTTGGTTAACTCAGTACAATGTTTTGATTAAATTTATATTATGCATTAAAACCTAAATTTTGGTTAACAAACTTGCAATATTTTTAAGCATTTTATATTTACTCATCTTCTACATCCACCGTTTCATTTTCCTAAGAAAACCTATCATGTAAAACATAATATTGTAAATGTTATGGTCGTTGCCAGAAGATTCCTGTTGTCGCCAAAAGAATATTATTGTCGCCGAAAAAATATTGTTGGTGGTGGTGGTTGTTAAGGTTAGATGGAGTAGTGAAAATGTTAAAGAATGAAATTTTTAACAGAATTAGCCGGTGAAAGTGAAATGGGATTCTACTTGAAGTAAGTTAAAAGACATTTTTAAGTCTCTTAAAAAAATTAAGAAATGTAAAAATATTACATTTTTAAATCTATTAGAAAAGTAATAGATATAAAAATATTAATTTAAGTCTGTTAAAAAAAAATAACAAATGTAAAATTATTAATTTAAATTTATTAGAAAAACAACATAAGTAAAAATATAACTTTTATTTACAAAACTATCAATACATATTTTTTAAGTCTGTTTTGTTTAAAGAGACATAAATTCATATTCTTAATAAGTGTATTTTGCACTAGTGTGTAAAGTTTAAGTATAAAATTTTAATGGTATCTATGAATCACTAATTTATATAAGTGCATGGGTCTCTCGTTGAAAGTACCCCATTTTTTAGTTTTCCTTGCAATGAAGACCTTTTCATTAATCCCTTTTAAGTTGCTTGATAATACTAAAAAAAAAATTAAGAAAAAGTGATCGTTTTGTAAATATAATTTCTTTATGCGCTTAAATCCTAAAGTCTTAAGTTTTAAGCATAGTTAACAATGCATGTCTCCTTATCAATGCATCCACCATTATTTTTATTTTTATTATAGTTTTTTATATCATCGTTTGGTGAATCACAAATCAAACAATTAACTTTTCTTCATGAGTGGGTCACTTTGTACACATGGGGAGTTTTGACCTTAGTACAGCCCCTAGTCGTGAACGGTTGATGCAATTGCATGCAAATAATACACGTACATATTTTTTTTTCAATTAATTTTTTAATACAGGATTGTGTATGTGGTAGTATAGTAAAAAAATGAGAATTAAAAAATAGAGAAGTGAATGGAGCAATAATAAATGTAAAAAATAATCTAAAATTGACAAAAAGAAAAGATTGTAATTTGGTGTTCTTGATAGTAGGTGAGGTGGTGCGAAATCCAGGGCTTTCCACCCTTTACTACTCTCTCTCTCTTTCTCTCTTTCGTCTCTTTTGATTGTTTTCTGTCTGATTAAAACTGGATCTCTGACGCAACCTCATTCTTTTATTTTTTTTATGTTTTTGCTCTGCGGCCCAAAACGTTGCGTTTTATTGAGAAGGAAACTTTGCAATTCCCGGGTAATGCCTTTATATTTTAATTTTTTTAAATTCCTCTGCGTTCTTGGATTGCGTGCATCATAGGATTCGCATATCTCGTTTCTGTTTTCGTTGGTGTCTATTTTGGATTCGAATCTCGTGGTTGCGAATTGTAGGAGGTGAAATCAAGGATTGTTTGAGTGCGGTTGTGACGATTTCCTTCCGCCGAATTGGTGACCGGTGCAATTCAGAAGGTTTATGGTTTGGCCGTGATGGCTTCGAATCCTCCACTGGAGGATCAGACGGACGAGGATTTTTTCGATAAACTTGTGGAGGATGACAATGAGCATTTTAATTCTGGCCATGGTGATGAAGGTTATCATAATTCTGATGACGTCAAAGCGTTTCCGAATTTAGGGATCGATGGTGATGCTGGAGAATGTCGGAATGAGAGGAAACAGGAAGAATGGGACGAAAGTGGTGTGCAATTGGATGGTGGGAATGCCCAAGAGGGAGGTTTTTTGGCGTCCTCTGGTTCATTTGGAGGTGATAGTGCGATGGATCGTGGTGATCATGGGATGGGTTTGGAGAGATCGTCAGTTTCCGATGTGAGTAAGAGCAATGGGATCAACAATTCCGAGGTTAAGGAGGTGGGTTGGAATTCTTTTAATGTTGATGCAAATGGAGATAATGGATTTGGATCGTATTCTGACTTCTTCGGTGAATTGGTAGAAGAATCTGGCAAAACATGTAATGATTTTAATAATGAGGTGAAATCCGGTAATGAAATTCAAAATGATGGGTCATATTCTTTAGGTAATTATGAACCATGTCAAGAGGGTAAAGGTTACGATACATCTCAGGTAAATAAAACAAATGGGCAAGATCTGGGTAGCACTCAGTACTGGGAGGATCTTTATCCTGGCTGGAAGTATGATCAGAACACTGGGCAATGGTATATGGTAGATGGCCATAATGATAATCAGGGAAGCTCTATGGCCAACACGACTGCAAATTGGGCAACTGCTTCTGATACTGTATCGGAGGTTTCTTATATGCAACAAACTGCGCAATCTATGGTTGGAACTTTAGCTGGGACTAACACAACCGAAAGTGTATCATGCTGGAACCAAGCTTCGCAGGGGAATAATGGGTATCCTGAACATATGGTTTTTGATCCTCAGTATCCCGGTTGGTATTATGACATGATTGCTCAAGAATGGCGCTCGTTAGAAACTTACCATTCATTTATTCGATCTGCTGGTCATGGACAGGAAAGTAGGCGTGCTTCTACTGAAAAAAATTTGTCCAATGATGTCAGTTTATATAGAGAGTATGGTCAAGATGGCAATTATGGTTCACTTGACGCTGGTACTCAGACTACAGATGACAAGTGGAGTGGTTCATATGGTATTCACCATCTCCAGGGTCAAGACACACACACAACTGAGAGGGCTACTAGAAATGAGGATACTGCAACTTCTGGTGGAAACAGACCATTTGGGTATTCTTTTGGCTCAAATATTTCTGTTAATAAAGATCAACAAAATAACCCTGCCTCATTTGAAACAGTTTCGTACAGTAAAGTGAACCATGATCATGGTTTGGCTGATGGAACTCTTGAGAGACAAAACTCTACTCCTAGTGGGAACGTTCCTCAACATTTTAATTATTCAAATACACAGTTTAATGAACCAAATAATTTCTCAAATGAATATGCTAGAAGTCAGAAGCCCTTCAGTTACTCCCAGGCACAGTCATCGTTCCAGGATACACATCAGTCTTGTGCACCTGATGTTAGAAGATCATCAGCTGGACGTCCCCCTCATGCCTTAGTAACCTTTGGATTTGGTGGAAAAGTCGTTGTAATGAAAGATTCTAGTTTTTCGAGTTCATCATATAGAAGCCAGGTCAACTCTTGGTTCATGTTTTCAGTTTTGATCGATGCTTCGTTTGATTTTTGTTATAATTAACACTTGTCGTTGACTTTTATCTGAAGACTTCTGTCCAAGGATCTGTTTCTGTGTTAAACTTGATGGAAGTTATCAATGGAAGTATTGATTCTTCGAGCGTTGGCAGTGGCGCTGGTGATTATTTCCGTGCTCTCACTCAGCAATCTTTCCCTGGTCCATTGGTTAGTGGAAGTTTTGGAAATAAAGAGTTGTACAAATGGATAGATGAGAGGATTGCACATTCTGGATCAACTGAAATGGATTATAAGAAATGTGAAAGGTTGAGACTTCTTCTCTCCTTGCTTAAAATAGCCTGTCAACATTATGGAAAACTACGTTCTCCTTTTGGTACAGACACCATACGAAAAGTAAGTTAAATTTATTACCCTTCAATTTTATTTTATTTTTTATATTTTCTATGCCACTGTTCATTTAATTTATGTTCTTTGCAAGATTGATAAAAAAGCTTTGTGAAGACTTGCTTTGAGCATTATTTTACAGAACTATGCTTGATTAGTAATTTCCACTCTTTCTTTTATATATTTATTATAATGTAGAAACGAATAAGAATAAAAAGAAAAAGAATCATATAATTTTTTTTATTGAAATCAAGAAAATTTATTAGCTTTTTTCTCTTCAAAAATATCATAAATTATACTTAACAAGAGATTAAGAAAGAAATATTGATTTTCAATATACATTACCAATGTTTGGTTCAGCTTGATCTAATAGGTCCATGGTAAAGTTTAATGGCCTTGTTTGACCCATTTTTCAAATACAATACAATTTGTAGTCTCAAGAAACCATCCTAATTTAATTTAGGCCATAGGACTAATTATCCATTTTAGCTCTTTTTAAAAAAAATAAAATGAAATAAGTTAAATTAAAAAATCTAAGAAATAAATAATATATATATATATATATATATATATAAAATCTAAATTACTCTAATGAAAATTATTTTAACTTTTAGATATGCAAGTTTTAATATATAAATTATGATACAAGTATATATGTTTTAATAAAATTATATTGCTTTATTTGTTTGAATATTATTATTTTAGAAGTTGACTAATTCATAAATTTACGGATTAGATCTCGTAAATCCATTTAGATCTTAGATCATAGAGTAAACGGGCTAAGAAAAAAATGATTGAATTCAATTTAGATCACGTTATTTTTAATTATCAGGTGATCAAATTATTTTTGCATGCTTTTAGTCTGAGTATATTTATTATGGTATTTTAATCCAATACTAATATGACAGACAAAGTCAAGATAAAAGAATTATTTCGTATAGAAACTAAATATAGTAATTAATCAAAATCATTAATTTCTTTATTCTTTAGTGGTCATTCATCAAGCTTACAAGCTCATGCTGAAATTTTTTAATTTTGTGACTCAGGACGAGGTTGAGATAAATAAATTAAATATCAACTTCTTTCTTCTTCAAAAATGGAGAAAGAGTTATCATAATTTAATTACAATATAAGAAACAATTTATGATCTAGGATATTTATACCGAGAGAATACAATTAAAAGCAAATAAACAGTCCATATTCTATGTATATCTATGAGAAGTAATTAAAAGCAATCCAAATAAAAAATAAAGTTGACATTCAAATTTTAAAACAAGACATATTCTTTCTATCAACAAAATTATTTATAAAATGCGTTAAAAACGTAGTTCAGTCCTCTCTCTCTCTCTCTCTCTCTCTCTCTCTCTCTCTCTCTCTATATATATATATATATATATATATATATATATATATATATATGTCAATTTTTTCTATTAATAAACATATTCATACATTAAATTTATAAAAAACAATTAAAATAAATTAAATATTAATGTAAAAAATAAGATATTGCAATATTTAAAAGAAGACCCGCTACAAACACCAACCAGAAAAAAGAAAGCTGTTCGACTTTCTATTCTTATCTTCTTATGTCTTCAAAGATAAAATAAAAAATAATAGGCTTAATAGCATCTTTAGTCCTATACATGTTTAATGATTTAATTTTTTTTCTTTATTTATTTTTTACTTAATGTGATCTCTATATTTTTTAAATATATTGGTAATACAATTACTCTTTTTATGAATTTATTGTCCAATTCTAGCAGCAAAATGGGAGGAATGAAGTTAACATTGATCTAATGGAAAAAATAAATTGAATTTTTCTAATATATATATATATATATATATATATATATATATATATATTAGAATCACATTGAGTAAAAAATAAATAGGAAAAAACATCGAATCATTATTATGAATTTAAGGACAAAAAAGGTTATCAAACCAAAATAATATAATACTTAATAACACTACTCACTCAGCTCTCCCCCTTATGCCTCAATAACATTAATAGTTAAAACATATAATATATTCTGTGTTTTTCCAGATTGGATTAAACATCAAATATATTAACAAAATGTACTGATAATACTAATTACTTGTAAATCCAAAACGATTGGTGCAGTAAAAGGAAGGGTACAAGATTGAAATTTAGAAGGGATGGATATATTATATTAGGAATTAATGCAAATGCTGATAACATTTTTTGGGTTAGGGGGTGACTGCCCCTGTTTCAATATATGTGTTCTGTCCCTGGATGTTAATAACATATGTAACTTTGCTTCCTGCCTTTTTTCTTGTCAATTGCTTTCCGGAATGTTTGTTGTGCCATAATATCTTCGTAGTTGGAAAAGTCATTCTTGCGAGCAATCGTTCTCATTCATATTTCTTTTGCTTGATAAGCAGATATATGTTATGGTGTTGATAGTTAGGAACATAGAAGAGAGACTAAGGAGGAAATTGAGTAAATTTTATTGTATTTGGCATATAAACTACACCGTTTGATTTTTATTTTTTATTTTTTATTTTTTATAGTAGAATAGCTTATAATTATTCCATGACTTTTCACTGAACAAACTGATTTAAAATTTGTAATGATCTTTCAAATATTCAACGGGTATTAACGCACAACCCCTCATCTTTAAACTACCTCACAACTTTTTTATTTTTTAATTATTACTTGTAAATGTATTTGCCGTACCTTCTTCAGCACGAGAAGGAAAATTTTGTCCAAATAGGAACGTGGAAGTATTCAGGAAATATTTGGTAATGATCTATGTGGTTGTTCTAACCTTATCATGCCCCATTGATAGTTTTGATTCAATTGTTACATATTCCACTTCCGCACAGTATCACCTACAGATTTGGTGACCTTCTTTGTTTGTATTTTGAACAGGAAAATGATACTCCTGAAGCAGCAGTTGCAAAGCTTTTTGCATCTGCCAAGACGTTTGGCAAGGAGTTCACTCAATACGGTGTGCTAAGAAGTCACTGTCTGCAAAATTTGCCTTCTGAAGCTCAAATGCGGGTGTGTATAAGTTAACTCCAGACAAACCCTACAGATTTTTAAATATGCACATTTGTTGATTTATATTTTGATCCAGGCAACGGCTTCTGAGGTACAAAACCTTCTTGTCTCTGGAAAAAAGAAGGAGGCTTTGCAGTATGCACAAGAAGGTCAATTGTGGGGACCTGCGCTTGTTCTTGCTTCACAACTTGGCGATCAGGTTAGCTGTCTTTTTTCTGGTGTTGAATACTGTATTGAACTATTGATACTGAAATATCTGAATTAGATTGTCCCTTGTCTTATAGTCCTTTTTTAACCAGCTTTTATTGTGGAATGAACTTTGTACATTTATGTATTGCAGTTCTATGTTGACACAGTGAAGCAAATGGCACTTCGTCAGCTAGTTTCAGGATCACCTTTGCGCACATTATGCCTTCTAATCGCTGGACAGCCAGCTGAAGTATTCTCTCCTGGTAGCTCAGCTCGTGGGGATCCTAACTCTTTGAATATCCCTCAGCAGCCTACACAGGTGATCTCATTGGGATGATCTAGGAACCTATGCAAGGATTATACACTTCAGTTTTCATTTTTCCAAGTTTCATTCTTTTCAAAGGTTAATGTTTTTTTTTTTCTAATTCAACTAGGAAACTCATAACTTTCTTGTTACTTTGCAATTTCAGGTTGGATCTTTTGACATGCTTGTTGATTGGGAGGAGAATTTGGCTGTAATAACTGCAAACAGAACGAAAGATGACGAACTTGTAATTATTCATCTTGGTGATTGCTTGTGGAGAGAAACAAGTCAGGTATAGTTTTCAATCTATGTTTCTGGTTTTTTAATGATTATGCAGATTTCAATTTTGCTTCTAACTTGGGAGACATATTTTAGATCATGGCTGCACACATATGCTATTTAGTTGCTGAAGCGAACTTCGAATCATACTCAGATAGGGCAAGGCTCTGTCTAATTGGAGCAGATCACTGGAAATTTCCTCGAACTTACGCTAGTCCAGAGGCTATCCAGGTTCGTTGAAATATCTTTTAACTCTTTAGGTTGCTTCTTGAACTAAATTTGGTTGTTCTGTTGCATATAGCACGAACATGTTTTGAGTTTTTTTTACCGGAAAATGTAATGTACACTGTATATTTGCCATCCCTTCCTCTATGCGTTGGACTTTTCTGGTTCCTAATTGCTTGATTTTCTAGGATTCTACAATGCTCGATCTTTGATATTTCATTAAATGTCTAAGAAAACATCCCCTTATTTAAAACCTTGCATGTAGTTTATATTATCTCTTCAACCCTAGGTTTATCAACGAAGGAATGTGACATTTTAAAAACCGCGTGTTCTGTAAGGCCTTTAAATAACCTGTCTGCGTAAAATACATGTGCCTTAGCATTTCCTTTTATCGAATAATAATTGACAATGTAAAGTATATAAGATTTTATATTGGTGAATTATAATTGACAATTTAAATAAAATATTTTATATCGATAGTGCATGAGCATTTAAACTCAATATTAAATATGATACAATTGTTTTGTGAGATGTATTGAAGTACACAAAGCTGATCTAACTTAATGGTTATTTGAACAGAGGACTGAATTATATGAATATTCAAAGGTGCTTGGAAACTCTCAGTTTATTTTGCTTCCATTGCAGCCATATAAGCTTATTTATGCATACATGCTAGCTGAAGTGGGAAAGGTTTCAGACTCGCTGAAGTAAGTTCTTAGAATATTGTCTGTACAGTATTATACTTTGTGTAATCTGCCTTATTGGTATTATGTTGCTTCAGGTACTGCCAAGCAGTAATGAAATGCTTAAAAACTGGTCGTGCACCAGAAGTAGAAACATGGAAGCAGTTGGTATTATCTCTTGAAGACAGGATTAGAACCCACCAACAGGTACTTCCTTGTATTTGAGCGAGTCTTCATTATTTTGATTGTTTTGTTATTTAATCTCTTAATTAACAATGTGTTCAGGGTGGGTATGCCGCAAATTTGGCACCTGCAAAATTAGTGGGAAAATTGCTCAACTTTTTTGATAGTACTGCACATCGAGTTGTTGGTGGTGGTTTACCACCACCTGCTCCATCATCGTCATCATCTCAAGGATATGTTCACGGAAATGGACAACATCACCAGCCTGTTGCAAACAGAGTATCGAATAGCCAATCAACAATGGCAATGTCATCCTTAGTTCCATCCGCTTCAATGGAACCTATCAGTGATTGGACAGCTGACGATAACAAAACACCAAAACCTAATAGAAGTGTTTCAGAGCCAGACTTTGGTAGAAGCCCTCGCCAGGTTTATGATTACTATTTAGGATACTTCAAAAAACTTCAGTTTAATGTTTTGTTTATTGTTTTTTTTTTTTTTTTATTGGGGAAAATGGTTGATTTTTTTCCAGGGAACTTCACCTGAAGGTCAAGGAAAAACATCAGTATCAGGGGGTGCATCTCGCTTTTCTCGTTTTGGTTTTGGCTCGCAACTATTACAAAAGACAGTGGAACTAGTTTTGAGACCTCGCCCCGGTCGACAGGTATTATTTTAGTCGTTTCATGTTTCGGGTTTTATTTTCTGTTCTAGTTTCAACGGTGCTTTTGACTATGCCAATTCAAATGGTGCTTTATGAAGGCTAAATTGGGTGAAAAGAACAAGTTTTATTATGATGAAAAACTGAAAAGATGGGTAGAGGAAGGCGTTCAATCTCAATCTGAAGAAACTGCACTACCACCGCCTCCAAAGACTGCTGCTTTCCAGAATGGTTCAACTGAATACAGCTTAAAACATGCACTGAAGAAAGAAGGAACGCCTTCTATGGAGGGATGTGATTTAAAAACAAAAAGTCATGAACATAATCCAGGGATTCCACCAATGCCACCAAGCTCAACACAATTCTCTGGCCGAGGTCGCGTTGGTGTTCGATCAAGGTAAGATAATCATAGGCTTGTTACGATCGTCTCCTTGTTGGAACAAAGCAAAGTTCAACTTTATTTATCTTAGTGGAACTTGAGTGAAATTTGTGGTCTATACAGGTACGTTGACACGTTCAACCCTGGTAGTGGAAGCTCTGCAAAATTGTTTCAGTCATCATCTGTCAAACCTGCTCTGGCTGCCAATGCAAAATTTTTTGTTCCTGCTCACACACCATCATCAAATGAGCAGGCAATGAAAGCTATAACAGAAAGTAATCATGAACATAGTTTAACTAATGAAAATCCTTCAACGTCGTACCAATCGCCTGGAGTTTTACATCGGCCAAGGTTTCAAAGCATGGATACTATTGGTTTCCAGGAAATAATGACGAATGGCAGCAACTCTGAAGTGCCTGCTCATTCACGGCGAACAGCTTCATGGGGTGGTGAGGCTATTAATGATCGATTTAGTTCCACAGAATTGGGAGAAAATAATACTCTTGGTGAAGCTTTGGGAATGCCACCAGAAATGTTTGTGGCCAATGATCTTCAAGAGGTTAAACTTTGAGCACATAATTAAGTTGTAAATATCAAATTTTGTTTATGGTCGTCAGAGTAGTTGGGACATCCCTGTTGCATTGAAGTTCTAAATGTTGTTATCCATCGGGTGAAGTTCAAAAAGAACAACTTTTTTCTTCCCATCCGTTGTTTTACTTTCAATGCCATGGGATATACCACGTAGTTGAGTATAAGTAGTACAACTCATTTGTTCATTTTATTACACAACAAAACGCACTGACACTCAAGGAAAACAGGCCTCAACACATCCAAAAGAAAGAATAGTTTATGGAATTGTGAAATATCTTGCCCTTTTGTAATTTTCATTTCAGCAATTAAATATAATTTAATGATAATTGTGCTAGGTTTTTAAGTCAATCTTGCTTCAGATTTCTCTTTCTATTTTTTCTCCTTTTAGGAAGATTTTTCCTTCATTGTAGAGTTAATTTCTCCCTCTTTTCTTTGTTTGAATCAAATGTATGAAATGCAAATTTTTTGTTTTGTTAAGATGAAAATGTAATTGAAATGTAAAGACCTTTCGTAAGCACGGTTCACGAATTTAGTGTGCACTTTTTTTTAAAAAAAAATAATACTTAACACTCTAAAAAATATATATTAATTAAAATACTATTATTTTGAGTTATAATATGAATGTTTTTTTATCTTTGGTGGTCTCAACATATCATTACTTTTTTTTTTATGATCACTGAACTTAACACGTACTACAGAGGAGACGTAAATATGCGAAGGAAAAAAAAAATGAAGCGTGGCTCTCGAGAAAATCGAAGAAAGGGAATGTGCTGTAATGTGGTTTTTTATCGGTAAAAAAAAAAAAAATTAAATAAAGTCTTCATGCAAAATCGATAGAATTTTTAAACGTATGTTGTAACAATATTTTAAGAATAATTTTTGGCAGTCCAAATAAACAAAAAGACTTGATAAATTAAGCATAAACTATTTTAAAGTAAGTTCATTCAACTAAAAATAAATAAAGCTCCCTTAGAATATAAAATTAGGCACGGCCGAAAAAGAGAAACGTGCACGTGCAACAGTGTTTCGGTCCATAAGAGAAGTGGGCTCAGTAAGTTTGCTAAACGGGCCTAAGGCCCAGTAAGACCTCATAACCATAAACCCTACCTTTACAAATAGAGGATCTCTACCTCTGGCATTGGGATTTTACGGTAGCCGCTGCAGCTGAACGTTTCAGAGAGAGAAGCATCTATTCATCAAAATGGGTGAGTTATTTTCCAATTTCTTTTCAATTTCAATGAGATTTCATGGTTTCCATCAACACGGAGACGATGATGTTATGTCTAAAGGGCTTGTTTGGTTGATGTTTCAATTATAGGTAAGGTTCACGGATCTCTCGCACGTGCGGGCAAAGTGAGAGGACAAACTCCTAAGGTGGCCAAGCAAGACAAGAAGAAGAAGCCACGCGGACGCGCTCACAAGAGAATGCAATACAACCGCCGATTCGTCACCGCCGGTAATTTTGTCTTCTCTCCTTTCCCTACCTTATCCTATGTCTAAAGTCGCCTTCCAACACTTCCCAACTTCTTTAATTCTTACCTTATTTTATCTTTTCTACCGAAAAATAATATTTTTGTTGTCTTAGATTTATAGGGTTTCTGAATTTGGGGCTTTCATAATGTAGTGTTTTAAAGTTTTGATTTTTTTGTTTTGTTTGATTGTAGTGGTGGGATTCGGTAAGAAGCGTGGACCAAACTCGTCGGAGAAGTGAGGGGCCTGTGGATGATTACGGGTTTTCGTAGTTTGCAAAATGTATCACTTGTTTTTGTTTTTATTTGATTGATGACTGAAACCTTGATAGTTACGTTATGCTTCAATGAAGGAGTTTTTTTGGCTCGTTTATTTCGAAACTTTATATTTCCCTCTTAGCAAGATTGTTTTAGAGACTTTCCTACACAGTTTTTGTTTTGCTTCTATTGAATATAGAGGTGAAGTAAGCAAACATGGAATACCAAGCTTATAACTTATATATATTTGTGTTGGTTTTAGCCTTTTCAGTTTTTATGTCATGGCCTTTTCTAGATATTACAAAGAATATCGTTTGGAGGCCTATTAGAGGAAAGCATCATTTTGGTCACCCTCTTAAACTTGCCTCCGACGATGTTGTAAACAGTGTTCATTTCTGGCTTTTGTTAATAATTGCTAAATAAATGTTGGAAAACATGATATATAATTATCTAAATTGATATTTTAATCGTCAGTGGAAATAGGAAATAAAGCAACTAATAATGTCTAAGATTATGTTCACAACTATTGAAGCCATGTCTTTATTTTCTAAGACAGTATGATGATATAGTTATTGGTTTTGTATTGAATGGTTATCTTGTGATAGAATACATGCAGTAATAAACTATGAATGAAGTTTAATATATACTTGGTTAGTTTGTTCACCAATTTTGTACTGTCAACATGAGTTGTGTTCTTGAACTCCTAAATGGGCAAACTGGTTAGAGCTCTATTAAGATTGTATTCTTAAATTTCAATAGTTTGTTTTTACACTTCTAACTGAAAATTTGGACATTATAACCAATGGTCATATTCTCTTTATTTAGGTTGTGTAAATTTATCAATTGAGTTTCAGAAAGAGAGTACAAATTATTAACGTTTACAAAATCAGCTCTCATCAAAACTGTTATTATTGTAGCGAAAAAAGTAGACCTACATTTGAGATATAAATCATTAATTTATCCCCTCCCTATTCTTCGACTCCGGTTTTTAGTAATGGTAAATAAATATTAAATAATCATGATTTCACAATATTTTCTTGTTTCCCAATGTTATTTATGTCATTTTAAATGTTTAACTGAGGGTTTAAACATTTTATAGTTTTTTCACCATGTCATTTTATGTCATCATAACCATTTTATTCCCCATTTCTTATAATTGTTCTCTTCTCTGAGCCTGTTCTTGTTCGTCTCACAATATAGCATCAAGGATGTAAATTTCAATTGTTATTTAACATGAAGTGAAAAAGAATCTAAGATTATAATAAAATGGGTAATGCGTAATTCTGTCACTACATTTATTAGCTGGTTTAATTTGAAATTTCAAAGTCGAAATTGTAGTCGATTTTAAAGTGATGTTTGTTACCCTTTGATAGACGAAGTAATTATTATATTGTTTTATGTTTCGTTTTGTCAATGATCATACACGATTTGTTTATGAATGTAAAAGGTATCGATCAAATTCAAATGGTTTTTGTAAGCCATTTACTGTATGAACCTAAACTTTGTTATATTTATTGAAATTATCTTAGGATGAAATTCATCCGAAGTTAAAATGATTTTGTTATACAGGCAAATATTATAAAATAAAGGTTCAGCTATGAAAGTTACCAGAATTAATAATGAAGGAAGACGTTTACAAATCGTTACTTTAAGAAACAATAGCAGCCAAACAAATTGTTAGTTGCAAGAAGTATTGCATTCTTAAATCATGATACCTATGAAACTAAAACGGCAGCAAGCTTAAAAAATGTGATCTTTTCAATGCAGATTGCCGTCTACACTTAATGAATTTAGAAAGGTAAGAATAATTTTCTTTCGTTAATCTCTTAGGACAGGGGCTATTTTGAGACTAAAAGTTGATTGAACACAATTTATATTTAAATTAGAAAGAAATGAAGAAATTAAGTTAAATTAATTTAGCTGTTTTAGTTTAATAATATTAATAAAATATTTTCAGACAATACAGATATAATTTTTATGGATCTATAACTTTCCACTTAAAAACCATAATTCATTGAAGAATTATCCGTACATATATATAAACCAGAAAAAAAGCAGTAACTTTAGATCAAAAGGCAAAAGTTTAGATCATATGTTTTGTTCAATTTTAAAACCAGTCAAAATAATAATTCCAGGGTTGAATAAAGTTCGGATGATTACTTGCATTCCCCCTCCTGGGCTCCAATTTTACATTTATTATTCCGATCTAATTTACTTTCTTGTTTCTGAACAGTGCCGATATATTGTATAGACAGGTTGCCTTATCATAAATTTGAATACCGAATACAATTTGATAATTTATAAGCTCAATGTGCAAGCACCATTATATTGCCTCAAAATCGTATTGCACTCAGTTCAGAATGTATAAATACTTCATTTAGACCAAGCGGGTTGCTTTTCGAAATAAAAAGAAAAACGGAAAGATGCAAGAAACTTTATTACCTAAAATAGGGAGTTTGAATCGTACAAATGAATGTTGAGTCGATATTTGAGTATATCTGCAAGTTCTAAAACTCTGCCGAGCCAGGTGTCCGAGGAAAAGGAATAACGTCCCTTATATTGTCCATTCCTGTTGCAAATTGGACAAGCCTTTCAAATCCCAAACCAAAGCCTGCGTGAGGTACTGCATCAAGAAAACACTGCATCTTGTCAATATCATCGAGTTAAAAAGTTCAAACAATAATAGACCCCCTTCGTTGATACAACAATAGCGTCGCCCCAACACTCTTAAATGTTTGTATCATCAAATTAAAGAAATGTTTGTCTTTATGGGAGACATAAACATACGTATGAATTAGAGTTATTTTAAGTACTAATTTGATGACAAATTATTGGTTTAAACAAGATCTTAATACCTCAAAAATTAGTTCCTCTTAAATTGATACCACAAAAAAAAAAAGTCAATATTTTCATCCCAACATTTAAGAAATATTTTAATTTGTTCCTGATAATTCATGTTACTTCGAACAATATTGATATCTTAAGTTTGTTAATGTAATGTCTTTATATCAAAAATATTTTATAAGATGATTACATGTTAACACCATCAATTCAAAGATAATATTTACTGTCAAGAACAAATTGGCATACTTTTTAAATGTTGGGATAGAAAACACTAAAAAAAAATTAGAGGTACCGATTTCAATATAGACCAAGTACCAAACACTTATTTAACTCTCAAAAGTGTTTGAGAACTAACAGGTGACGTTGGAAGACCATTCTCAACAACAACAAAAAATTGAAACAAATTGCAGAGCTTGCAATTTACCACCTACAACAACAGTTTTATAAACCAAGTTGGATAAAAACAGCAAAATCCTTTTTCCCCAAAAGATGAAATGAGAGTTTCCAAATGAAAGACATTTAACCTGAACCATATCGACGCAAATCAAGATACCACCAATATGCGTCCTTGTTTAACTTTAATTCATCTAAACGAGCTTCTAGATACTCAAGCCTTTCTTCCCTTTGGCTTCCACCAATAAGTTCACCAATCTAACAAATAGACATGTAGATAAGTTTGCATTGTGCATAAATAGGAACATAATACTAAGAACTGTGTACAGTAGAACTCCCATGTTATAGCTCATCAGGCAAACATTCCCGGCCCAAAATAACATTAGAGAAAGGCTAACAACGTATTTTTTTCATACAACCTTTACTATTAACTGAAATTTATTGAAAATCACAAAAATTGTGAGTATCTCTATTTAAGGAATTTCACTCATGATTCAGTAACCTTCACTACATTTTAATACACTAGAGAATGTGTTAGAATGAAGATGCTGCTAGTACTGCTCTACTTATTTGACACAGAAGTTTCTACATTTTTATGCCCTATCAAACCTAAACCACTACTCTTTTGGATAGTGCTATGACAGAACTANATCACAATCTGGCGTAAAGTAAAAATCTTTATTGGTGAAGCGTGGTTCCCAATCTTGCCCCAACATGGGTACAGTACCAAGAACTGAAACTCTACAAAGAAAAGGAAATTCTCTGGATATTCGAGAGATCCATTTAACCCTCAGCCACCAAACTGATTCTCCAATGACTAACTACACCTTAAACTCCTCTACCTGAGTCAACACGCCTTATTTTTCTAATTATTTCGCGATTAATGATTCTACTATGTGATTAACTAAAGGGATTGTTTATTGTACTGAAAATTTTATTCACAAACACTTTGATGGTGATAATAAGAGAGAAATCTTATGAAGTACCCCTGGAACCAACATGTCCATGGCTGCAACTGTCTTTCCATCATCATTCTGTCGCATATAGAATGCTTTAATATCCTGAAAAAAATTAAATTCAACAACTTCAATACGTTTTACTCACCTTTTTTTTGTGTATACACAGAATCCTGATTGCTGGTCCATTTCATGCAAGTTAAGTAAAACAATGGCAAAGCATTTTTGTGGCAAAATTTGCATTTTTTTTTTATAATTTTTGTGCAGGGAGGAGTGGAAGTTGAGCAGAAGAAAAAGAGTTCGGAAGAATGTTACTTCTACTCTATTTTCTCAGCCACTTCTTTCAGATTTTGTGGACTCTAGATCTTGCATCTAAGGTCAAAAGTTCTAGGTCTTTTTTAGAACTGACACCCATTTTAAAATTATTTATAACGCCATGATCTCTTCCATATGCCATGTCCAAAAGATGAGAGGAGAAGGTAGCATACCTTTGGGTAATCTCTAATTATCACTGGGCATCCATTGTATGCCTCTTCAGTTATATAGCGCTCGTGTTCACTCTGAAGATCACAACCCCATTTCACCTATGAATGCAAGTAGAAAAATATGTCAAATACAAAAAATTGGAAAAACTTACGAATCAAGTCATTTCACATTTAGAAAAATAGTTTATACAACGACAATCAAATCTTGAATCACTAGTTGGACCAGCTACTTTGATGAACGAGAGTAAATTTAGCAGATGACCAATTTTGAACAAAATAAAAGCAAGTATAAGACAGGTAATGTCCAGGGATGGGAGGAGCAAACAAAAGAGAAGTTACAAGATGTCCTCTTAGTGTGTTTGATTCGCTAAACAATAAACACAATACATTACAGCAAAAAAATAATTGTTACATGTTTGATTTTAGAAAATGGTCATGGGATAGAATTAAAATAAGATAAAGCACAGGGTAACTGCACATTCAACAGGATTACTGAAAATTACCAAAAAAAGAAAAACATTTAGTGAGTTACCGGGAATTCAAATTTCTTATTTGCTCCCGACAGCAGATCTATTGCTTCAGTGTAGGTTATTTGCACAACATCTTTATCTGCTACATCCTTTTATAATGACATGAAACTAATATGTAGTGATCAAATTGGTAATTATAACCGATACATACAGATATAAATTAGATAAAGGAAAGCAATATGATGGTTACACTGAGAACTCATACACTCAAGCGAGCAATGATTCCTTTACTAATCCATGTATCAAAAAACTCCATGTCTTCCTTGCAGTTATCGAGAATATATTTTATCTTCAAGAACATGAAGCACACAAGCTTTAATATGAGGAAGTAATATAAAAAAATCTTTGCAAAAATAATCAAAAATCGATGACAACTTTGTAGTATTAGTGGAATGCAACATACTACAAACTGGAGATAAGCAGATGCACAAGCCATGTCATCATTAAGATCAGCAAATGCAAGCTCCGGTTCAATCATCTGAATAAACAATATGATAATGTCCGTTAGTTATTGTTCCATTACAACTAATCAGAAAAACTAAGCAGCTTATAAGCAAAAGGGAATGCATAATCCAGCTTCTTTTTTCAAATTGAACACACAGAAAAACAAAATCACTAACCCAAAATTCAGCCAAGTGCCTAGAAGTGTTGGAATTTTCTGCTCGGAATGTGGGACCAAAGGTATAAACCTGCATAGGTACAATATTCAAGCTAAGCACGTTTTATTCATTAATTTTAAATAACTAAATTTTAAAGAAGACGAGACAACTACTAAAAAATGAGAGAGAGAGAGAGAGAGAGAGAGAGAGAGAGAGAGAGAAGGTGACATATGTACATCAGAGAGAGCGGTTGCATAAGTTTCAGCATTGAGTTGACCTGAAACAGTCAAGAATGCTGGTTTTCCAAAGAAGTCCTGATTCATAGAATGCTTCAGATTAGTGCAAAAAATATAATAACCGCCTTACACATTAAAAGAGTAGGGATATGAATTTGTCTCACTTGTGACCAATCAATCAATCTGTCATTCTTTTTTGGAATTACATCAACAGGAGAATCCGTAGTATCTTGAGAACTTGGTATCTGTAAATTGAAGGGGGGGAAATCTAAAACTAAATGCGTAATAAGATGAGAAATCATTACTTCCGACAGACTTATAAGTTATAACCCAATCCTTGAACCGTTTTTAAATTATGGAAATGAAGTTCCTTCATTGAGGGAAAATATTAGCAAGGGGCTGCTATAAGTAGTGATTACTGAGTAAACAAAGTAATACACTCTGCATGTCCTGTGTAGACTTCAAAGATATAGTTCAAAATCTAAATATAATAAGAAATTCAAACAAATTTTCACTGCATAAAATTTTTTAATTTAAATTCTTTTACAGCAGAAAAGATAAAAATTTCCAGACAAGAGGGACTGCATCAAAGAAAACATTAGGAAAAACCAATGAGAAGGCTTTGCTCCAAATAGTTTTACTAAAATTGTTTTAAACAGTGTTCAATGGCATTGATTGACCAAAGAGGATAATTGAACATAAGGTGATTTGGCTATTTTTGTTGCTAAATTATTATCAACCAGTGTTTCTTAACAAGCTAAAGTGTGTCATCCCCAGAGATCCCACCCGCTCCAGAGTCTAAGCTAAAACCAAACGTTCTCCTGCTCACAGCATAACAGTAAAGGATAATATAACATTTACTTTTAATGGTTTTAGTTTGCTCTACTGTGACTTTCGGGAATTATTTTCTTGTGGGATTCATAGTAGTTTGGAATGAAAGACTGCTCCCCCCACAACCATGGTTTTCTAACAAATTTCCAGGCAGGGAAGATGAGTGGGGAATTTAACTCTTGAGTACTCAAAGTGCATCAATAAGATATAACTTGGTCAAAAATATTCATATAAAGTGGAAGTAGATCGTGGAATTGGAAATACCAAAGTAGTAACACAGAACTGTTCACCCGCTCCCTCACAATCTGAAGCTGTTATGATAGGACTTGAGATCCAAACAAACCCATTTTCTTGGAAGAACTTATGTGTAGCATAGGCCAAAGCATTCCTAACCCTTGCAACCTGAAATTATTTTTTATAACAAAAAGATAAAGATAACTGTAAAAATAAAAAGTAAGGTAATTTCATGCGAAAATCAAAACAGAAGTTACGTGAATTAATACCCTAGTCAGAATTTTGTACATAAAGTACAAACAAATAAAAACATTATATGTAAATGAAAAATAGAGGGAAGGAAATTGAAAACCATAAGCTAAAAATTCATTGCCACTATATGAATTTTCTGCATAAACCTATGGAGATACGAACTGATTGAGCACCATCGTCGGAGATAAATTGCAAAAGGCTACAAAGTAGCTTCACTGGATATAATTGATAAGATGGTGATTAAAATTTATTCATGGTTAGAGTTTTAAGCAAATAAACCATTACTTAAAACTCCTACTAAAGAAGAGACATAAAGCTAGTTAGGCTAGAGTATCTTTTGCCTCCACACGAAGCATGATTAACACCAATGAAATATCTCCATTAATAGAATGCAACAAATTTTGGGAACACCTACCCCCACCCTTACCATCACCCCCAAACAGTATTTGCTCATAAAGAAATTTAAGATATCGATTTAAACTAAAGTAATTAAGAATTGTTCTTCTGAATGATTAAGTAAAGGCATAAGAAGGCAAGGTAAAAAAAAATATGACAAAAATAGGAAACCATACTGCACCAAAAGTATTTGTCCTTGGACGAAGATGTGCTTTTGTCCTTAGAAATTCTCTGCTGGCTCTTTTCTTTTGGATGGGGAAAGAGGGATCACTCTTGCCAATCTGAAATTGTAAGACCAAAGTCTTGCATGAGTCACCTTGGAGTTAAAGATCTAAATGAACGAAGTAGGAAACATGTAATGAGTCCAATGCAAGCCCATAAGAGAAAATAAAATCCTGTATACTATAATTACTTGCAGCACTAATGAAAATTTTAGTCACAAGATTTGTTGTCAAGAGAATAGTTGTCCTTTCCATTGCCATTTACACTGACAGGAAAAAAAAAACAAAAGAAAGCATAATGAAAGCAAAAACGAAGTTAGTGATCTAAAATCTAAATCATGTTAGGAAATTAGATTCAATAAACAACCAAACAGTGGTTATTGAACAAAGAATGAAACTTTAAAAGTTTAAAGACAATGCTTTCATTAGCAATACCAAAAGACCAAAGTAAACACCTAACAATGCAGCCAGGTGAGAGTGACTGTTCACACTGGTACTACGTACATAAAAGATGTTCCAAGTATGAAAAAGAAAAAAACAACACAGCATCTATAATTTCAATATATTGTATGGTAGAAGCCTGCGAAATATTATGTTGGAATACATACGCAAATGAAAAAGACATTTTAAAAATGGATAAAGTCTTGAAGCGAACAAAAAAATGATATGATAAAAGAGAGCAAAATTGTGAGAGGTTGTTTCATTACGAACGAGGGAGAGCTAACCAGCACTATTTTATTGACCTTCAACTCCACTTTCTGTTTGGATCCTTGGCTCTTCACCAAAACTCCTTGCACCCACACGGAGGCACCAGTGGTAACCAAGCCAGATTCTACCTATTAACAACCTCCAAACCTTCAAGAGAGATGGTAACAAAAGTTTGTCCTGATAAACTTCTCCAAAATTATGTATATAGGAGAAGAAAATAAGGAGAAATGAAATATACTTTGTAAACTAAACTTAACTTATATATAAATAATTAGTAAGAATTCTTGAAGTTTTGTTTTCTAAAAGCTACTTTTCCGCTTATGCACAAAATCCTATTTTAAACTACCCAAAATCTTATTTCATTTGCTTCTCGTTTATAGTGTTTCCCGATAAGTTTATTCACACAAACCTAAATATAAAACCATAAACAAAAACGATAGAAAAAGCAAGCACACCTGATCGTAACCTTCAGCCTCGGAGTTCAACACGCATTGCATGTTAGAAAGGCAAGAACCATCGTTAATCTACACACAATCAACAATTTACTCGATCAGCAATTGCATTGCAAATACCGGCTAATTACAATAGAAATCAGTCTAATGGCTTGCCTCGATGAAGGTGACGCTACTCTGAAGGCGAAGCGTGCGAACCCAGCCCTGCACGACAAGGTCGCGGCCGAGAACGTCTGCACCATCGCCTTCTTTGATTTCGGAAACCCTAAGCTTCTTGCGGAACTGTTCTACTCTGCTGCCGGAAGTTCGAAGAGCGGCGGCGCAGAAGGAGCGGCGCGAGGGGAAGGGAGAAGGAGGGAGGAAGATAGATTTGTGGAGTGACAGAAAAGCAAGTGCCGTTGTTGCGGCGTAAGGCTTCAGGCGAAGAGGCCTCGCCGCTATTGCCATTGTTATCGCTTTTGCGGCGCCAACGCCAATTATAGCAGCCATTTGCTTGTTGGTGCGTCGCCGACCACACCCTACTCACTCTCCGACAAGTCTTATCCCCTTTCACTTCATTTCACTGCCTAAAACTGCCTTATTTTCTTTTTAGTATCATGAAATTATATTTTGTTATTCTCTCCAACTTAATCATTCTCATTTCTAATACTTGTGAATAAATTTTGTATCACAACCAAATACATACGCTAAAGTGTATCTAGTATGGACATGTATCCACAAACATGTCTAATGACATACGTACAATTAACACGTATGTGTTTACCTGTTAATATGTATCCATCTCAATAAATACTGATATATGATTATTATATCAATAATTTTTTAATATTATATAATCACGAACACTTAATTCATTTATTAATAAAAAATAGAAAATAAAATAATTAAAATTTTGAAAAAAGACAAAATATATTTTAAATTAGATTTTAAATTAATAAACTAAAACATATTTTATACTTTCTATATAAAATATAAATTAAAAAAGTTACGCGTATATTATATATATATATATATATATTTATTATTATTATTATTATTATTATTATTATTATATTATAGGGAGATAAAATAACATGACTTATGTTTTTAAATAATAATAAAAATTTGGTTCAATGAGCTTAATTTAATTTAAACATATTAGATAATAGTTAAAATTCAAATAAAATAATAAATAATGTATGTAAACTAATAAAAATTATTACAACCAAAATTAAATTTTAATTCGATAAAATAAAANAAAATACACACACAAAATATATATATATATATATATATATATATATATATATATATATATATATATATATATATATTAATAGATACATTTCTATTAATTAATTGTGATATAAGACATCAGTATATATATTTTTATTACTTAATTATAAAATAAAATTTTTATATTAATTTTAATATGACATAAATTTAAATGTAATGGATACATTTAAATTTATTAGCTATATAATATATATATATATATATATATATATATATATATATAATAAGTTAAGAAATATATAAAATCATAAGAAAATAAAATAAAATTTAAATAGTTTTTATACTTATTTTTACTCTATGATCATATAAACAATAAACTATTTATTACAATTTTTTTGCAGTGTATACTTTTATATTTTATATGTAGAATATGTATATTGAATATATTTTTAGAATATGTATATTGAATATTTTTTTAGTTAACTCAAAATCATTTAATATTAATTAGAAAACATATATTTTTAATTTAAAAGGTTGAATATAATTTCAGTCTTTTAATTTTTGTAAAATTTGTAAGCCCCATGAAAATGTTTATATAATAGTAGTAATTTTCTTAATATTATTATTAATAGTAAAATAATTATGGATAGAAAATATAATTAATAAGAAAATTTTGGAAAGTTAAATAAGAATTTATGGTCATTTTAGAGGCATGGGTTCAGACTTTTGAAAATGTATTTCTAGAAAAAAATATTATTAAAAAAAAACGAAATTGGAAATTCAGAAGTAGACAAACCTCTTTCAGTGGTGATTCACGGAAGAAAAAAACAAAATACCTTTAGGTGATTAAAATAATATTTTAATATAATAATAATAATAATAATAATAATAATAATAATAAGCCTTAAATAGTGCCACAGTTTAGCCTATAAATAGCAAGTAGGGGAGGCTGAATTTGCACCAAGAAGTAAAGAAATTTATGAGAAAGAAAGATTAGAAATAGCTTAGAGTTGGAAGGAATTTAGAATGGAAATTCTGAAAATTTTTCGAGAATAATCTCAGATCAAGAAAATAATTCAAGAATAAAGATAAGGAATTAATTTTTCTAAGCTTTTATATTATGAATTAATATAAGTATAATTATTTATGTTTTGAAATTTTGTGTGAATGAAAAACTTATTTGTTTGTTATATGATTATCTTTTGAATTTTTATGTTAATATTATGTGTTGTTGTTTTAATTTTGGTGAATAAGAATTTTGTTAAGAATAAGTTGAGGAATACTTTGGCTAAAAAAGATATGATACTTAAGTTGTTCATTGTGACACGTCTCTCTTTTTTAGAAGTCTATTCAACGAGTTTTTTACTTAATTCTTATCAGACAGATTATGCACCGTTAAGTTATTTTGTAATATATTCAATTAGTATGATTTTTGTGATGGATGTATTTTATGATGTTGGATATGGATTTATGTATTTGGACATGATATGAATCTTATGGAGAGATTTTGTAGTGGTATGGTATGAGTTGATGAATATGAACATGATACGAGTCTCGTGGAGAGATTTCTTAGTGACATGGTATTAGTGTACACAATGACATTGATAGTCCTATTGTGGTGGTTATTTTGATACTCTAATAACTCTCCAATCTCTAGTAGATAAGGATGATTTATGTGGTGAGAGGAGCAGGAAGTCCTGGTTTCTATGCTGGTTTTGGACACAGGTGTTAAAGACTAACTTTGTGAATGACATGTTGTATTTTATTTGGCCATAATTTTGTTGTATGAGGAGTGGAGCCATCACAAGTGCACGATCATCCGAGACTTCCATCAACGTGCTATTTAGATAATAGAATCTAATATAATAATTTCCATCTCACGTTAATTTTATTATAAATAAGTTAGGAGTAGTAGTATTATGCTTCATTTTTAATTTGTTGCATGGTAACTCACCCCTTACTTGTTTGTGTTTGTATGAATGTTTGTTCAATGATCCGTGTGTTATACAAGAACAAATAAAGAAATGTCATCTGATTCAGTGTAAGTGAAGAGAGAGGTAGAAAAATGGTGAAAAATGTTTGAGTTGTATTTAGGAGTATTAAATTGAAATATGAATTTAAAAATATGTACTTAGTGTGAAATTTGTTATATTTTTTAGTAAATGAATGTATAAATGTTACAATATTTATCTATGAAATGTTCAGTGAGAGAATTTCGAACGTTACAAAATTAGATTTTATTTATGTGACAAATGACATTATTATATATAATATGAACACGCGTGATACTATTTATGTTATCAATAAATTTTTAATGTGACAATTAAATTCATTAAGTAAATAAAATCTGAGTATGTAAATAATTTAAAATTTAGGATATGAAAGAAATTAAATTTAACATGAAAATTAATAAAGCAAAACTATGTTTAACCTTTTGAAATATCACTGATATTATGATTTAATTCATAACTTAATATATGATATCTAAGTGACCTTTTTATATATAAAATATGATTTAGTTTTGATTAAATTGACAGGACTAGCAAATAATAAGAAACAATATTTCGTAATTTTGTCTGAAAATTCTCTCAAATCTCAATAATGCATAAAGTGAACAACATATATAATCAATAATATTGAATAATTTAAATAACGACTGGTTTGATGTAATCCATTTTTTTCTTAAATTGAATTGCAAACATTGATGTAATATTATAGTTATTTTTTAATTATTTGGAAGTATCTTTTTGAATATTTTGTTTGAATAAAGAACTTCTTAACTTTTAATAATACATTAAAATATATTAAATTTTAAGTACTTTTATTATAAATATTTTATCTTTTAATTTTTTTTAGATAAAAGAATTTGAATTTAATACATTTTATTTTTTGTTTGAATAAAGTCTTATAATTATTATTAAATACAAAAAATATTTAAATATGAAATACTTTTTTTTTATCTTTTGTAATCAATAGTGGTTAATGTTTTTTCGATTAAAGTTTGTTAAGATTTTTTAATTGACATTTGTAATTCTTGTTCTCAATTAAGGTTAATTGATATTGGTTTGAATTGTTGTATGGGTCAAGTCTATTTTTATGATGCTAATAGTTACAGTGTTCTTTTATCAATCTTTTATCAATTGACTAACAATTTTTTTCTCATTGATATTAGTAAAAATTAAACTTAATTAATTTTTTTGAAAATTTTTAATTAACTTTAAAAAAATCTAATTAATTATTAACAAAAAATGACATATCTGTTAAAGATAAAAAAAATACCAAAGAAATTGACAAAAGAATAATTACAATATTGGAATTTTTTAGTAAGTTCACATATATCCATTTTCGTGAGTCAAATTTTAAAAGTTTTGTATACATGTATTTTAGGACTGTTGAGGTTCAAAAGAGTTTAAAATGAATCTTTATTTCTATAGAATTGTTATAATATACTGAAATTATTGATTTGAGCTTTTCTATATATAAGTATAGAATTTTGTCAGTTTGATTGAGTTGAAGTGATTCAAATAAAGGAAAGTAACCTATTTTTTTTTAAGGATAATGATACTTTGACATCCAAAAAGTAACAAACTTTTGACACCAACACGTGTCATCTTGTTAGTGGTCCACATGTCAAATAAAAAAAAAAACCAAAATGACGTGTAAATGATACAAGACAGGAGTTCAAAGTGGTGATTTCATTTTGGTTTTCAAAATCAGATTTCAAATTTGGGATTCCAAAAACCCTAGAGAGAAGGAGTGAAGCCGTGGAGAAGAGATTTTTCACTTCTACGAATTTTCCACCACCACTTTCAAACCTGCGCTGTTTACGGTTCACCGGAGGACATTCCGGCATTGTACCACCGATTGGAACGTGCCCCTCTTTCCGTCGTCGTGTCGTGCGTTTCGCCACTCTAAAGCTTTTGTTTGGTGCGTATGATTTTTTTCCTACATTTTTTTCGATTTAGTTATTTTTAGTGTTCTATGGTTGTTTTTTCCATGTATTTGGGTTGGATGAACGATTATAGGATGTGAGAACTTTGTTCATTGTTTCATTACATAGAACTTTTTGTTGGGAGAAGTTTTGAACCATGTATGTGCATTCTGAAATAGAGTTGAAGTTTGAAGGTATGCTTGTATAAAAATGATATAAAAATCAAGATAGAAAATTTATGATGGAACCTTGAAAGAGTGGTCAGATTCCTTATAGCAATTTTGCAAAATTGAAATTAATAGGAATTATGGTATGATAGATATTTGGATTAGTATACTTTTCTCAATTGGATTTGAATCAATTTTATAAATATTAAGGTTTGGAGTAATTTGGATAGAGAAAACTTGAATTTAGTGCTTTCCTTGATTATGATGAATATAAAGAGGGGTATTTTGTTAAGATTTAAAAGGAAAAAGAATAGTAATTATGGTGTTATAATTTATGAAGCAGATGGATGTTTTGTTTGTAATTTATTCAGATTTTGTAA
>NC_028357.1:30893448-30938331 GCF_000741045.1 Vigna radiata var. radiata
TTGTGGTTTTAGATTTAATTAATAATTGATTTGGAATGGTTTAAGTTTATGAAATAGAATTAGGTATACTTGTATAATGAATTAAATAAAGCACATTGGTGAATAGACTTTTGAATTTTAGAATAGGTTACTGCACCAAAAATCTACTATTTTTACTCTGTTTTTTCTCAGAAAATGTTGTTGTTTTTATTCTGTTTCTGTTAAAAAAAGTTGTTTTTTATACTTTGTTTCTGATCATAAAACATTGCTCTTATTACACTGTTTTTGCACCAGAAAAAGTTACCGTTTGAATAAAAATTTGGTATGAGAAATTGTGTTGTTTACTTACTGTTTCAGAACTTAAGTCTTTGTTGTTTCTGTACTGTTGCAGCCTATTTCAACATTATTTTCTTGCTGTTTTATACCAGTAAACATGTTGTGTGGTACTTTTTGGAATACTATTATCGTTGGTTGCTGTTTTTTTTTAATTAAAATACTACATCCAATGCTTGATATTTGACTTAAAATTTTGCACTACAAGAGCCTTTCATGGCCCTGCTCATACCAACATCAAATGGGTATGTTCATTGTTTTATCTCCTCATTATATTAGTTAAAGGAGTTCACAGATAAACTTAGTGTTCTTAATGTATCAAAATATCACAAATGCAAATATTCCATTATATATTGGATCACATTACTAACTTTATTTTTTGTGATGACCTTAGTCTTAGTTTTTTGTTGAAAATTTGAACTAGAGCAAGCTCTATTGATTGTCTTTTCTTAATAAGTGTGGTTTCCATATGACCTGCAGGTTACTGGTGTATGAATATGTGAACAATGGTAACTTAGAACAGTGGTTACATGGGGCTATGAGCGAAAAAGGGATACTTATCTGGGAAGTGTGGATGAAAGTTATAACTGGCACAACGAAAGCGTAAGTTCTCTTTGAAAACATCAAATAGAGGACAATATGAATTATTTTGTCAACTTATGAAAAATTGCAGTGAAAGATATTTAAAACCATGTTTTTCCTTTAATTATCAATCAAAACATGCTTAGAAAAGATCAATTTTAAAGATTTCGTCTATTTTTAGGATAAAGTTTGTATTTTTAGTGGTATGTTTGACATAACAATTGAAATTTTGTAAAAGGTTATTTTCTACAAAATTACCTTATTTCATGAATTAAACATTCAAGTGGTTAATGTGTGTTTTTGAATGGACATAGTATCAAACTAAACTTTAAAACATTAATAGACCACCATGTTCACTAACAAAAGAAATTCGTAATTCATGATTTCGAATAAATCTTTCATTTTGAATATGATTATAGTGAGAAATTCATGATATCATCTTAATTGGGCAGGTGAATATGGAGAAAAATGAGATGGTGGAGGAGAATTGTGTTTTGAAAAGTTAAATTGAGAAACTTGCAGGTGAAATAGAAGCAAGAGTAGTCCAATGAGGACATAACCTGATGAATCCATTTCCACAACCAGAAAAGATTACAGAGTTTTCAGGGGAGAATCTTCAATTGTCAAGCACAGAAGGAGCAGTGCAACGACATCCAATCTTTTATCACTATTTAAAATTGTAATGATTAGATTTGAAAGTACATATTTTTTGTTACAAATCATCAAAGAAATGTATTTGTTACATTTATTGATAATGAAATTTGAAGTTAAGAATGATCAATGTGTTATATTTGGTGTTCATTATGATAAGGTTGAATAGAATAAATGCCCACTAAAATTATGCACTTAAACATCAATGCAATTTCAAAGTTTTACAAAGAATGGTTCGTTGGGGTTGGAGTTGGATATAAATATGATAATCAATGGCTGAAGATCATTTCTATGTCCAATAAGTGCTAACAAAAAAATTGTTCATTAAAAAATCAATGTCATTTTGAAAGTTGATATGTCTGTGCAAAAACTTTGTTTGAACTCCTCACTTATTTGGCCTTTGCTCCCAATATTGTTTCTGCATAATAAGTTTTACAAAGAATCGTTCCTTAGTCATGGAGTTCGATATAAATGTGATCATCAATGCCTGAACATCACTTGTATGTCATATAAGTCTTAAAAAAATGGTTCACTTAAAAATCAATGTCATTTTAACAGATGACGTCTGTGTGCAGAAACTTTGCATGAACTCCCCACTTAATTGGCCTTTGCTCCTAGTGTTGTTTCTGCACAATGAGTTTTACAAAGAATTGTTCCTTGGCCATGGAGTTCGATATAAATGAGATAATTAATACCTAAAAGTCACTTGTATGTCCAATAAGTTTTAAAAAAAAATTGGTTCACTTAAAAATCAATGTCATTTTCATAGTTGACTCCTGAATGCAAAAACTTTGTTTGAACTCCCTATTTATTTGGACTTTGCTCTCAATGTTGTTTTTGCCCAATGAGTTTTACATAGAATTGTTCCTTGGCCATGGAGTTCGATATAAATGTGATAATCAATGCTTGAATATCATTTGTATGTCCAATAAATCTTAAAAAAAATGGTTCACTTAAAACTCAATATCATTTTCACAGTTGACCTCTGTGTGCAGGAACTTTGGCTGAACTCCCCACTTATTTGACCTTTGCTCACATTGTTGTATCTGCAGAATGAATTTTACAAATATAACTTCAATGCACGTAAGGGAGCATAGTTCAAATAAGTGAGGAGTTACGTTATAGGTTTCGCACACCAGGATAGATTGCCCTGCACCATGAGTTTTACAAATATAACTTTGATGTAATAATTATTTATAAATTATTATTCAAAGAATTATGTCATTCATTCACATCAAAAAATACTTATATATATTTCAAGTGATTTTTTTTTTAAAGTAAACATTATGTACATCCCTTTAATGTATAAATTATCTATTAATTCTTGTGAGGAAAGAAAGAGGATTTCAATCAAATTAATGAATTAAAATTTTAACGCAGATACACGAAAACAATTAATGTAAAACATTTGCTATATAGATGATGGATATGGAAAATGAAAACTTTATTATCATAACCATGTCTTTTTTATTCTGATTGTACCAATAGTATCAACAGATCTACATCATATTTCTATTTTTGTTTTCATAAATCGAAGTCCAATAAAATACATATATAACTTTAATTACAATGAAAGAATAATGAAAGAAATGAAAGAATAACGAAAGAATGTGAAGAAAGTCTGGTTTCTTTATCGAGGAAGTTCTTGCACCACATTGCTGGTAGTTTTGTATATCTTTTCAAACCATTTTTGTAATCTATGAAGATCATTTCGAATTGCGATGTATAGCTCGAAGACCATTCAAAATTGACGAAGAAATACTTCATGTAATATCCCTTCACATTTGCTCCATTCCTATAATAATGAAATGAATATAAATTAAAAAAGATGAATCAGAATCCCATAGTTTAAATTACAAAAATATTATATAAAAATTTTAACTCAACCATCGAAAACAGAATCCAAAGCTAAAAGTAGTTTAACTTCTCATACATGGTTCAAAACTTCTCCCAATAAAAAGTTCTATGTAATGAAACAATGAACAAAGTTCTCACATCCTATAATGGTTCATCCAACCCAAATACATGGAAAAAACAACCATAGAACACTAAAAATAACTAAATCGAAAAAATGTAGGAAAAAAATCATACGCACCGAACAAAAGCTTTAGAGTGGCGAAACGCACGACACGACGACGGAAAGAGGGGCACGTTCCAATCGGTGGTACAATGCCGGAATGTCCTCCGATGAACCGTAAATGGCGCAAGTTTGAAAGTGGTGGTGGAAAATCCGTAGAAGTGAAAAATCTCTTCTCCACGGCTTGACTCCTTCTCTCTCTAGGGTTTTTGGAATCCCAAATTTGAAATCTGATTTTGAAAACCAAAATGAAACAGCCACTTTGACTCCTGTCTCGTATATTTTCACGTCATTTTAGTTTTTTTATTATTTGACACGTGGACCACTAACAAGATGACACGTGATGGTGTCAAAAGTTTGTCACTTTTTAGGTAGGTGTCAAAGTATCATTATCTTTTTTTAATAGTACTATAAATTAAATGTTTTGATTGTAAAAATGTTATAGTTATTACACTTGAATTTATCTTATTAATAAATTTTTAAGGTATGCTGGCTTTTGAATATTGATGTGATATATTACTGTGTGTTAGTTTGATTAAATTGACTTATTACACCATTTTTTAAAACTGAAATGTATCTATCATGTAAAAGAAATTAAAACATCCATTTATGAAATTACATATACTGGTGAGTCATCCATTTATTAAAGGAAATTTTGGTTTTAAAAATTTAAAGACCTTTAAAATTTAAAGACCTTAGGTCACTTTATTGGTTGGGATAATTTTTTTTTATAATTATAATAACAATTTATATATTTTTCTGTAGCCAATGATTTTGTTTTATTAAAAAATGTGATATATTTTATAGTAATTTAATATATGAAAATTATGAAGTTACATAAAGAAAACATTAATGAAAATATAGAATTTCCTTAAAAAGAATTATTTTAAAAAAACATATAAATGTAAAATATAGCAAAATATAAATTTTCTTAATAGAATTTTATAAAAAAAATTAAAATATAAAAAGGTATAAAATCCAAAAATTCAAATTTAAAAATTAGGTAATTATTTGTTGAAGTTATTAGTTATTTAAATTAAAGTTAATAATTATGAAAAATAAATTACTTAACAATTTATTTTCAAAAAAAATTCCTAACTCTTTTTCAAAACTAAATTTTTTATTACTAATTAATTTAGAAATATTAAATTAAATACCTTTTAAATTTATATTCACGCGTGTTTATAAAAGATTATAAATTTTTAATAAAACAATTTATTATATAAATATAAAAATCTATAAAGCTAGAAAAAAATTTGTTGTGAAGAATCCGTTCATTAAAAAATAGAATTCTAGCAATAAACAATCTATAAAAAAAAATTAGAAAAAATATGATGAAAATTTAAACTTTTGCAGAAAAAGTTTATGCTTGAATAGTAAAAAAGTTCAAATTAAGAATTATTTTAATTAGTCCACTCGCTTGAATAAAATTCAAAAGTAGTATATATTATTAAAGAAAAGTCCTTACATGAATTATGTTATTTACAATTATTTTGAACTTGTTCATAAATATTAGTTTATATTGTTGTTTGTGATGATCCTATTTTATGGAAATAAATGATCATATAACTGTACATTGATTTTTTTTCTCATTAAGTATCAACACTTAATTAGAAAATTAGGTTGAAGTCGTTGCCAAAGACTTAATGTTTTTTCTATTTCTGTACCTTATTTTTTTTTTCTTTTTATGTTTTCTTAAAAAAATAATATTAACTATCTTTTATTGATAAAGAATGATGAATAAAAATATAAATAATTAATATGAATATTGATTATTGATATTGGTACAATTTAGATATTGAACAACAATATGTTTTCTTTAAAAATAAGGTTTATATTTTTTATTTAGGTCAAAGAAAAGTTACTATTATTACTAAAACATTGTCATATAACTTATAAGTCTTATATGATGATAGTATATTATTATCTTGTATGAGATTTTCCTGAGTAATTTGCATAAGTTTAGTTAAGAATAAATACTTAATATAATTTTTTAGATTATAATTGAACTTAAGACCACCCGAAGAAAATAGCACTGGTCATAATGGTTTAGAATTTGTATGTGAATTTTAATAAAATAGTGTTTAGATAAGACAAATATATGAATAAGTTGATTTTTTTATTTGTTAATTTTGTAATAGACAGATGTCAAAATATAATTCGCTAATTTATGCATCAACCTTTTTCACAGAGTTGCATTAACCAGCAATCAATACATTTATTTAGTATTAGTACAAATGCTTTTAAAGAGGTCTACCAAAAGAAATTATTCACACAACTCATTGTTATATACAATGTAAAAGTAAAAAGAATACTTTCAGTTTTATTTTTAAATTTAAACCTTTACAGCGATTAAAAACTTAAATTATGAATCGATATTTTGGAATGTATAAGAAATACTTTTTTGATAAACAACTTATACTTTAAATTTATAATATATATGTATATTTTTTTAATGTACAATGCCTTCCTCCTCGTATTTAATATCTATCTCTACTGTTTAAATTTCCAATAGTTAAAAATAATCACATATCAGAATTTAACTTTCCTTTGTAATTTAAAAGAATGAAATTTATATATTAAAAAATATTTATTATGAATTTGAATTATATTACAATTTATTATTAAATCATTTATTTTAATTATATAAATATACAAATAAACGAAAAAATAAAACAGTATAAATTATAATATATTTAAATGACACGTGTGGACATACATTGTAAGCGAGGAGAAACAGAAAAAAAAGAAAAGAAAATCTAATGAGATTAGATAAAAAGAAAACTTGATATGATTAGGAATGAATGATAATAATATAATTGGAAAAATCTAAAAAAAAAAAAAGAAGAAGAAAATATTAATATGGTAAATGCCAAGAACAATGTAATTGGAATAGGATGAGAAAGAAGACTGCATAGTTAGTTTATTCATTCCATTAGCCATAGCAGCAGTTGTTGTGTGGCGGTGACAACCATGGCTGACTCCTCTCAAGACCTCGACCAACTCCTCGACAGTACGTTCTTCCTCTCACTCACTCTCACTTTCTCTGATGTTAAATTATTTAACTGTTTCATTCGATTATTTCAGGTGCTTTGGATGATTTTCAGTCCTTCAACCTTAATCCTTCTCTTCCAAGGTTATCGTTTCCCCCCTTTGTTCGACTCTGCAATATTTTAATTTATTTTTCTTTTACTGAATCTTCAAGTGTATGTGTTAATTTAATTGTGTGTTGGAAGTGGGGGAGCAATTGCGAGCAAAAACGAGAGTCCTTCGTTGCCGTCGGGGGTTCAGGGATTGGGCATGGGTTTACCTGATTTGAGAACGAAGAAAAAGGGGAAGCAGAAGGCTTCGAAGGACAGCCACGTGGCGGAGGCGCTGAACAAGCTGAGGGAGCAGACCAGAGAGGCTGTGAAGGGCCTGGAGTCTATGACCCCTCCTGCTGCTGATGATTTGGGGAAGGATGCCTTGATGGAAGATTGGGTCAAACAGTTTGAGCAGCTTGCTGGCTCTCAGGTATTACTTTTTTTTCCTTTTCTTCCTTTGCATCAATTTGTACTTGATTTACTTATTCAGTATTTTCTCTTGTCAACGCGCTTTAAGTTTGTCGTCTTATCTAGTTGTGAGGTGAAAATCGGTAATGGATTTTAGGGGCAGTTATTTGTGTTTTTTTTTTTTTTGCATCTTCATGTAGTCTAACAGTTTGGATATGTGAGAGGGGGCGGTGTGGTGATACAGGGTTTTAAATTGCCGTGTTGTGGTTGTGGAAACTCCTAAAGCCTTGATGTTGCAGCCAGAATTGTGGCTGCAGACCGGTTATTCAAGCCTATCCGCACCCCATTGAGATAGGGTTTTTTTTCTCTTGCTTTGAGTGTAAGGAACCTAGGTCTTTGGTTTCATCCGTGTGTATGGAAAAACACCAGCCTTCTGTTCCAGGAGACTGAGAATTCCCTTGAAATCTGATTAAAGTTTGTTTGGCAACTGTCATTTTTTTTTCTTAGCAATTAATTTGTCTGCTGCCGCTTTGGACGATCATGAACTGTGGACTAGGTTGTTATGGTGTTTCCTGTGTATGATATCCTATCATTTCCACAAAAGTTAATATAATATAACACACACACACACACACAAAAGTTAATATAATATAATATATCAAAGAGACAGATTGGAGCTAAAGGACCAATATTTGTTTGCACTAACCTGGGTTTTGTGTATTGGAATAGTCAAAGTTGTGTATCAGAGGCAAATCAGTAATGTACGGAGGTTTTTATCTTTTTCTGTAAATGTGCTTTTATACTGCACATATACATATTCGGGCATCATACAGACATCTCAATGTTTTGGTAGTCACCTGATACATAAGAGGAGGAAAAGAGATAAAAGGAATGAAAAAATTATGGTAATTCAAATGGTATGGTGATATTACTCAATGTGACCAAGAAGCTGACTGCTAGTTACATTAATGGGTGTAGTTTGAGGGTCACCTCCCCTCTCATAACTGAGCCAATTTGTATCTTTATAGCTAAATTCCCTTTCGCCCTTATTTATAGTCAATTCCACTTACGTCTGATCCCCTCCTTGCCCTCTGCATTCATGTTCTTTACTACTGGTTGCCTATCAGATTACCACCACATTCCCAATTACCTTTTATCATTTTTCCCTGAAAGTCAAATGTTCATCTTTCTTGAGCTGCTATGACTTTATTCTTGCATTTGTATTTTGTGGATTATAGACTCTTTCCAATAATCCCTTTGGAAGATCTTTTATTGAAACTCCTATAAAAAAAGAAATCAATTTGGAGGTTCCACTCTTATTAGTTATTAGATGTCCCTCCTGCTTCTTTATTAAGTTTTCATGCATTTCCTAAATATTCACTTGCAATATTGATATTTAGGAAGGGGTGGGGAGGGGGACTCAACTTTAACAGCCTGTATTTTAAGGTGGTCTACCTGTGAGGCACTATTGAACTGGTACTTGCTAGAGTCTACCTTATCAAGGTGACTGCTTGCTCGTATATATCCTTTGTTCCTTTGTGCTCTTTCTTTATGATTTAAATTGAAAATGGGATTTACCTTTTTTTTTTATGCAATGACAAAATCCAACTGCTCGTACTTTAGAAATCTAGGTTGGTACCATTGTGATGACATACCATGTTTGGTATTTTCTGAGTCCAAATGTCATGAAATTACGAGTTCAGTTCATCCTAGCCTAGATGTTGGCCCTTATTTTATGCGTATGAAGTTTTTCCTTTATGGAAATGTGAATGCAGTGATCTTACTTTTAATGCAACAACTCAGGTTCATATATTACCGTTGGAGATCCCACATCAATCAAATGTGAGGAAATTTATATATAAATGGGGGTAAATTTCATTATACTGGTTTTATAACCTTAAATTAGATTTGAAGTTCACTTTCTAGAAACTAGAGTCAAGTCATGATGACAGCTTATTTAATTTGATTTTTGTATTCAACTGATAACTTCTGTTTTCTTAAAGAAGTTGAAAACTAAATGAAGAATTAAAATTGGAATCTATTAATTAAGAGAACGAAAAGTTAGAGAGATTTGGACTGTACGAACTTTTTTGTGTCCTTTTGCCAAGCTCTGCTCGGAAAAGAGACTGGTGACATGATAGGCCAAGCAAAGCAGAAATCGAGGCCTGGAATACTTCTTTTCATATACAAACGTAGCCTCTATTATATCTTCTGTTATATATGTGAAGCTAACCAAACTAGACCAAAGAATTTGCCATGTTTTGGTTATAAATTTTTACCGAGGAAGCAAGTAATTAAGGGCATCAAAGATATTGTAACTACCGCATCTTGACTTCCTTTCCTGGATTTAATGCTAATAATGTTATTATTATTATTATTATTATTTTGAATAGGATATGGAATCTATTGTGGAGACCATGATGCAGCAACTTCTGTCCAAAGAGATTCTTCACGAACCAATGAAAGAAATAGCAGAAAAATATCCTAAGTGGCTGGAAGACCACAAATCTAGCTTAAGCAAAGAAGAATATGACCGTTACGCACACCAATATGAATTGATACGAAACCTGAATGAAGTTTACGAAAATGATGCCGGAAACTTTAACAAGATTGTCGAGCTCATGCAGAAAATGCAAGAATGTGGACAACCACCAAATGAAATCGTCCAGGAGCTTGCTCCCGATTTCGATTTAGCGAGTCTTGGCCAGATGTAAGTTCCCTTGGTTATGTGTTGGTAGTGTTTATCACACTATGTACTAATATTAATCATTGTTTACTTTTATTTTCTTAAATAAGACCCTCATGTGAAAACATGCATCGATTATTTTTAGCTTCCTAAACTCTGAACTAGATGAATAGTTTGTCTGGCAATTTTACATAAGAGGTGTATGTTGACCTTATAGCTGTTGTTTATGGGTTGAAGCTCAATGTATCAGTTCTGACTTATGTTGATAATCAATACTGGCTAATAAAATAAATGGCTTCGTACAATCTGTAAAATCTGTCTCTTTTATTTTAGTGCTTAATCAGTGATCTAACTTTCGGTGAGTTACTACTGCTGAAATGGTTATTGAATCATCATATAAAAGCACGATTTTATGCAGAATTGACTAGATCCTAGTTTAGGAATGAATCAGCCTTATCTAATATATATTTTTTAAAAGCTACCATTCCAATATATATTTTTTAAAAACAAAACAGGTTATCTGGCAGCATCCATTGTCATTCAGAAACTTATCACTCCGTTTTTTTTTTTTTACATCTTGCAGTTTTCAAACTACATTCTTGTATGTGCATCAACTGATGTGAACTTTTTCTCCTGCAGATCTCCAGAGATGCTTGAAGGTCAGCAAAATTGTTGCATAATGTGAAGCTATTTCTTGCCATTTATCAAGTCTCTTTGATGGTTTACAGGTTTTTAGGAATATTTGATTTTCACGTGTCAGAATAAGATAGTTTTATGTGCTAAAATGTTTTCCCCTACTCACGAAAAGGTTACGAGGAAACCACAATTAAAGTCTCCTTTAAAGGTTCTATATGACAAAGGCATGTCTGTCAGTATTTTCTGCTGGAAATTATATTACGAGTTGTTAGTTGCAAACAAAATTTGCTTTCTGATTTGTTGAGATTCATTTGCCGTCATAATGAGTAATGACAAGCTATTTGCAAGGCTGAAAAGCACCAATAGATTACTAGATTTATAGGTAAGATACACGAATTGTTCTTTCTGTAAAGGACTTACTAGTAAATGATGCCATAACTAGCCATTCGGTCTATATATCATCAAATATTCAAACACCAAAATTCTTTGTATGAGTTGTGTAAAGTCCCCCTCCCCTAACATTGCTGTAAAACCAGCTGATAAACACGGAAATGAAATTTTATTCATAATAAAAGAATCAAGATATGGCATTTGAAAAGTGATAGAAGAGTATGCAGTATACAAATCAGGCCCTCAACTGTATTTGTCAGTTGCGAAACAAAGGCCCCTTTATTAAAGATTGAATGGATGAATTTCCTATGGTTAAACACAAGATGAAAAAATGACAGCAATGATATTGGGTGGACTAAAGCTGTGCAATATGTTGTTTTGGGGGCTGTTTGCATTTAGCTTGTTTAGCTGTTAGCTAAGCATCAGAGGGTGTCATCCAGTGTTTCCCATTAACAAAACTCTTGACCAGGAATGGGTGGGCAGATTCAAAATCTAGCTCTTTGGCTAATGGGACTCCACGTATAGCCGCAGCACCAGGTCCCCAGCATTTATACACTCCAAAGAACACAGTCCTAAAAACCCCAAATCAAGATAAATATTTTCAAATTAAATTGGAAGAAACATACCATAGTAAGATGATTATATAGTATGAAATGATAGTGGATAACCCAAAGAAAATTGTATGATTTAATATGACTAGAATATTGTTAGCTCTTACTTGTTATTGTAGGAAGTGTTCCAATCATCCCAACCACCATGTGCAACTATGTTGTCGAAGTAGGTGTAGGCATAGACAATCCTAGAGTACTGGCCCATTGCACGGCCCACATAAATTGGGCCTGTTCCTGTCACTTTGCACCGTACGAATGCGAAGCCTGTTTTCTCGTATGGGGATTTCCTATCTTGGGCTGCTATTGACCCAAACCTCGTGGCAATTGAGTGTAGCCTGCAATCCTGAACCGAACCATGCAATTAAATCATCCGTATATAAGAAAAATTATTAATGTCATCAACAATTAATATACATCTAGTAAATCATCTAGATCAAATAAATATGTATGTGTATTATTACTTAATATATAATACCTTGCATGAACCACGGTATGCTACGTATAATACCTTGCATGAACCACGGGTCCAAATTGTTACACACGAATGATTTTACTTTTACTTATTATATTTATGCATACTTAGTATAATTTTGGTCAAGCCGCTTTTTTTTGGCATAATTAACCTTTTGATCTTATAATAGAATAATGTTTTTGCTTTGGTTCCTTTTTATTATTTATTTGATTTTTTTTTGGCTTTTAGCCTATAATAATAATTTGTTTTTTAACTCTGATATCAGGATGAGGTTATTACATATTGTGAATTGTTAACTTAATATTGTTGATGTCTTGAAAAATGTTACTGAAGACTAAAATAAAAAAAAATAATATTTATAGAGACTAAGATACAAAATATTTTTGTATGAGAATTAAATTAAAAATATCATGTTCTTTTAGAACTAATATTAAAATTAAACACTTATAAGAACTAAAAGTCAAAATAGCATATTTATAAAGATTAAAAACAAAAATAAGATACATTACGAAAGAGTGAAATAGACAAGTCGCTAAGGGTGGAAAGTTCAACCAGGTTTTAATAACGCTTAAATATATAATTTATCTAAGTAACTACATATATCCATCCTATAAAATAAAACAAGAATTATAAATTTTTCTTTTAATCCTCACACATTGAGATGATACTTTTTATGATTTTATTATTGTTAATCTAATTGATATACTTGGTTCACATTTCGTGTGATTGTGTCATTATATCATTTGGATGATGTTCTTAACAGATTTAATAAAGAATATTAACGGAAAAAACTAAAAGACAAAATCTTTTAAAGAAACAAAAAAACAAACAAATGATGAAATAGAAACTAAAATCGAAACACTCTATGTTGGAATAACTAAACTTTAGTTATTAAGAACAAGTATTTGGAACAACATTTTAAAATATAAACTAAAGAAAAATATAGAACTCTTTATGCTTATTTAAACTTCGACAAATTAATATTTGGTACGGAATGAGTGAAGAAGTTAAACTACTGGGTAATATATTGTTAAAATATAATACATTCACCATATGCTATACCTTTGAAACATTTGATGCTGTCATTATTTTATTATCAGTAACTAAAGTTATAAATTTCACTTGGGTTTCGTTTTTGTATTTTTTCTAGATAGAAATAATAATTTTGTATATAATTTTTCTCTATTAAACATAGTTTGAGAAAATAGAAAATGATCAATATAAGAAAGTACGTACTGTTAAATTAAAAAAAATGGAAACAGCTTTGAGAATAAAGAGCAAACAATGAAGTCACGTGTGAGTAGGTACGAAATTTCAAACAAAAAGCCGAAACAGTGAAGCTGTAAAAGTTAGAAACCTGCGCTCGGCGAGAAGATAAAACATGAAAAAAAAAAGACTCACAATTTTTTTTTACTAACTTTTTAACAACGTAAGTACATGACACCACTTAATGATGGTCCGTTTCAAATATTTTTTTTAAAAGAAAAGTTTAATAATTTTTTTTTGACAACTTTTTAACAACACATACATGACAGTTTATGATTGGTTCGTTTCAAATATTTTTTTAAACATAAATTCAAATAGACTAATAAAATGATGACACGTGTTTTGTTGTCAAAAAGTTGTTAAAAAAAAGTTGTCAAAATATCATTGTCCATAAAACATAGTGTAAAAGTTAAATAAAATTGATTATATAACACAATCAATTATCTGATATTTTATGGGAAAATGTTAATGGAAAAATATTTTATTAGCAGAAGTTTGATTTATTTATATATGGCAAAGTGGCAAAAAGCTCAAATCCTTTTTCATGCAAACCATGTCGTGCACCACTAACTCCCTAGCAAATTTAAAAAAAGAAAAAACTGCTGTAGTGCTTTCTGAAAGTGGATAAAAAGATGAAATAATAATTTAATGAAATTCATGTTTGATCAAATATAATATAAGAACAGTGTGAGAAAAAGAATTTTATTCTGACAAGAAAAGATAAAAATTAAAGGGTGTGTGGAATAAAATACTCAAACACAGGGTTAATGAAATTAATGTTACCTTGTACATGGACCTGCCATTCCCAAAAATGAAATCGATGGAACCCTCAATGTAACATTCTTTGAAGTAATGACGGCCAGCATCGTCGCAGAGAGTGTCTTGTGCACCGTAGAAACCGCAGCCGGAGAAATAGGCTTTGTCCCCGGAAATGCGAAACGCCGCCGCTTGCCACCCCTCCATTCCCGGCATCGGCGCCGGAGAAGTGTTCTGCACCGTTTCATATTAATTTATTGATTGCAGCCGAAAGGAATAATCCAAGTCAACAAATTCAACGCTTCGTAATAGTATAAAGTGGTTAATTCATGCAATGCATGGACCCATCTATCAGATAATTATTGACTCTATAATAACACATCATCATCATACACGCAGAACAAAAAAAAAGTTATTAGAACCCTACTTTGTGAAACACGTAGAAAAACGGGTAGGGAGTGTTTTTCTCTCCCCTTCTTTACAAACAGAAAAGAATGGATTTTGTTCACTCACATGCATTTTGAAAACTCTTATGATGTTACGTTAAAAAGAATCTTTGGAGATGCAAACAAAAAGTGGGTAAGTGTTAATAAATGCATTGATAATGACAGAGCATGAGTTGAAAAGTTACCTTGAAGCTGATATTCCTAGCAGAGAAATAGTTGGCAAAAACTGTAACAGAAGCTGTTCTGTAAGTACGCAATTGTTGGCCGTTGGGACCAGGGTCACTCGCCCTGTCATGCCATTCTATCACCGTCACATCTCTCCCCGCTCCTTCCAATCTAATGTACGGCTTCGTCACGGGCACTACCACCTTCTCTCTGCACCAACAAAACCAGACACTTTACTGCCATTAATAAACAAAAAATGTGTTTCAAAAGCTATCAAATTAATGGAACACAAAAAGAATCAATGATAATAAGTTAATAACCAGTAGAAGAAGAATGATATATATATACATGTAATATCCGGGGCTTATCTGAATATGAACGTTCATTGTGTTGTTGTCCGGGACAGCATTGACGGCCGCTTGGACTGATCGGAAATGGCCTCCGCCGTTAATGTCGACGGTGATTACTCGGTGACCGGTGGGTCGGATCCACCTTGATGAGTTTGTGGAAGACAGCATTTTGGGAATGGTGTCGTGGTAGGTTGTGCATGTGACAGTTGTTGCATGCAATAATAACATGCAAGAACTGAAAAGCAGAAACATTTTGAAGATGACACTACAGTAGCATCGGAAAGTACAGTAGAGCGAGATTGTAGTTTGCAAGAGAATGAAATGCGTGTGAAGAGAAAGCAGATGGAATTTGCAAGGAGGAAGAATGAGATCAGATGCATGCAGAATTTATAGGCTGTTGAGAACATAAGAGATAGATCATCGATTCCTTCTAACGGTCACTTTTACACCTTTTCTTTTCTGTTTCGAAAAATGCAGATAAAAATTATAAAATTCTATTTTATTAAATAATAGTTATTGGTGTTTAAGAATTATTTTTATCTATATATTAAAAAGAAAGTTATTAAATAAATATAAAAAATTTATGTGAGTGTTGGTTTGCATATGATAGTAAGATATACGGATAGGAAAATGATATTTTAACACTATTTTTTGACACCATTTTGACACTGTACATGTGTCAAAATGTGATTGGACGATTTCAAATTAGAAAAGTTGAGATAGGAGTATATTTGGAAGAGAAAAACCTTGTTTTTTTAATTTGAAATCGTCCAATCACATTTTGACACGTGTGCAGTATCAAAATACGTGTCAAAATAGTGTAAAATAGTGTGAAAAAAAAAATGTTAAAATATCATTAACCATACGCATATTGGAAGGTACAGTGTTTGACATCATTAAAGTCCAACTATTTACCCGTGATTCTTCATAAATTGTGAATACCCTAATTTCCTATATTTGGTTGGAATATGTAGCCACGTGTTCATTCATTTCATGGGATCCAAATCATCCTCTTACTTTTTTTTCATTTATGACGATGAAGATGATATTTTGACAATATTTTTTATAACAAATAATCATTTTATTAATTTATTTAAATTTTATATTTATAAAAATATTTAAAATAAATCAATCACAAATACATTGTCAAAAATTGTTTAAAAAATATTGTTAAAGTTACTTTTTCCATTATATATTACTTTGTTTTCTTGAATTTCTCTCTCTTAACTTTAATTAGTTAATATAATTCAAGACACTATAGTTTTAAATTTTTATAATAAATAATTAAATAAAAGGATGGCATTTTTAGTTTAAAGAAGAATTTTTTTTCTTTTTTGTTTTATTTTTTTCTCAGAGTTAATTGCGTTTTATGTGCCAATAAAAATAATACATTTATTAATAGTTGAATTATCTTAGGAATTCTTTTAAGAAGTGAGATATTTATTATTCTCAATATTTGTAAGCAAATCTTAAACTGCGTTTAGAATTGGTTCAAACAATAGATTAATGTTTTATCGATTTGTTGAATTTTATACAAATGAAATATATACATTTAAACTAACTAGAAATTTTTCGATTCTATTTTTTAATGACATAATTATGCGTTGTTTTTCTAGTAAAATTTTGTTCTTTTATTATAAATCTTTCTATTTTTCGATGAAAATGTTAAGTAAAACATATAAATGTAAAACGTTTTCAATATTCATCGCAACACGTAATAAAATTAAGAAAAAAAATATTATAAAAGGATTTAGAAATGTTATACATTAAATTTTTTAAATTTCATTACTTTATATATTACAAAATTATTATATTTTGTATTTTTATTTTAAAATGTTAAAATGATATTATTAATTCTTGTTAGTCATGTACTTTTTTTTTCTCAGTAAAGAAATGACAAGAGGACAAGAGACAAATCAATAAAATAAGCAAATGCTATAATTGAAAATTTTAAAGCCATTGTGTCACTAACTAAAGAAACCCTATGAAAAATTATGCATAGTACATTTCTTGATTTTAGAGTATGCATGTTGTTCTTTAATTATGTTCAAGCTTGGATTGGATTTACAAGGTGTTATAGTTAGTATATGAATGTTCCACATTTTTAATGTTTAGAATATTGTGAATGAACTTGACCTTTCCTATATTGTTTTTAGTTTCAAACATTAAATACATAAATAAGTTAACATAATGTTCTAAATCACTAAACTTATTGGAAAAAAAAACACAAATATGCTTTTTAAGCGTGAGCTATCACAGTTTTAAAATTATTTAGTGTGTATTGAAGGTGAGTATCTTAAAGATATGATTGATGTTGGCATTGGCATGCAAGTGTGGTAAAGCATATGTGTTTTTGTGCCTCAAACGGTCATTTGGAGTGGATGACACATGATGGTCCCAGCATCATGAATTGTATTTTGTATCATACCATAAAACCTAAACAACTCTTTAACATATTTTTATCTTTCTGTACCAAACAGACACACAAGTTGGCCCCCACCCAACATTTTTTTTTTCGAACGTTATTGCAAGTTGGAAAATCAACACTCACTAACATCCTCGGTTTGAGGCTACTCAGATTAAAAATTACGCCACTACACTTTGTACGATATACTCGTATTAAATGATTGATTTAAAACCCAAATGGGTATCAGAAGTCAATGACATTCGGCAATGATCGTGGAAATAGAGGCACATAAAAAATGATTGCAGTTTCATCTTTTTCCAAAAATATTACTAGTGCCTTTTCGCTGTTAACAACATGCAGCGTTCTTAAACTATAATTAACATTTTAGATTGTGACATTCTAAAACAAAATACTGCTAGCTTTTAACTTTAAACCACTCATCAAGTCATCACCATTGCACATGTTCATAATTATTTTTCCAATAAATATATATATCTTCCTAATGATGTGAGGGAAAGTATGTTATTATATATATATATATATATATATATATATATATATATATATATATATATATATATATATATATATATATATATATTTATTTATTTATTTATATGTTCCGGTATAGAGTTGAGTCATCTAAGTTCTGCATGATTTTTTTCAAATTTCGTTCAGTCGTTCTCTTGACCTTCAATCTACTGTCCTCTAATCTTATATCTTTCTTTTCAGGAAGTACTTGTCAAAGGTACTCCAATACTAAATTTAGCAACTGGGTGTTCCATAATCTGAGTACTGTAATAAATGCGCAATTAATGAGAGTGTTTTCCTCTTACCTTTAGAATTTATAGTTTTGGTTATGGGTTTTGAATTAATAAGATCTTAATCAAGATCCAATTACAACTCAATCATCTATAATCACCATTTTACCTTAATTGTCTACTTACCATTTATGATCGTCCGGTCAAATCATTACACATTCAGTGTCACTGTCCGGTAGATCTCCAGTACATTATATATTAAGAACTGCAATTAGTCATGGGAATTGTAATGATTGTTAATAATTTAATACGAAAATTGAGATGGTGTCATCTCTTGTACCATAAATCATCTCAATCTACGATGAAGGTCTACATTATAAGAAGATTCGTATCAAATATTACCATACTCTAAATACTTCTAAACTAGGTTTAGTGTATTTGATATAGGTGTACATAAAAATAATATAAAAGGAACATTATTTATTAGATAAAATTGTTACTCATTGCATCTTACCATATATGTATTGTTAATATGAGTGTTGAGTGTCTTGCAGGCACCACTCCTTAACATTACGGTTGAAGAGTAGTAGTTATCTCCAATAACAAGCAAATACATTAAAAAATGTTACTCATATATAGAAGTAATGAACTACCTAAATATCTTTTTTACATTAAGCTTTGTAAAGCAGGTGAATATATATAGATCCGATAAATATATATAATGTTTTCTTTTAGTAAATACCTTAAATGTTTTTAGGTTATATATTAATGGTATATGTAACCATGTATGTGTCTATCTTTTTTTTGTCTAGTTTTTTTTTTTAAGTAATAGAATCGGACTCACTTGTTTTAAAAGGTATTTTTCTTCTAAAAGTACGCAAGTTTGTTAGTTTAAATTCACACAAAATTTGTATTCCTTTTTGTTCTATATTCAACAAAATTTGTATTACTTTTTATTCTATATTCAACAAAATTGATATGAATTTAGTACGCGAACCAAAAGATTCATAATTTTACATTTTCAGTGATTAAAAATATTGTTTTATAAAAAGAAATGTAAAAATGTCAAATTTTTTAGAAATTGAAAACACATATTGAGTTCTTAAGTCAAACTCGATCCAAATGCTAAGCTGTAATATTAGAATTTAGGCCCATTTATTTCTTCATGTTATAATAGGACCCATCTTTGGGCTCCCTCAGCCTGTAGAACTTTTTTCATCTGTTATTGGGCTAGCACACAATAATAGATACAATTAACCAGCTTTTTAGGGTCAGGGGCGAATATACACACACACACACACAATTTTTCAAATATTAATTAAATCAGCAATTTTTGAGACATGAAAAAAGTATTTTTAAATAATAAGTAAACGATACATTTTTAAAGGCTTAATACGAGAACGGTGCTCATCAATTTCACATGCTATAGAACATTTATCTTGATTATAATATACACTGTACGGATATTAACAGTAAATTAAAAAAAAAAACGAGGTTATTTTCAATTAAGTTGTATGAAGAATCAATATCAAATGTATGAAATAGTTTATAATTATTGTACTTGTATAAAAGAAACGTAATAAAACTCTATAAAACATATTTTATAATATAAATAATAGTTGAAAAAATAAAAATACGATGAAGTGTAGATATATATTATTTCCAAAATATAATTATTTATATAAAAAATATAAAAGAAAAATAAAAAATTCATTTAAAATTGTTATTATCCATCTCCTAATAAGTTACCTCTCTCATCAACATGATGAGAACTTGTGTGACATGAGGTGTGCCCACGAAATTTGAATTCTGATTGAAACATACTAAAATAACTCCTAAGGTGTATATTCTCTCCCACTATATTATGTTGCACTCTAAATTTATATGAACAAGAGATTCAGTGGTGTGAGTAAATGTTAAAAATTTGATTACACGAACCAACAGTGCAATTGTTACAGTATATGAGAAAAATAGCAAAACAATCTTTATATACACACACTAGCTGCCGCTGGTAGTAAGTGCAACATGACCTTCTGCCTCCAAAAGAATAGAATGTATATAATTTCAACCATAACAAATATCTTGATGGAGCTGAATCCATGGCACTTTCTCCCCTTTAATTTTTCATTGAACTTTCATCCATGTTGTAGCATGACCAATTTGAAAGTTCAATATAACTTGTTAAACCAAGAAGGGGGCGAAGATTCTCCTCCTATTCTTGGCAGAAAAGCTTCCCTTTCTAGAGACTGGTGAAGCCCTGCCATTATCCTAGTCATAGATGCCCACACAAATGGTGCAGCACAGAATGCATAACCAAAAACGCACAATGCTCTCACTACCCCATCTGAATACCAAGGAAAAGCCATGACCATCAAGACACCAACAATTCCAAGCCAAGGCATCAAAACTGGCAACATTGGAAGCAGAAAGGCATTGATTGCAACTGAGCACAATGCAAAGACACCAAGCAAGTAGATTGGCCATCCTAACAAAGGATGAACTGTGGGAGGAATAATGAAGAAGGGTGTTGTGTAAGCAGCAAGGATGCTCCACAATGCCACCAATTTCAGAGAGTTCTGCACCAAGCTGATGCCCTTGTCAGAGCGCCTATAGCACAACTTTGAGAGACTTGGCCTTGCAAAACGAGTCATTGCTATTATGCCCAAATATATTGCTGATTGAATAAGTATCACCGCCATCTCCGCACCATAACTGCACTAAATAATACGCCAATTGTTACCATGGTTCATATTTGAGAGAAATGTTACCATTAAAATAAGCTCAAATGATGTGCAAGAAATCAAAGTGGTCCTAGAAAAAATGTAAAAAAGAAAAGGAACAGAATCATCTATGAGGTCTGAAAATTTGAAATGAAATCCAATCTTACCCCAAAGTTTGACGACGTTTATCATGCCACTGGATGCCCAATGGCAGGACAGGCCAGGACCACCAATACCATGGCTTCAACCATGGTGCCCCTGGAAATGTGATCACACTGTTTGGTCCACAGGGTATGCTCCAGCGAAGTTTAAGATCTGAACATGTCAGAAATGGTATTAGCATGCATCAAGTTTTCAGGAGTGAAGTTTCAAAAACTAAAAGATGAACATTCCTTTTTGTTTGTAATATATACATACTTACAATAGTAAGAAGCATCCATCTGATAACCTAAAGGAAGCCTATATGTTCCATCAAGCCTGGTGCCATTAGATGGTGGATAAAACATTGGCTTATCAAGCAACTCTGGGAAATAGCTAGCTATGAAACCCTGGTCTGCACCGTCAGGATTTTCTCTCCCATTTTCTAATTCATGAACCATGTCCTTGAATACGGCCATTGATGGCTGCAAATATCAAACAGTACAACACAGAATCTTAGGTGATCATTTTTTTTCACATAAATAACGTTTTGAGTTAAGACTAGCATTCAGTACACTCAACTTATTGGATTCCCTAACAGACATGTGATCTATTAAATTCAAAATGCTTTCAAATGAGCCTAATCAAACTAGACTTAAATAATTTGACAACATAAGAAAGAAAAGGTGATTTTTTTATGGCATTAACAAAATGTATGATACTTCTTAATCAGAGCTCTAAAGATAGTCAATAAAAAAATTTAACTAAGATTAGTTTGGAGGTGGTAATACACACTCTTGAGAAAACTAATCGTACAACTTGTTATTATAAGATTACCTTTTTTTCCTAACAAAACTTTGCTATTAAACAAAAAAACTATTAAAAATTAGTTCAAATTTTGACTACTTTTATAGACTGTCGTGTAACGAGAACTATAATGATAATTAACAAAGTGATTATCATAGAAATTGATAAATTTATCATACATACTAGTATTAATGTAAAAAGAAATTATACTGCTCTTATATGGCATCTATATACAGTTAAAAAAATGTGGGAATGATTGTGGAAAGTTTGGAGTTATATCGCAGTTTCGTAGATGGTGAAATTGTACCTGCAAGACGAAAAGGCCCGTGTGGAACACACAAGGATTGATAAAGACCGCACAAAACTGTCCACATTGAAACAACTCGTCCGTGTTGTGAAGGAAGAGGTTGTCTGCGTCCAACATCACAACCCTGTCATACTCCACTAAGCTCCACGCGTACAGTTTGTTCAACGATAACTTGAATCTCTTGTCAAAATTGTCTTGATGCTTATATGGGTTCTCCAGATTTTCCACTCTCACTACTTTCGCACCATCTTCCTTTTCACTGGACAACACACCAATAACAAACAACCCTCAGTTATTGTTCATACACATAAAAATTATCTTCCTCGTTTATTTTATGCCTTCAATATTTATTTCTACCCTCTTTGCATGATCGTAGGGACCACTACACACCACCGTCTAAAACCCTAGCCATCAGTTTCATGTAGCACAACTCTAATCTTTAATGCCAGTTATCTTCAAGGAACTGTACTCATAAATTAAGGAATATGATAAGAATATCTATTATGCATAGTAGTATATCAAGCTTAACGTTTTTTTCATTTCAGGCTTACCAAGTAACATCATTTTTTTCATTATGGCATTGTTATCTGTTTTCTTGGAAGCTATGAGTGGCCACTGGGCAATTGACCCAACCAGTGAGATACTTCAGTTTTAGAATTGATAAATCCAAATTAATTGGATCCGTTCAAATATCTCTCTAATATCAGTTGACTCAATTCAACTATAATATAAAAATATAAAAATATATTTATCTATTTTTAATACTTTATTTATATTTTCGTTTTAACTTTTGAGACAACTTTTTTTTTGTACTCCTCCATTTTTACTATTTTTATTTTATAATTATTCAAATACTCGACCCAATGAAAGGAATACTACCTAAATAAATCAGCTTGAATCGATTTGGATTAAAAATTATCGAAGAATATAAATACTTTTGATTTTTATTTATTAAGATATCGATTTTTAACAGGAACAAAATTACATGGGACAATGCAAAAACAAAGGAGGATCCTAAACTTAAAGGAGATAAAGTTATAAAATCAAATTCTCGTTTAAATTTTTAAGGTTGATGCGAATTTGCTGATACGTATTTTAAGAATAGTAATTATAAATTGAAACTAATTTTTCATTAAAAGACATTAATAGAGAATATATTGGTGTCAACGTCAAATACAATAATGCATGATTGCATTAGTGATAATATTAAGAAATAGCCAAATTTCGTGCAATGATTTCCACTGCAAACGACGTGGCACGACCACGACACAATTAGAGAAAAAAAATACCATGACAAGAAGGGTGCTTTTGTTTTAACCATTGAAATGAACGATAAGTGATAGGTGCACCTATCTCTTTTAAAAACAAATGTCCTAAATGCTTTCCTCTTAATTGTGCAAGACTAAAATGACACATCTAACTTAAAATCCCATGATAAAGTAAACTTAAACAAGACATAAATGATTTTTTAAGGATAAATAAATTATTTTAAACACATTGAAATGCAATACATTTATAAATGCCTATTTAATTGGACATTTCAAAACACCCAAATTATGGACTGTAAAATCCAAATACCTTTAATATGTAAAAATTTGAAAAAAGAAAAACACCTTAAAATAATTTCTCTTAAAAAAACAGAGTTTGTTAGAATCAACATAATAAATAGTACTGCTTTTAATATCAGTTTTGGTGGCGACAATTTAAAAAATTATTTTAAGTAATAAAAAATAATATTCCATTGATAAAAAATGTTTATTATATATTTTTAATAAAAAAAAGTTTTAATAGTTTTTTAAATATTTTTATGTACTTTGAATTAACTTTAACAAACTAATGTTAACAAAATTCAAAAACTATTTTCCTTTGCATCATCTAACAAAAACTGTTTCTCAATTTGTTTCCATCCATGTTATTATGGGAGAATGTTAAAATGTTTTCGCTAATATATATCAAAAAAATGTTGACCATGACCAATTTAACATATTTATTATTTTTATCATTGTAAAATTAAATCTTAAATATTCAATGATTTAATTTTTAATACTATCACGTTATAAAATTAAATCTTAAATATTTGATATTTTATTAATTACTACCATTTGAATACTCATTCGTCTACAAATATGCAACAGACACAGACTTCACTTTTTTAAAATTTAAATATTAGCTTAATTTACTAAAATGAGTAGAACTTTGTAGATCAAAGTTCGTCAGAGCCATTCTTTATTAAAGAGTAGTTAATTTTATTAAAAAAAAATCTACGTTCTCCATCAGGGCCAAACGATATTTATTAGTATGCCTATTTTAAAAATATCAAATTAAGTTAAATTTTAAACATTCATTATAGTATTAGGTGTTATAGTTTTTAATTATAAAAAAAATTGTTAGAAGTGGTGAGGTTTGCACTCACTTATGTATATTTAAATAGTCTTATCTTTAATCAAAGTAGACTTCCAAAAAAATACTTGAATTCGGTATAAACCTAATTATTAATAAAAATAAATTAGTAAAACTGAATTGTTTCGGTATTATAATTTATCAATAGTCATTTTAGTTAATACTGAAACAAATCAAAACAAAAAGTTAGATTGCTTAAAAACTAAAAAGAAAAAAGTATTTGATTTGGTAAATAATGTAAAAGAAATATGACAATTGGATTTGACATAAAATGCCATAAAACATGCTTCCTAAAATAAGTAAGAAATGAAAAATATTTTCTTTTCATTAAAAATAGTACTTTTATTTCTTTTCAAATAAATAAATATTAAATAGAGTGCCTTAAGTACTCTCCAATAAATGTATGATAAGAAAAAAAGCTTATTACATTAACAAACAAAAACACGCTCCCTCTTTTACACTATGTTGTTTAAATTTCCTTTGCAGTTTTTTTCTACTAAAATAAATACGGCACTTTCCAAAATAAGTTAACGTAGAATAACTTACTTTTTAAAAATAAATATGCTACGCTAAGAGTAATTTAAACACAATGTTTTTAAAATAATACTTCAAACAAATGTATTTTTGTAAGACTAAAACTGCACTGTGATAGAAGGAGGAATATTTTTTCTAGAGAATTAATTTCTTCAAATAGAACATAAAAACATTAAATGTCCCTCTATAGATACTGTACTAAAGTATTTATAATTTTCAACAAAACAAATGCGAACTATAACTCGTCAAAAGAAAACTCCGAAAATATTAATTACAAAAATTACGTCTCACACTTTAATATTGTACATATATTGTCAGGAAAATAATAATAAAGTCACATATATATATATATATATATATATATATATATATATATACGTTATTTATTCTCATAATTTTCTATTTTATATTTTTATTAATTTTTTTTTCGAGAACCGGATAATTCTTTTAATAAAACAAAAATATTTACAAAACATTGCAACGGAAACATCACAAAGACTATGTTTAAATAAAGTTTTTCAAAAATTGATCCTATTAAGAAAGGAAAAAAAAGTCTTTATAACAATTTTTTTTTTAATAATTTTTTGATAATGTGATATTTTGTGATTGATTTGTCTTAAATATTTTTTTAAAATAATTTTAAACATACCAATAAAACAGTGATATATATTTTATTATCAAAAATTTATTAAAAAAAATTGTTAAAATTTCATTAAGAAAACTTGTTATTTAGAAAAGCATTTGCCGACCGCAAGAAACAATGACCAAATAGGAACAAGACGCGAAAGAACCATCCCATTTCTCAAGGACGTTGATACCATCGTCAAACGCCCTTGAACTTCACGCGCAATCCCAAACACACAACACAACAAATCACGTGTCATGTGACAACTTACAACACCATAACAAAACAAGGGCAAACAATACCCTTATCTTGTCATTCCATTCAAAAAATGTCAGTTATAATGAAATTGCTGATAGCTACTTTTTTTTTCATAAACGTTTTAAAAATATACCTGATTCTGTAAAAAAAAAAAAATACTACGTTATATAAACCAGATGAAAACACTCCTTACAAAAGACTAAAAACGAATAATACCAAAAAGCACGGTTAGAAATAAAAATCTGATGAACTTTTAACAAACAGTTGAAAGACGTGGACTAAAAATCTTATATTGTGTTGAATAAAAAGATTTTAATGAAATCTTATTTTTAGGAATTTGTATTATGTTAAAAAAAAAAAAGGTTTGGAATGCAGAAAGTGAGTGTGTGGAGCCAGGTTTTGGATTTCGAAGGGCTTTGGACGTGGACGTTCAGACCCTAAAAGCCATTAACATTGTGCGCTGTCACTGTACTAGACCACACTGCAAACCCGATTAACGCTCCCAATTTCTCAATCCTACCCAACCCCATTTCATTTCAGTTGCAGCAGAGCAGAAGAAGACGCTGATAAAGTAAAACTAAAACTAAATAAATAAATAATTAAAAAAGATTATTATTGAGTGGGACTTACAGAGCTCGAATCCAGCGAGGAGGGACATCGAGAGAAGCAATGACAACGCGATCGGCTTGAGCGTCGAGCGTAGCCAGCGATTTCAGGAGTACGCGTATAGCTACGTAGAATTCGTAGTCTCTGGGCGTACCTACGTACATCATGGTGGCGTACGCGTTCCTTCTTCTTTTCTCTGTCTCTTTCTCTTTCTCTCTCTCACAGGACACACACCACAATCCCGATAACAACACCGCCATCACCACCAACAATCTCATCTTCTTCTTTTCCCACGCCATCCCCAAATTAGATAAAATTGAAGGTGGTGGTGTGTGTTTGTATAAGAACTGAAAAGCTGTGTTGGGTTCACTTTGAACGTGTTGAAAAGTGAGATGGCTGAATAGTCTTGGTCAGTTTTGGGTGGGAAACGAGGGAAAGAAGCTCTGTTATGTGTAGAGAGAAAGAAGGAGGAAGCAGCTTTTGAGTGGTACCTCTCACACAAACAAACCCAACCAATCTTTTCTCTCTCCCTCATATATAATTATTAACTTCTAATCTCTTTATTAATATTTTAATCTCACTCTATAATAACCTTATATTATATCACCTTATAACATAATTCTTTCTGTACTGTTTTTAATTATAAATTATCACTCTCAACTTTGCGTTATTTGGCCCGCTAGTTTCTGAACCCAACTTACTTTATTGTTTCTGTATAATGGAGTTTTCAATAGTTACCAAAGGAGAGTTTTTTTTTTTTTTTTTTTTTTCTATAAATTCTTTAGCGCTTTATGTTAGCAAGACAGGATAAATGAATATATATAAAAACAAAGTCCTTATCTGATTATTATTTTTTGTAATAACATGTATTTATAGCTTTTTTAAGTTATAAATAAACAAATATATTAAAATACTTTTTTCTTATTCGATTTTTCAAGACATTTTTTACAAAAAAAAAAAATATAATAGGAGTTATATATTTATTGCGAACAATATTTTAAATGCAGTGATAATTTTAACAATGTTATTCTAGAGGCTTGATATTAAAATGATTTTTTTTATCATAATATGTTTAACTATTGTGATGATTGAATTTTAGCATTTCATATTTTAATCATACCAATAATATCTTTTCATATTGCAATATATAGCCAACACTATATTTTCAACTTCTATTTTAAATATCTAAGTATTACTTTAAATACTTAATGTTTTAAAAATCTCAATAACACGATTCATGTTATTAAGAAGTAAAGATTAAAATTATATAAGTATAATATAGAAATTAGGGTGGTAAATGAGTTAGTCTAACTCGTTTTGTTTTAATCGGATCCGTCCTTAACTTGCCAAATATAAATCAGGTCGGACTAGTTTATCACTAAAAAACTAATCATAAATAACAATTGGTCTCGTCACAAAACAAATTAATGTATTAGTCTGTCACATTTTTAAAATTTGTTTGTATATACCTATAAATATTGAAAACATATTTAATCATATTTTCTAAACTTTTAATTAATTAATTATTATTTCAATTAAATAAATTAAAATAATTATGTTATTTACATATTAAATTATTTTATAATAACTAATAATTAGAATTTAATTCGTAGATTAAATATTTAAGTTATAATAATAATAATGAATATTTATACCAATAATATAAAAATTTCAAACTTTTTAATTAATTAAATTTAATTTTCTAATCTAAAAAATAAAACAAACCAACAAATTAGAAACGAATTGACTAACCTTTGACTTGTTAATTTGATAAATTAGACAGGTCATACCAAAACAAATTGACATATTAAAATTTCAACTCAATTAATCTCATTTTGACAAATTGATCTACTTATTAAAACTCACCTGAACAAGAAGACCACAAGTTTAGTTGGTCTTTTTAATATTTAATTTAGAATATATATATAAGTATTTTTTATTTATTAAGAGAATAAATTTATTTACTTTTGATGTTATGACATATTTACTAAACTTAAGCAATATATAAAAGGAATAATGAAAAATATTAGGAAGTCATAAAGGAAATAAGTAATACTAATTTTTTAAATACATTTAGTTTTATTGTTGCACATGCATTCATTAATTAATATTTATTAAATAATAAATATGACACCAAAGACTGACTACTGGTGATTTGAATTCTTTGAACACATTACATATTATAATTTTGAAAAAAAAAGGTTTACTTTTTTTTAAAATTATATTATTTTATAATCACAAAAACTTATAACTGCTTTACAATAATCATTTTAAAACTTATATTTAAGACTAATTGTAATTACTTATAAATAGTGTAAAAGAAATCTACATAAAACAGTTTACATTATTATCATTTGTTTTATAATGATATTTATTTTATGTTAAATATGCTCGTAAAGCATGACAATCTCTTAGAAACGTTCCATAAAAACATATCACTTAAATTGTTTAATATCATTATTTCGAAATGTCTGGCTGTCAAAACGTTTTAGTTTTGGAGTTGATCACTTGGGTTAAATGGATATACGTATTCAACCATCTTTTGTTTGCATTGTTTTTAGATTAAAAAATATACTAAAATTAACCGACCAGTTCTTAAAAAATAACCTGACAGTATGAGGTGTAAGTAGCAAAAAATGAATAATATCTATGCAAAATTAAAAAGTCTTTATCTTACCACCATTTGTTAAGTGGATAAATTTTACAGTTTTTATTTAAGAAATCTAAAACTATTTGAAGTCCGTACAGCTGTCCCAAGTCATTGAACTCACCAAGTGGCCTCAGGAAACTAATTCGCCGTTTGGTCGGTCGGTCCGGCCTAACATTCAAGAAGCAAATTCAACGTATAATTGTTTTGCCCAACTTAACTTTCATAATTGTCAATTAATATAGATACTAATTGTAATAATGTTCTTATGATCAGTTTAAGATCGGTTTACATCAGAAATATTTATTGAAATACTTTGAAACTGAGTGACTAGATCTTATAGACCAAATTGTCCTATTTATTCAATAATTATGTTTGATTATAATTAATTTAAGTCTTGGAAAATTGATAACTTTACGTTACAATATATTTGTTTTGGTCGGGTTTCGAGGACTCTTAAAAACATTTCAAATTATCTCAAAGACCGGGCGGACTGACACCTGATTCATTCTCCCTTCTTCTCAAAGTCGAGTAGGCGCATATCTGTCAAAGACACTCCGACGATCAAGTGAGTAAAAATGATCTAACGGTTATCATTATAAGTGATGCATGTGGTGTGCATGATGTGCAACGTGGTCTCAAAGTCATACTTGAGACCTTTATTTATACTAGTTATAATGGGCTTTTACCTTTCCTGGACCTGATGACAGCTCAATCACACTTTAATTTCCATTAAGGACTTTTAACGAGCTATTATCGTTTATAATATACACATGTGATCGGTCAGGGTGGCTGGCTGGCCTGGGTGATCGTTTTGAATTGTTGGCCTGTTTGTGTGTAGAAACTGTACAGTACTCTGGACACCGTACGCAACAATATTAAAATTAAAATAAATGATATTTAAAATAAAAATAAAATATCTGATATACATATGAGTGCATTGGAACATTATGTTAATAATTGGTATGCAAACTACACGTATAACAAAAAAGAAATATTTTGGTACTGTTATTATTTTTCTATTGGTAAGGAAGTGACAAATTGATATCTGAAATTATTTGCTAACAGTCCAAATTACAGCTTCCCATTTGGATCTAGGAACTTTCGCCCAAAACCCGATTTTGTTTCATGCCAGAAGCTAACAACAGCATGCTGAATGTTGCTATTCTTATGAATTCTTAATTATCATAATGCATTACTTTCTATTACTTTGTAATACGTTGGTTTATGCCACATAAGATTTATATTCGTTAGTTTAAAATGTGTTACTTGCATTAACCATTGTTTTCATTCACTTGCATTATATAATTGCAATAATAAAACAAAGACTTTTTCCCACTCTTGTTTTCGTATTTAAGAGTATCTCATTTTTAAATGAGTACATAAGATAAGACCCTCATTGGATAGGACCAGAACTAGTACCAACTATATGATCATTCAAGAGGATATTTGACCTCACATGACTTAATAATTAATGCTGTCTTTAAGAAGAAGATAATATAAAAAAATTAAATTACTTTTAGAGTCAACTTAATTAGATGAATCGATAAAAGAAATCACTTTAAAAAAAGGTCGGTCGTTTGTAAGATAATTGAAGAAACAAATTATAATAATTTGCAATTACAATTTTTATATTTATTTTCCTCTTACTTCTTATAATTTTTTTATATGTCATGTAAATCCTAATTATAAGTAATTATAACATGATTGATTATAAGTGTAGTAATTATAAAAATAATCTAAGTTTTAGAGTTGAATTAATGTAACTAAATGTCTAAAGTTACATTTACTGATGAGGAGAGAGTGTGCATATTTAAACTGAGACAAAACAAATATTACATGAGTGGACAACAATACTATACAGGGATGATGCCATGTCAAAGTTGTGGGTCAATTAAAAAGATTAATTTTTTAAAACTCTTTTTTTTTAATAATTGAAGACTACATATACCGAACATAATTCTGTGATAGAAAAACTTCTTACGTTTTTAATGAAGTAAAATATGCTAATTAAATTACTTTTACAATAATTAAAATAAGTAAATCTTATTATTTAGAATAATCACTTTTAATACATAGTTTTTTAAACTCTTACACAAATAAATTGAAAAAAAATAGAAATAAACGAAAATTCAAATATTTCTAATAAAATAGAGAATATCTTAAAAAGTTATAATCGTGTAGATGTAAAGATATGAATGAATTTTTAATTTAGGAAGAAGTTAAATCCACACTTACACTTTTTTTTTTTTTTTTCATTTTCGTCCATATAAACTCTTACTATAGAGGGATCAACATCATATGTTTGAATTAAGAAAAACATCGACAATTTTTTTCCTATATATTGAGGAATTACAATTGTCATAATCGTTATATATGTTTCATTTAAGACTTTCAAGAGATTATTAGGTTCTTAAAGTGTTGTAATAAAGTTTTGTCATTGTTGCAACCAAAATATTTTCATCTCACTTTTGTAATAGAAAAAACATCAAAATGAAAGTCACAAACTTTGTTGTCGGAGAGATTCAAAATTGCTTTAAAAGAATATATTAAAAAAATAGGCTACGATCCCAAATCATCCCAATTTAAAAGAAAAACTCAACACCAATAAATCAGGTGATATACAATACCAACTTAAACAAACAATATATCAAAAAAGTATTCAACTTTAGGTGATATTAAAAAAAACATTTATATTATTAATATTATTTTGAAAAAGAGAACTTCTGACACCGTTAATGTGTTTTTATGTGTCTTAAACAATAATAATGCATTGAATTTAATTAAATTATTGAGTATAAAAGTAATAAAATGCGTTGTGGAGTCATGGTGAAAAATTTATGGGATGTCACATCACGGTGTTTACCTCAAACAATCATTAGTTAATTAATGGCTAAATACTTCAATGTCAAAAGTAATAAAAAAAACTATATAAATTTGTGAATTCAGATTTCAATCTACAAGAGTAGATATTGACTTTGAATTTTAGCTTACCCGCTTCATATCACACACATCTCATATGTACTTAGGTATACCACGTTTTTTACCTTTTGCTGATGAAAAAACTAAGAAAATTCAACAAGGTATTCAATAAAACCCTTTATATATACTTCCATTAATTAATTTAGCAAAGTTTGTTTTTATCTGAACATGTGTATAAGACTATTAGTTAGATATAACAATTAATAATAAAAAAACGCAGACACAAAAACAAGAAAGTTGGAGAATTTAACATGTTTTAGTGAGCATTAAAAAGTTCAAAAATATTGTGTACATAAATTAAAGTATGTCAACCTATTTTATTTTCTTATATCTGAGAAAGGGACAAAAACTTGCTGTGTAGAATATCGTTTTCGTGGATATACAATAGTCATTGAAAAAAGTCTACGGTGATTATGTTTTTCTTTATTTTCAAGATGACCTAAAATTGGGCTATTTGGAGATAACCATGTTAAATGAAGAAGAGTTGGTGAAGTTTAAAAGATTAAAATAATGGAGATAATAGTTTTAACACCAACAAAATTTTTACTCTCATTCGAAACTGTTTCTGTAGCGAGGTCGAGCTATTCCAATACCTACAAAATTTCTAAACTGTTTGGTCTATATCTCGAGTCCTTCTATTCGAGTAAATTTTGCCCAATCGAGTACCTGCCAAAGGTTCTCCGACACTTAAGTCAGCTCAGAACAATAATGAATGTACAATGAATGCAGAGAAAGCTCTTACCTTTGATCTGTATTTATAGTTTTTGTCGCGAGTCTCTGATTATCGATTTCTTAATTACGGCCCAATCATGACCCACTGTTGTTAATCGTGACTTATCTTAATTCGTGGGTGCTCAGGTCTCTTGTCGTCCGAGTGAACCAGTCGTCTAGTGTTCTCGGTCGGAGCTGTCAAGGGGTCGACACACAGATTCAGAACACGATAGTTGACTTTACTCTTTTGATCGTGTTGACCCTCTATCGACCGTCTGACAAGTTCGGACCCAGTACAAAACTATCTTTTACTATTTTTTCTCTTTTTTTTTTTAAATACAAAATTTTTTCCTTAAAACTATTTCACTCTTAGAAATAATTGTCTAGAAGAGTAAATAGAAAATTGTTTTTATTTTAAGTGTGTATATATAAGTTGATGGAAAGAGGAGGTTTTCTTATCATCACTTGTATATCAAATATGCCGTCTCCTATCTTTCGTGCTTTAGTGAATCGAAGTTTTCCTCTTTGATATTTTCCCATTCATTGTTTGTTTTTGCACTTCACGTCTCACGTTTGAATTTTCTATTTTGATTATTTACATGAATTTTAATATTAAGGATGACTTTTACCACTGTATTGGTCTAGAATTTGTTGTTTAATTGAATTCTATTATTTTGTATAACATTACTTTATTACCGTTTTGCACTTTCATCTATCATATCAAAAACCTGAAATTGCTAGTCTAGTTCAAATTAAAAAATATGATTAAATTTTTTTTATAGTTAGATAAATTATATATATATATATATATATATATATATATATATATATATATATATATATATATATATATATAATATTTTACTTTTAAGAAACCCAACAAGTTGGTCTCTCCAAGTGGAGAAGCCTTTATATTTTTTTCATAAAGTTGTTATAGTTATAGTGATCGCAAATCTTATGAAAATAAATTTTAACTATTTTCGCCCTAATTAATACCAAAAGTATTTTTCAATTAATTAAAACTTTTAATCACGTTTTCTTATTTCTTGTGTAATGAAAGATGTTTAAAAAATTATTTTACAAACGCGAAATGACGTTAATTACCGTTTTTAATTAATACAAAAATTACTCAGTTCTTTTTTTAATATTCAATAATTTAGATAGAGTATTGTGTGTTTAGAAAAAATGATAACTTTCTGTCTTTGTTGAGTTTTATATGTTTTTATTTTAGAGTCCATAAATTTTCATTTTTTCAATTATTGGTAGTATGAAGTTCTGAAAGTGTATATTTCTTATTGAAATTTAGATAAACGTAACTCTCAGCGATTCTTCCACATTAGACCCGTGTAGTGTTTATGTTTCACTGTTGTCAATTGACTTTAAAAATTCAATGGATACATTATTATGTGATTAACACTTTTTATTGGCAAACAAATCAAATCTAAAAGAACAAACAAAAAATGTTTGTAAAATAAATATATTAGACAAATATATATAGCAGAAATCTATTTTTTTTCATTAAAACACTATTTTTTTTAAAAGCAATTAATAGGCGTAAACAAACAAAGCGACTGATTGTGTTAGATTATTCACCAGGAGAACGTGGAATGGTTGAAAAAAATATCAGATTATTTCAGATATAAAAGATGACTAAACTTAGATGAAAAACCCAATAAAAAAATTTAAATCTCATGAAAAATAAATTGAACTTTATATGAAAAAGAAAAAAACGATTTTAAAACAACGCATTTATCAACATATGTCATAAAATAACTATTTATATGCTTTATCACATTATTCAGAGTATCTACAAATAAAACGGTGACGTATGTTATCCACTTAGTCATAGAAATTGAACTATTTATAGAAATACTCTAATAATAAAATGAAATTAAAATAGATATTTCATAACAAAGGCATCTAATTAAATTTAGGTAGATATTGGAAAAGGTTTACACAGTATGTGTTTTTGTGTCCGTTTTACTCTCATAATAAGAATGAAAAGAAAAATATTTATATTTACGGATATTTATAAATAAATTTCGAATAATTAATATATGTAGATATTTATTATTAAAAGTAATAAATAAAAATATTTTAATATAAGTTTATAAACAAATAAGAGGTAAGTATTATATTTAAAATAAAAATTTAATTTTTAATTTTTAAGTTAAAGTTAATTAAAATTAAAATTAATTCATAATTTTTTTGTTAAATTTAATTTATATTTTACTTAATTTATATTATATTTTATATATTTTGTTTTGTAATTTTACTTAAATTTTATTTTAAAAATTCATAAAATATATAGTTTTAAAATATTTTAAGTATATTTACAGATTTTAAAATATTTATAAATATTTTTAATAAGTAATGAGTGTATTTTATTATTGCGGGTGGAATTACAGATAAACATGCCTAATCTAACATATTATCATTCTACGTCTGACATAGGTATTGAATTTTAATTTCTCCCAATACCAATTTACTATTTATTTTTAAAATATAGTAGTTCAAAATAATGAAATAAAATATTTCTATTAAAAATTTAAGAAAAGCATATTGATCATACTAAAGGTTGTGATTTTAGTAAAAAATCACTTGTCATTCCTTGATTAGTATTTGTATCACATCAATGATATAAGTTTAAATAACGTAAATTAATAGTTTAACAATTTAAAATTTATTTACATTATAGTTATACAATTTTGAATTGAGAAACGTAAGACTTAAATATTTGAAATGGTCAAAGTTTATTAAGCGTTTATTTGTCATAGGTACTTTTTAAGATTTAACTATAATATTCTTTAACTTAAGAAATTTCAATTACTTGAAATTAAAAAAAAAATAAGGATGTCCATAAAATTCAAAATAAACCAATAAATCCGAAACGCTGTATTAATATAATAAAATAAGAAATATTTAAATTAGGATAATTAACAATTATATATATGACTTGATTATCTCATTATGATTAAATAGGTGTTAAAATAGGTTTAATAAGAATTTGAATCTTCTGTTATAATTTTTAGCGTTATCTCTCTAATATGTTTTCAAAATATATTGATTAGCACTTATTTTGATATTTTAAAATATATTAAAAAATTATAATGACAGAAAAAAAAAACTAGAAGAGAAGCTGGACTCGTTTGATAGAATGAATAATTAAACCAAAATTTCTTCAAAAACATATGTGAAAAAAAAAACAGACACACACACACCTAAATTAAATTGAACTATTCAGACTCACAGCTTAAATGAGCTTAGGTGAAGTTGAATTTTAGTTTTATGGATTAACTAGTTCTGCATATTACATTTTTTTTATAAATAATAATAATAATAATTTTAAAATATATCATTTTTTTTATATCAAATGATTTTTCATCTAAGTTTAAATTGAATAGACAAATTCTAAATTATATTTAAAAAAGAATAATTGTTTTTTCGGAAGAACATCAAATTATCTAAGAAATAGATGTTTTAAGGATTAGGAACAATACAATGTGTTTATACTGCTAATTCTAATTTTTATATTACATCCATATGTTTTTTAAGAGAAATTGTTAAAAGATTCACTATCATTAAGCACTAATTACAAATTGAATTCAAAAAATCATTCCTTATAAATAGAATATATAAGGATAATAATATTCACAACATTCTTTTATATCATTTTAAGATTATTTATGTGTTATTTTATGATGAGTTCAAAATTATTTAAAAATCAATAAATAATAATAACAATAATAATAAAAAACATCAGATCAATCACATAATAATATATAAATAATATTAAAATATTATAAAAAAATATTATAAAAAATATAATTATTGAATGCGTAATTTATTTATACTTATCCCTTATAAGTCCTTTAAAAAAGGAATAGAACAGAAATCCTTTATATTTTATCCACACTTTCCCTTTGCTTGTCACTTGTGACTCTAGCTTTGGATTTTAGATAAAGATATTGCCACTTTCTTTAGAAAAAGATGCCACAAATTCACAAAAAGTCTGTGAGAAGAGTTAAAAGAAAAAATAAAATAAAATAAAAAAACTCTTTAGATGTAACAAAAGAGTAGAATCTTATCTACAACTTGTTCAGATGGAGTTCATGAAACAACAAATAACAACTATGTTACATACTTAACTTTATTTGGACAAAAAAATAGTGAATGGATTCCAAGAAATCTTAAGTTTTTTTTTTTCTTTTATATATAAAGAAATCTTATTCTGGATTTCCCTTTTCATTTTCCACCATCTTTAATAAGAAATTATTATGTAATCACAAGAATAATATAAAATGAAACTTTTAAACCTTAAATAAAATAATCATTATATTTAATTACTTGTCACATAATCTCTAATAATAGAAAACGGAATACCCTTTATAAATTTAAAAGTAATATAAAACACTTGCACTTATATTAGCCCCAAAATAGCATCGTGAGAAAGTATCGAATTATCTCCTAAGCTGTTTATTATACGAAACGTAACTTATAATATATGCACTGAAATTTGGCAAATTGCATTCTCTAAAATACTTGGTCGCTCAATCAAATTCAAGTGGTGCTGATATTTGATTCTGACGTATTTTGAACCAGTTTCCTCTTTAGATGACAAAACGTCAAAATCCCAATTGAAGATAAAGCCCACAAATTCTAATGAAGGGAATTTGGGTTGACTTGGATAGATGAGATTTTTCCAAAACACTTGCAATATATTTCTCTTAAAAAATTAATTAGTAATGTATTTATATATTTAAGTATATAATTTATTTATTTTTGTAGTTTTTGTATTTAATCGAGTTTTAATTTTTTTAATGAAGTTAATTTAGTTTATTTCTTTAATTAAAATTAATTGCATTAAAAATATCACCTCTCAATATATTATTTTTTTATATTTTTATTTGTAGATAGGAGGATATACTTTTATATTTATTTAACACATAATTTAAAGATAAAATAATCATTAAAAAAGTTAATTTTTGTATTTTTTTTAATAAAGAAAGTAAAAAAAAAAAAGAGTGTAAAATAAATGTAAAAATTTATATGTCAAAATATCATTATTGTTTTACGTGAGAATATAATGATGTAAAAGAATTGAAAAGTTTTAAAAATATTATTGTTTTTCTTTTAAGTATTTTTATGTGGAGATATAACGATGATAAAGAATAAAAAATGTTTGAAAAGAAAAAATAGAAAAGAGTGATTTTTTTTTAAAAAAAAAAAATAGAAATTAATACATTGATATATGGTGTAACGCTCTGACAACTTACATGGATTGTTGACTGCCTCTACACATCACCACGAGAGTTAGGCTATCGAAAAAAAGCAAATGCATTTGTTGATATGAGTAGTGAAATCAATTCCTTTAAGTTATCCTTCAACTGTATAGTCCCATACCTATACAATCTCCAGATCTCTCTCATTCCGGTGTATGTTCGATTCGTCCATGTGCCTCTTCCACTGGAAGCCTGCTAGGAGCCGCTCCTTGTTCGTGCCCCCTGCACTATGCCTCTTGCACCGGCGATCACTCCTCGCCTTCGTCAGTGCCCGGGTGTCACTTGCCCACCAGCTTCCGTCTGGTTCGTCCTCGAACCACACCGTACTGGGAAAGGCTAGGCTCTAATACCATTTGTAACGCCCCGGCAACTTACATGGACTGTTGACTGCCCCCACACATCACCATGAGGCTTTCCTGCTTAACCATGGAGTTCTTATGAGTTAGGCTACCGAAAAGCAAATGCATTTGTTGATATGAGTAGTCAAATCAATTCCTTTAAGTTATCTTTCAACTGTATAGTCCCATACCTATACAATCTCCAGATCCCTTTCATTCCGGTGTATGTTCGATTCGTCCATGTGCCCCTTCCACTGGAAGTCTATCAAGAACCGCTCCTTGTCCGTGCCCCCTGCACCATTCCTCTTGCACCGGCGATACTCCCCGCCTTCGTCAGTGTCCGGATGTCACATATGGTCACCTTAAAATATCATTAAAGTTAATTTAGCAAAAAAATTATATTACTCTATTTAAATTACTTGACATAACTTAACTTATACTCAATCGAACTTTATTCATAATATTAACATGAGTTTAAATTTAATTTGAGTAAGTGTTTTGGATGTTTATAAAAGATTTTGTTAAGCAATTTATTACAAATTATAAACTGTGATGTCTGTTTTTTTTAGTACAAGGACCCAAGATTGTTATGGTCTTAACTTATTAGTAAACTCTTTGTATAGTGACCATGAAAGGAATTCAGTTATATCACATTAAAATATTGAATTACAGTGGCTCTATGCCCATTTAAGTGCAAGTTTAGAGTGTTTCATCCTACACTTCCAATTTTTTCATCCTACACTTCCAATCTTTTCTAAAATGCTAAAATTACCCTGTAATTAAGAAACTTTTAATATTTAAAAAAACAAAAGATAAAATGGTCAAAGATTTTTTTTCTTAAGTTGTCAGTAAGCACAAATATTTCTTCTTTCATACTTCTCTATTGCATTTCAATACTCTTTGTATCTCATTTTTCTTCTTTTAGATTTTTCTCTACCTCTCTTCATTCTTCCAGTACAAAGCTTAATCTCATTATTAAAATTTTTCATATCAATTTTAAATACCAAAATTTTTTAATAAATAAAAGAAAAACTAATAATTTATATTAACAAAATTTAATAATTATAAAAATTAAGTTAACTGGTTTTATTTATATTTTTTTATAAAAGAATTATATTGTTAAATTGTGACACTCGGACACTGACGAGGGCGGGGAGTGATCGCCGGTGCAAGAGGCATGGTGCAGGGGACACAGACAAGGAGCGACTCCTGGCAGGCTTCCAGTGGAAGGGACACATGGACGAATCGAACATACACAGGAATGAGAGGGATCTGGAGACTGTATAGGTATGAGACTACACAGTTGAAGGATAACGCTTAAAGGAATTGATTTGGCTACACATATCACCAAAATGCATTTACTTTTCGGAAGCCTAACCCATAAAAACTTCATGGTTAAGCGTGGAAAGAAACAAAATTGTTTAGTTTTTTAAAAAAATAGGACTAAATTAAGACAAAATAAGAATACAAGGAGCAAATTGAGACAAATTAAAAATATAGGGACCAAATTGGAAAAAATCTAATGACACGGTAGTGACACGTGGCACTATCAGTGCCACCTCACATTGTCATTGCCACGTGGCTCAATGTCAACTTGACACGTGGCATTTTTTTAAATAAAAAAAATTAAAATAAAAGTAATTAAAAATATATTTAAAAAATTCAAAAAAATCACGAACTGACACGTGTCACTTTTTTAACGGTGTTAGTACGGAACTAACGAAAGTGACCTAATTGCTTCAATTTTTCAAAAGTAGGATCCCAATTGAAAAAAAGAAAAAATGAGAAACCTAATTAAAAGAAATCACCGAAAATAAAGACTATCAGAATGATTAAACAAAAAACTTAATAAAACATCATGCAGCAAATAGAAAACAAGTAGAAAAAATGAAAAAAAAAAAACCGTAATATACACTAATCGGATCTGCATATCCGATACTTCTTTTATCGGAAATTGATGACTGATGAGTACTTTATCAGATATTTGTATCCGACACATATTTTAACTTCTATAATATTTATTTTAAATCTAAAAAATTTTAAAAAATTATTTTTTAATCATTAAAAATAATCTAATTAAATTATAAATTCAAAAAAATTGATACATAAATTTAAATATAATTACAAATTGATAAAATAATTAAATAAGTATTTAAAATCAAACTTTTGAAGGTGTATATTTGATTGCTATTTTATCGGATTTCTATATCCGATTACCTTTCATTCGGATTTTCATATCCGATACACATGTTTTGAATTTTATTTCTTCAAAAATATTTTTATTAATCAAATAAATTCATAAATATTATTTTTTAACAATTAAAATTTTTCTAATTAAATTATAAATTCATATAAATTAATGCATAAATTTAAAAATCATTATAAATAAAAAAAAATAATTAAATAACTAACATATTTAAACTTTTAAATAATAAAGCATATCAAACATTTAAATATGCACATGTAAAGGTTTTTTTCTATTCTATTACTTGTTGATATGTGTTTCTCATGCAAGTGAAACAGATTAAAACCAAAATAAATTATTAAGCTCCTAGAAATCTTCCACTGCAACCAACGCACCACCACGAAGTACACACCCTAACCAGCAATGCAATCAAGCAATAACACTCCAACCAACAATCTCTCTCCACATGATAGGGTGAAATAGAGACGTAGTCAATGCTTAATATAGAAGTTCTGAACAAATATAAAGTTAACAAATTATTATCTCATTAATTAGGGGGAATTTTAGAAAATTGGAATGCGGGATAAAAAGTTTGGAGATGTAGGATGAAACACCCGCAAGTTTATAACAAATATGACACTCTGCTTGTCTCAGCTAATATATGTAATTAATATCTTCTTCTAAATATGGATATGGAGTGGATATGTATTCACAAAAGTTAATATAGATATGAGTTGTTGTATTATGTTATGTTATAATATATATATATAAGGGTTAAATATGCTTTTAGTCCCTGAAGTTTCACTGATATTTGGTTTTAGTCCCTGCATGAAACATTGATGGCATTTGATCCTCTTAATATTAAAACATGTAAAATTAGTCCCCAAAATTGGACGACGTCAAATCTCACTAACAGACTTGCCACGTCTTCTGTGACTTTTAATGTTCTCTGTCTGCCACGTCAAAATCCTGTATCTATCTGTTCATCTCCCATTCTTCTCTCCTCAATTTTCTCATCCAAATCCACCTCGCTGTCGCTTTCAGGTTCGGAATCGGCATTGCCTTCGAAAACGTCGCCATGTTCCCGCTGAGTCTGTCGTTTGCAATTACGGAGGAGGTGGTCGATGGGCGGGGTCGCTTCGGAGAGCTTGATTTCAGGAGGCGAGAGAGGGGAAAAAGAGGAATAGTCGTGCTTGAGCGGAAGACGAGTGGCTTCGCCGCCGGGGACCACTGGTTTCTGAAATTTAGGGTTTTGAATTTTGCTGCGATTGGCATTGCGACGATCGAATGATTGGGGAGTGAGGCACGCAGAGACAGAAGAAGTTGTTGGGCCATTATTTGCTGCTTTCATCATCCATCTCTGATATCCATCTGCAGTTTTCTTTCTCTGATATCCATCTCCAATGTCAATTATTTATATTGAGCAACCTTGTTAAAGTTGTACCTAAAAGAACATACAACAAATTTCAGAACAACATTCTTCTGGCCGTCAAACACAACCCTTAACACAACAAGCGTACCAAAAACCAGTAGGAATGACAACAAATTCGTTCCTTTCTTTCATTTAGGAAAAAAAAAACGTGATCTATTACAATTCCCAAGTAATTATTCACTTCCTTCCTTTTTGACTATTATAGATATAGGTATAGATTTGTAGAACCCTTCTCCCCGACAACTATCTATTTAGATATTCAAGCCTTGGAACCCAACAGATTGACTTTCTACATTATTAGATTCAAACCCATCATTGTTCACCACTCAATCCATAAATGACATCCAAGGTCTTATCACCTTGCGCATGTATACCCCTGAGTCAGAAATCAAAAGAAAATTTAGTTCTAGTTGGAACAAAGTGAGCAAGGAAAAGGATCCTGTTGAGGGTCCTTTCACATTGAACACCTTTGGCTTTTACGCCTACGACACTGTTTGGGTGCTTGCTTCTGCACTGGATGCGTTTTTCAGGAGTGGGGGAACATTGTCATTTTCAAATGATTCAAGTCTAAACATGTTAAGGGGGGCAAGTTTTGAGCTTGATAGCATGGGAGTGTTTCTTGACGGTGAGAAGCTGCTTAAAAGAATTTTAGAGGTGAACAAAAGTGGTCTAACAGGGGAAATGATGTTTGGACAAGATGGAAACTTGGTGCATTCATCGTATGAAGTAATTAATGTGATAGGCAGTGGAATTAGGAGGATTGGTTATTGGTCTGAAACATCTGGCCTCCACACTGGTGAGTCTCCTAATCATTCCATTTCTGGTGATGGACTCTATGGTGTCATCTGGCCTTGGAACCAAAATTTGAACTCGACAGGAATGTTGGTATCGGCGATGGGGAGGGGAAAGGGGTTGCGGAGGGAGCACAAGGGACAATGCCAGATGCAAAACCAAAAAAAGTAATTCAAATGTTAAAAAAAAAAATTACGTAACAGAGAGTGCACAGTGAGACGTGGCTGTGCCGTTAGCCATCTCACCAAAAAATTAACGCCGTCCAAAATTAAGGACTACACATATATGTTTCTATACTAGGAGGACCAAATGCTATCAATGTTTCATGCAGGGACTAAAACCAAAAATCAGTGAAACTTCAGGGACTAAAAGCATACTTAACCCTATTGAATGTTTTCTGTATACGTTTGAGTAAATTCATAGTCAAATTTTATTTATTTTTATTTGATTTCTAAATAAGTAAAAGAATTATGACAGTAGAACATTAGTAGTTGTAAATAAATAATATATTTTACTTGAATTTTATATTTACATCTATGAACAACATGATATTGTATTTTATGCGTCTCATATACAACAATAATAAAATTTATATTTTTTGTTGAGATTCTACTCATGTGCTATGCTGTTTCTCTAATTTTTCATAAAATTATAATTTTTTGCATGTGTTATTATTATTCATATAGTTCATTAGTCTTTAAAGTTGAAAAGGTGTTGGTATTTTTGTTAAAGAAAAAAAAATTGATGATACATATCTGTATCTTTCGCACTAGTAAGCAAATAAATATTTGACACTTAATAATACACCAATAGACCAAAACAAGACATGTGGACTCTTATTCCAGTTGTAAAATAAAGTTAGTTATAATTAAAACCTATGAGTAAATGTGTGTTACAAAACTACACCAAGTATGTGAAGTTAAGTGTTTATATTAAATAACATAAATTTACGGGTATACTTTTCATCAAAATTTGACTACTCTAGTTAGTATGAATATATTTAAAACTTATTATTTATAATTACTCTTCTGTGCTTGCTAATAGTATTGTGCCCAACAGAAACATTTATTAGGTGTATGCATGAATTTTGTGATCATTTTTTGAAATATTGATTTATCAGCTTTATGCTAAATTGTGATACCCATTTTAATTTAAGCACTAAATAAATCAGCGAGAAGTGAATTGAAATAATAAATTGTAATAAATCCGCACCGCTAAGAAATAATAGGCTTTACAACATTTTCCAATTAGCTACTGAAAAATATAAATGTTTGAACTGATAATAAAATTTGCTGCGTGAGTTTGCGTTGAACAAATAAGTTTCCGAATGGAAAATCTTAAAATATTGACTTTGTAATGCAAATGGTAAATGATTACACAACAACGAAGCCACTGGATAATATTTTTATAGTATGACGGAAGTTACAGCAACTACAAATACCACGTTGAAATATGTTTAAGATATATCCATCATAGTTGAATCATACATTTAGACATATTGTGTCCAGACAACTTCGACTTCTCGCACATGGACTTACTTCATGTATTTTTGCAGAAATTTCCTATGAAAATCATTCCTGATGGTATCATTGATGAATCGCTTAGCTATTTTGGTTTCACCACGGGCTTGGTTCTTAAACACCACATCATCATCCCACCTACGTAAAAAACCACACAAAACCAACAACTTAGATCAAGGAGCCAAACCAACAGGGTTAACAGTAAAAAGTGTCATTTTGTTTTAGCAAGCAGTTTGAGAAAAATATTTATAGTTGAACCTTCTTTTCACATTGAAAGAAGTTGGATTATTCAGCAGTGGGTTTCCACGCAGAAGCTCTGCCTCCTTCACTTTAAGTTCTTCCTCCTGTTCCTGTCGTTCCTGCAGAGACATTTGCAATTTTTATTTTTGTACACAAGGGCAATTCACAACTACCAATCTAACGTCACGGAACAACTTAGCAACCAATGTATAAGTTGTTAGAGTGAGAGATGTTATGAGTTCAACTCCTTTCAAACAAAGTGAAGATAATACAGTGTACAGAGCAGTTCAAGTTCCACCC
>NC_028357.1:30938411-30967893 GCF_000741045.1 Vigna radiata var. radiata
ATATGGAAAGCTTCAATGACATCACATGAACACAGCTAAGAAGAGCAAAAGAAGATATAAGACCTTGCGTAGCTTTTCCTCTGCTCTTTCCTTCTTTATCTGTTCAAGCTCAGCTAGCAATGCTTCAGTGTCATCTTCCTCGTCGTCATCATCGTCACTGAGAATGATAAGGAAAGATTAGAATCATACTACCATTATTAATAAGTGTAGACATTTGTCTGATTACGAATTTTGATATAAGAAATTTAACTTCAAATACCAATAAAATTACAAAAAGATAATTCCAAATGCACCAAAAGACAGGGGAAAACAGCTATAAAGTTAAATCACTTGTTTCCGTCCAAATATCTCACATCTTTCTAGAAAACCAATTACACTACTCCTACACTTCATGGCAAAATTAATCTAACACAAAAACGTCAGCTGGAAAGAGATCCTTAATAATGAAATGGAACTCATTAAAAAGAGTCAAAGAAAAAACAGCGTCATCAAAACCAAATCCAATGGCTCATCAGACGTGACTTGAAACGCGAAAAGGCTGGGCTGCATGCTATCTCATGTCATCACATTACATGCCAAAGTGCCGAATTGCACAAAAACAACAGCATGCTTGTCGATGCACATCTGCTAATGCATGCACATGAACAGTATATCTAGTTTAACCTGCCTACATATAATAATGAACCTTATTTGTTTTGTAAAACCTAATTAATACATGACCACATTATAACTTTAATTATATTCTCATAGATGCAACACTATAAAAGTCATTCTATTGTTATAAATATTTCTGCACTGGCATTTTTATATTCTTCAACGTTGAGACAAATCAATTGCATGTAAATACAAACTACACATTAAATGAACATTTGATACTTCTAAACAAAAGGTTCATGCTAAATTACAAACCTCTCGTCATCACTTTTAACTTCAACATCAGAATCATCTGCGTCAACACTTCGAGCAACAATGTGGTCTTCAATTTCTCTCCTTGATCCTGTCAAGATAAAGACAAAATACAATTATGGTTTATTCCCTTCTCATTTCTTCTCCTCCATTTTTAGATAGAAGGCTATGTGTAAATGTAAACTAATTCGTAAATAGAATACCTTCCAAAAACAGGTGACTACCCTTTCCATGATCCCTGTCATCTGTCAGAGAATAGAATAGAATCGAACAGTTACAACTAGCGATAAAACAAAACAAAAAATTCGCATGTGACAGAATTGATGCAATTCAAATGCAGCAAATAGAAATGTATAGAAACATTGCACATTGCTTTCCCTACCGTAAGATTTATTTTTTGATGAAAAATGCCTCCGTTCACGATCTTCCAGTTCGTCACGCAGGTTCCTTCTTTTTAACTCATCTTGTGTGTCCTGCCCTTCTTTCCTGGAAAGGTTGAATTACAATTATTAGCGAGGAAACTACAACATTTGTACAAGTAAAACAGCATGTTTTCCAACATAATAATGGACAACATCAATCCCAAGTATGGAGCAATATAGCTTCTTAATCGTTAAGAAGAAAAAAGTGAGAAAAAAAAAAAGGAAGAAAAATGATCATTTCAATCATACATCAGGAACAAGATATAATTTTAAATTTAAGCACCACTACATGCATTGTTATCCAAGCCAGAACAGTTATCAAAGTCGCCATTTAACTTGTAAAATCGCATTAGTTAACGAGCTTATTACCCTTTCTAGGTTAAGTTGGTAATAGAAATGTTTTCTGATGAAAACACAGAACTTGAGAGTTTAGACTTGAGAACTGTAAAATAATTTTAGAGGGTTTTAAAAATCCTCCTCATCTCATTCTATATATAAAAAAATTGTAACCCTAGACACAAATAGGATAATCTTAGAAACAATATAATCATAATAAATAGGTAAATATTTTAACATTTAGGACCGTGTTGGCAAGCTCAGCCAGAGGTTGTTAAACAACTCTCTCTTATGTTTGGCTTGTGAAAATTAAAAAAAAAAAAAAAAAAGACAAATCTTGCAATAAGGTTCCCCTTATCACATTTCACGGCGTCTCTCCTCTTCGCATCTCCTTTTTCCGTTCACGACACCCATCGCCAAATCTCCTTCTTCGCTATTCTGCGATTTACCCTTGTTCCTCCCCACTGCGATTAATCCCTTGTTCCTTCCCCACTGCGATTAATCCCTTGTTCCTTCCCCACTGCGATTTCTCCCTTGTTCCTTCCCTACTGCGATTTCTCCCTTGTTTTCTCCTTTGCTCCTTCCCCACTGCGATTTCCCCTTTCTCACTATGATTAAACTGCCATTGTTGGGTTTCTTTGCGACTTCCCCGATTGCTAATTGTAAATCCTTAGACAATTTGAAAAAACCTAAACTACAAGTTTTGTTTTTTCTCCAAATTCCAGAATATGAATTTGATGAAAAGATTATTTATGTTCAATTTGAAGTGGAATAAATATACGAAAAACAAAATTGGGGAAAAAAGATTAGGAAAAAATAAAACCTGGGCTTGAGAGTGGTGTGCGATGCGATGTCCCTAGAAGAGTACTTTTGTGAGGGACCGAAAATTCGAGTACCACCTTGTTCGTTGCCCCCTTTTGCAGGTGCCCAAGTAGGTCGAGCGGCGGTAGTCATTGGATTTCAAGTTCTAGGGATCGAATTTGATGTCACTTTCCTTCACTGGGGAGATTGGTTACGCTTATATAAATAGAGAATGGGAAGAGCTGTATGGGCTTATTCAAAAGGCTTAAATAATCACTTAAAAAAATAAAATTAGAAAATTTATGTATAAAATATCCTTTAAAATGATATAGATAACGAAAAATAAAAAATAGTAATTTTTATCAGAATTACTAAAATATAAATATTATTAACTTTATAAGAAATATGATCATAAAAATAGTTTAGAATAAATAAGTGTTGATTTGATGTCACTGATTAATTAAATTTAAAATAACAGATAAAATTTCAAGAGTAAAATAATAAAAATGAGTTATATTAATAAAGATAAAATTGTAGATATTATTATTAATAATTATAAGTATTAGTGTTAATTAATCATTGTTTATAATAATTAAGAATAGTGTGACTATTTTATTGTATAATAAAAACTAAAGATATAATTAAAAAATAATTGTTAATAATAAAATTAATTATAAATATTGCTCAAAGCATCAAATCGCTGCCCGATTCCATGTCTGACCCAAGTGTTCATAAAGAAATGATTAACTTCCAAAAACAAATCTTCCTTAGAAAAATCAAGCAATCTAGCAAGCCTTTTGGCCCAAATGCAAAAGCATTGCGAATTCTAAAGAAATTTCCTGGTTCATCACATCATCAATGCAAGTATTAGCCATAATTAAATCAGACAGAACCTATAAACTAATAATGTCAATAAAATAATTATTCTAGCTATATATTTGTTTAAATTTTTTAAAATTAAAATTTAATAAATATTTTATTTAGTATAATTTTCTTTTAAATACTTATTTGAATGAACATAAAAATAATTATTTTTATTTAGATCAATTTTAATTTAATAAAAATTTAAATAAAATTTATTGAATATTTTAATTAGTTTAATCTAGCATTTAAATATAATTTAATACATGTTAATATTTTAACATATAATTTATACAAAAAAACAAGCAAAACACATTAAAAAATATAAAAACAAAAGAATTTTTTAAAAAATCAAAAATAAAATTAAAATTTTGAAATTTGAAAAGGAATATTTGTAACATCCCAATTTAGTAATATGAAAGTATTAAAATGAACATTACATAGATAATGATACAACAAACTATTGAATAAAATTCTTCACCTCAAGGACCAAAAGCACAACTTAAACTTCAAACTTCTCATCTAACTTCCCGCTTAGCCAACTAAAAAGATTGCATCCCTAAACTCATATCATTAATGTGATCATCGCAAAAGAGAAAATAATATACAGACAAACAAACACAAAAGCAAGGGTGAGCTAGATATACAAACATCATACTATTACAATAACACACAACATACATGTTTAATTCAAGTATACTGGATCACACATCATAACTTGTTACACTTTAAACTTGACTCGTCCAGACTTAGAATGATTGTCGAACTATGGCGGGTCATGCACTCCCGGTGGCCTCTACTGCTTTGCAAAGTCATTGTCAATGGGTTTCACCTTACCACACTCACGAGGTTAGTCTGTTGCGGACCTTGAGGCATACTAGAAGCCTCCAAGACTAAGACCTCCTGTTACTCCTCACGACATGGTTCAATCCTCTCTACTTGAGAATGAAATACCATTGGAGTTTTAGGATAACCCCCAAGACTGAGCTTACTGCAATCATTTTAAACTTACACAGACACTACCATGCAACCTCCCCGTGAGGATCATGGAATTACGTCCATCAACCATACTTATAACCATATACTATCACATTGAATTCAAACATATAACTTCACTGATCATACAATATCATAGGTACTTCTACACCATTCTAATAATAAAAAAAAAGCTTAAGGTTATCATAAAACAAGGATAAAAAGAATAAAAATAGGTTCTGGACAAGTCGCTCAGTGCACCAAACTCGTTGTGCGAATAACAAAAACAATGGGTTTTACTTACTCACATTTGCTCAGCACACCAAGCATGTGCGCTCAGCTAAAGCCCAGTAGCTCAACGTACCAGGTTCGTGCGCTCAGCTAAAGCCCAGTAGCTCAGCGCACCAAGTCTGTGCGTTCAGTTAAACTAAAAATTCAGTTGCAAGTGCCATAAGCAGTGACTCACACTCTCCAAACACTATTCAAATTAACTGACATTAAACCCATATAATTACCAGTCGCATAGCGACTAGATTCGCAAAGTGAATCACGAGACAGAGGGAAATCCTCTCCAGTCACTCGCACAACGCACCAATTCGTTGTGCGAATGACTAAGCAGAGAGCACCTCGCTGTGAGGACTCGCTGTGCGAAAACATTCGCTCAACATGTATGCATAATCTGCAAAACGAAGGTTCTGCATAATTAAGCAACTCACACACTGTTTACCATTTCTAACCATTTTCCCTATCTTCTAACACAAGTAATTTGTGTTTTATGCCTAATTAAACTTGTTTAGATGATCTTAACCCCTCCTACTACAAATCTAAAGTGATTAAGACTCAAACTTAACTTTAAAACACCAATTTTGACAACTTAAGAACCCAAATTTAGTTCAACCACTTTGCACATATTTTTGACCAATTTGGTGACTCTAACAAGTCACAAATAACCTCCATATATTGTCTCAACAGACTACAAGAGCCCTAGACTCCTAACTCTCAAATTCATTATCTCACTTCCTTCAAAATAACTTAAAACACTACCAATTCACTATGCTTTCTATTTAAACAATGTTGTAACAGATTTCACACCCCAAATTACTCTCAACCTGATCAATTACAACAAATTAAACTCATTCACTCAGTCCATAACATCACAGCCAGTTCATAGATTTCACATTCCAACACATACAACACAATATACTAAAAAACGTAAAATTCAACTCCAAATAGTACACCAACTCAGAATTCAGTAACATACACTTCATGCAACCAATTTAAAGAAGTATTATAGTTCCCCTTATCTCAAAACTTCACAGCCCAGCTCAAGGACTCACCTCAACAGTACCTTGAGTTGCGAGTAACCTAGACAACACCCTACAAACCACCAACTAGTGATCAATAATAGCTCTTAGAGCTATAATTTGAGCAGAGAATGAAAAAGAGAAAGCACAAGACACATACAACCAGCAGAGATTGCATGGTACAAGTTCAAGAATAGTGGAGAAACAGGACATAACAACTTACTCGCTAAGACCAGAAATTGATCAGTCATTTTTGAAGCCCTCTACGTCGTGGACATCTGGGAACTTCCTGATCGTAAATCCGACAACTCAGTGAGAAGAAATGGTAGAGAGAAGGCAGAGAAAGGGAATAAAGAAGAGAGCTCTCAAGAGAGACAATGGTTCCTCATATAATGGAGTGAACCTGGAATTCAACGTTTTTATGTTAACATTATTTTATTATTAATGGCTCAGTCTCATTATTTGTTGCCACTCGTGCACTCCTAAGGTTGACTCTTCTCAATCTTTACAATATTTACCTAATTTTGAAATCTAAAAAAATGAATATTGAATTTTGAAATTAAAAAAAATGTTTATTAAAATTTGAGAATCGTTAAAATTATTATCAAATTTTAAAATTTGATAAGTCGTTAAATTATATTTCAAAATTCAATTAGGGACTTTATTGAATTTTAAAATTCAATTAAGAAAATGAAGGGGTGTTGTTAAGATTAGCTTAAAAAGGTGAGAGTAAAAGAGGGTGATGGGTTGGAGATTATTACATAAGAGAAAAAGTAATTTTATCCTTGTAAAAATGGTAGTTTAGACTTTAAGAAAACGTTTGGAGGTGTAGAAAAAAAACATGGAGGTATAAGTAGAAACCCCAAAAGAGAGAATGCGAAGTAATAAAAGTAGTATTCCACTCTAATAACAAAACGTAACATAAGTTTACTGATTTTTATTATGTTATAATCATATGATAAGAACAATTGTAATTTCTCATTAAAAAAAATGTAAAATTGTAATTAGTTTATATAAAATGCTTCATGGTAATAATTATACAACTGAAAACACTTTCAATTTTCAAGTGGTCGTAATGAGGGATGAGGGCACAACTAATTAGAATGATCATATTTCTATACAAATTTTTATTTATTTCTGATTTTTTTTCTCAATTATTATGTAATCATTTTATTGTCAACTATGATTAATTACAAAATGATATATTGTTCAAATTTCTAAACTTTAAATAAAATAGGTTTAATTGCTTATTTTGTCTCCAGTTTGGTTGAAGTGTGTCAAATTCGTCCCCTTTTAGAAAAATGTCAATTTCGTCCTCATATAGAAAAAATTTGTATCAATCAAGTCATCTCCGTTAAAAATCATTGCTTTCAAAACTCACTTTATCCACTGCAAAATCAGGTATCGGACCCATAAAGTGGTTATTATTTAAAACTCATAGCACCATTAGTTTATTTTTAACGAAAATGACTTGATTGACACAAATTTTTTCTATATGAGCACGAAATTGACATTTTTCTAAAAAGGGGACGAATTTGACCCACTTCAACCAAACTGGGAACAAAAGAAACAATTAAACCAATAAAATAACTACTATATCTAATTATGTGTAAAATAATGATAGATTGAAACAGAGATCTGATCTATTCTTCCTTCGTAATACACACAAGTAGTATTCCACCAAATGTGATAAGAAGATTTTATAATTGATAATTCTAAGAATAGGCAATTGAACAAACAACACTAACCTCATGGATATCCCGCGACCACAACAAGTTATAATAAATGACAATATATATTAGTTTATAGTAAGGTCAAGAGCACGATAAAAAGATGCAATTGAATTTTAATGCTCTTGCTCAGGTTGGAGACTTTACTCTGAATCTAGCTAGAATAGTTTTAAAATAACTTAGTTTAAAATATTTATTATTTTAAAATTATCTTTGCATGATAGTGATAGCAATTATCACAATATTGATGCAAGTGTTATATTAAATAATTTCCATTATTTTTAGTTTTAATCAGGAAAAGATGAATATTATTTTTCACGTGAAGAATAGACAATGTTGTTTATTTTAAAAAAATATTCATGTCATGTATAAAATATATATAATTACATTTGTTTATATGAGTTATAAGGTTGACCTAATACTAAAACATGAAAAAAAAAAAAGAATGTAAGAGATTGTAGGAATCAACTCTTCTCGTTAATATTTGAAAGATATAATCTTAATTTAAAGGTTTTGGAAGGAAAGAGGAGAAAGATTATGAATTCAATTTCCTCATTAGCATAAAAAAAACACATTTAATTTACACAATTTATTTTCTGGTGTATTTTTGTAACCCTTGTATTATTTATCTTGACTGGTAGTATCGTGTCTCTTTCAGACTTTCCTCAAAGGGAACATTTTACAATCGCATCACTATTTATTGTGAGAAATATTAACAACACATTTCTTATCTCTTAATGGTACATTTTATTATTTTTATATAGATATTATGAGATTTGGTGGTTCTGTCAAAAAATAAAGATCATCTAAATGTCAAATTGACAACAAATTGCGAAATAATAGATGGCTACAAAAATATGCCCCACGACGTCTTTGAGCATTCCACTTGCATAACAACAAAGTAAGAAAGGAATTTTCACATATTACTCATCATGAAGGACTTCTTTTTTGGGACAACTTTTCTACATTTATATGATAATTTTGATTTTGATTTTGTTAATTTGTTCTTTTCTTTTTTATTAAAGTAATCAAAGGAAACTAAAGCCAATCTATTTTCTCCACTCACATTTAATTTTTAGATATTAATTCATGCAACTGCTCTTCCATCATTTAATATATATTCTATTTAAATTTCAACATAATATATATTTACATTTTGAGTTTGAGAACCTTATATATCATTTAATAGCTATTTAATATATATTTTTACATCTCTAATATGATTGTATCGTTAATATAATTTATAATGCTACCGAAACCCATTTAACGACACGTTTATCTTCGGGAAGACGCAGCTCAAGTCTTCTTTTTACTTTATGGTGCTTATCATTTTTTTTTATAGTGACGTAGATTGTATATGTTTATGGTAATTAACAACAGTTTATTGTAAATAAATTTAGAATTTTTATAGTCAACAAAGGACAAAGTTGTCCGTGAATAGTATCGAAATGGGGGAAAGCGAAAAAGAGATCGGAGAGAATTCCATTCCATGGTTAATACATACGCCAAAATAGAATCGAATAAGAAGCTGTAAGATTAATCAGACAACAGCAGAAGCAAGCAACATGGGAAATGATAATCACCCTAATTCATATATCATAGGAAGAAAAAAAACCTAGAGATCAAAGCGAAAGCATGGAAAGGTCATGGAGGCTCTGCTGCACGAGGTGGGAGTTCTCCGCCTGCGATGGAGGGGAAGGAGTGAGCGTTCTCCAAATCAAGCGAAGAGCGTGTTCCATTCGAGCGACGCGGGAGATTTGGGGTTCGGTGCTGAAAGCGATGTGACCCAATTGGAAAAGGAAGAGTCTGGATTGGTGAAGAGCGTTGTCGCGGAAGAATCTGAAACCCATCAAGAATTTGAGGACGAGTGGACAGACGAAGCCAACCACCGCTGGTCTCAAACCGTGGCCGAGAGCCGCCGCGTACAACACCATCGTGGTAGTGACAGTGTAGTAAGAAGTGTGATATTTTTAGAGCAAGTGGGTTTGAGGCGATGGTTTAGAAAAGCATGTTCCGAGACGGGTTTTCAAGTCTTCAACTCCTTTACGGATGGTCGAAGAAAATCCCACCAATGCTGCGTCAAATATCACCTTAAAATATATTTATTTATATAATATATCATATGCCTCTCCTAAAGTTGATGTACTATTACTATCCTCGTTTTGCTTTTCCACTCCATTGTGTACTGTTTTTTCTTTCTAATTCTTCTTATTTTTGTTTTGCTGAAATTGAAAGTTTAAACCATAACATAGGATAAATGTGTATTTAATTATGTGTTTAGGATGTTAAAAATACGGTGTATTTAATATGAAGATGTAACAGGTATTTTAATACTTAACTTGTAAACAGGTCAAGTATAAATATTATATTATTATATTATATGTAGATACCCGTTTCTTAAAAAAAATAAAAATAATAACTTAATACTATTATACCTGATCTTTGTCATTTGTGTATTACATGATAGACTTATTAGGTTTTCGTTATAAGGAAAATGATTTTTTACATTAATAGTTTAGTTTAGGGGAAACCTGCGAAAATTCGACCACTGTTTCTTAATTTCATGAATTAATTAATGTGGTTTAGCATAAGGTGGGATGGTTTTTGTTGACTCTTGGGAAGTTGAGAGGTCAAGGATACAAGTGAGAAATTAGAAAATCTAATTAATTGTGGAATTATAAAGAGGCCTGCCCAATGTCGACAATAGTGGGCTCACTAGCTCCATTTTAACGTTTCAGGCTTTTTGTCACTCCAAATATAGAAATCCATGTAAGACTTGAAATTAACTTTTATTCATAAGTTAAATTAGTTTATTTATATATGTAATAAATTTGTCAGAGCTTTTTAACTAATGAGAAACTTTATTTAAACATTTTTTTAATAATGATTTCCGTGATTTATACTCGGGTGGGATTTAAAAAACCGTGACTTTTATTTATAATTTGTAAAAATTGTGTGATAGAAAAAGAAAGGGGAATATGGTTGTCTGATCCGAAAAGAAAGGAGAAGCCAACCACTTCTAGAGAAATAAACGAGAAAAATGTGGTCCTATTAATAAGGTGGTGATGTGGCACTTTTACCACTATTTCAGATGTGCATTTATTGTTGGGATAACATTAATTTTCTCATGAAATAATAAGAGCTACTCCAAGTACGTCTTTTTCGAAAGCCAGAGCATTCAATAATAATAATAATAATAATTATTATTATTAAAATTAAATTTAAATATATTTTTAGTTTTTATATTTAGGACGATTTTAGTTTTAATTCCTCTTTCAAATTAAGGTACAATTTAGTCCTTCAACCTTAAAAAATTCTGATTTTAGTCATTTTTATCAAATTTTTTTAACTTTATTTGACACATTTTTGTTTTAATATTAACTGAGAAACGCGTTTGAAATAGTTAAAAAAATTTGGTAAAAAAGACTAAAACTAGAGTTTTCTAAAATTGAAAAATTAAATTGTACAGGAATTAAAACCAAAATCATCTTAAAAGTATAGAAACTAGAAACATATTTAACCTTTATTATTATTATTATTATTAAAACACATTGTGCATCCACATTTTCAATTGTGTTAAAACTAAATATTTGTGTAACTTTTTTATTTTTATGTATTTTTAAGTCTCTGTAATCACTAATTCATATTCTAAAATTTAACTCGGTTTAATCTGATTATAAAATATAGTAAACTTTATTCATAAAATCAATACACGTTTAGTGACGTTTTTTTATTCATTTTTAAAAGAATATTTATACAATTTTTTATTAACTTTATAGATACAAAAGATAAATAAGATTGATAATAGTGGAAAATATGTAATTTGTCTTCAAAAAAAAGTCATAGTTGAATAAAAAAATATTAATATTGAATTTGTGTACAGTGAGTTAGCTTAGCATAGCTAATTCGTCATACATTGTAGACATGGAAAGAGAGAGATTAGATAGTTACTTTTTAAAAAATAAAATAAATTTGAATACAGTTATACTACTCTGTGGGTTACAGTTTTTCTCACGATGTATTTATAATATTATTAAAAGGATATTAAGGATTGAAACAGAAAAATAAGTGTATAGAATAAAAAAACCACAAAAACTGAATCCTCATTTGCTTTTTACACTTCCCTAAATATCTATGTACACCGTCACCATCGTTATCATCCCCATTGTTTCTGTCAGCATCACTGCTGTAGATTAAGAATAAGAGAGGGGAAACACGGCAGAGGAAAAGAAAATCAAATACGAAAAAGAATCTCGATCCAAAAAGTTTTTTTTTTTTAGAATGTATTTCATTTGTTATGGATTTGTTTTTGAAACACATTTTATGTAAAGGTGTTCCATAAAACTCATTTTGTATGCATTCTAAAAAAATTGTTTTGAAAATCTCATCCTGGAAAAGTACTTCGGAAATGCATTTTATCTATTTCGAAAATTCTATTCCAAAAAACGCATTCGAGAATTTTGTTTTAAAAAAATATTTCTAGAAAATCCAGAAAATTGTTCAGAAAAGTTTTTGAAACGTGTATTCCGAAAAGTCACTTTTACATCATTTTGAAAATTTGAGGAGTGTGCAAAGAAACCGTGGGGTGCAGAAAGTAAAAGCCTTCGGTTGGTATTCTGTTCAAGTACGAGGCTAACCCAAAATGTATCAACATCCTGACCCATATGAAAAGCCCATTGTCGTTGCATTTGTTTTCACTTCTGAGGTTCTCTTGGTATGGATTCTACTACACACAAAGGCATATACCTACATACCAAATTTATCTAATCACCATATTTACTGAGTCCTATTAACCAATAACTCTTCAACTGATAACAAATGAGAATAAAAAATGAAAGAAAAATAGAAGAAAATTAAAGTGGCTTGAATTGGGTAAAAGAAAATTAAAATAAATTGAAAAGTAAAATAATGTTATTTATTATTATTGTTAAAAGAAGGAAACGACAAAAACATGATAATTATGTTTTTAATTTTTGGACAAGTGCTTTTAGAATATTTGTTACATGATTGATCATAAAGATTGATTACGCTACACATTTATACCCTTTTTATTATTTTATTTTGTGCGAAAAGTTATTATTTATTTCTCTTTATTTCCATGCTTTGCGTACCTTTGTGAAGGAAACCTGGACATTACTTTCTGGTCTTTCTTTTTTCATTCTTCTAGCATTTACTTTGAATAAGAAGAGAATTCTTCTGGTGAGAGGTATTCTAATGCTTTTTGTAGGTTATTTATTTTTAATAAATTGGATCTTTAATACATCAGTAACGTTGAATAAATAAATAAATATATAGAAAGAGAAACAGATAGAAAGAGATAAACAGAGGAAGATAATGGTCCATTAACAATTCAATAATAAAATACATTATATATATATAGAGTCAACAAACTATAATTCTTGTTAGAATAAATTTTAAATTACTCAAATATAAAACAAGAAATAAACTTATAATTCAATCTTATTAAATTAGTTTATAAAATAAAATTTACATTTATTAATAATACTATAAATTTTGCTATAAGATCATAAATAAAACTTTTGGACATGCTGATTGGCCATGCCTAAGTTTACGACTACATGTCTTGAGTTATGTTGGGAACTTGTTCGGAAATGAATCTCTCTAGGGCAACGACATAACTGTTGAGAATAATAATGAACGAAAATAACAAAAACATGGGATAATGGGATGTCCAACATTGCACTGGTCACGCTAACTTGGTATTTCTTTTTGGAGGATGATATTTTGATAACTCTTTTTAACAACTTTTTGACAACAGATTATTTTATTGGTCTGTTTGAATTTAACCTTAAAAAAATATTTGAAATGGACCAATAATAGATTGTCACATATACATTATAAAAAAAATATAAAAAAAAGTTGTTAAAGAGACTTTTTCAATTTTTTATGTCTCTATTATATCTATTATATGACATATAGCAGTTCCCTTTCTGGTATAAAATACAATAATTGCGTTCAGAATTATTTTACATAGCACAATCCTAGCTGGTAAGAAAACTTCATAGAAAACGCAGTGAATGAAATCTTTGGCACTCGGGAAAAAGACAGAAAAGAAAAAGTATATATTGGATAATATTTGTAGCAGATGTTGATTTCTGGGACTGCAGAAGCAATCAATAGACAGCAAAAGCACACAAATCTGAATTACTTTCTCTTCCTTAGCCAATTTTAGAGGACAAATTATTGATTATTCTTAGAGGGTTTTTCTAGATTTGCAAGTAAATGTGTTATTGTAAGCAACAAGATACGTTGTATGTAAACTGAGAAGTCTGAAAAATGTCCCAGGTTGTTGGATTTGCAAGTACATGTGAACTTTTTTTTCTAAGTAGAAGATTGTTGATATGACATGCTGATTTATATAGGTGGTGGGGTGGAAAGTAAAGCATGCTCATTCATATCACAATAAATCTGACTCTGAAATTTCCCTTTTGATAGGCTTTTGAAGGGTTTGTAAAAGTAAAGCATAAGGTGAGAATTAGGAGAGTTGATTTTAGGACAATGAATGAATTTGAAAATTGGGTACGAAGTCTCCGTAGATGGTATTCAATGCTTCTGCTTTTGAGAGAACATGTACTTAAATATTTTGCAGTGGAATGGCAATCAGACAAACCTTTAGCACCAAAATCTCACGAGCATCCCCACACAAAAAAATGTTGGAATTATAGAACGCCATAACATTTTTGGATTCACAATAAATAAGGTATTAATAAACATTATATGTTCATGGTTTCACAAGAAAGAGAGCAATAATAATGTAATGAAAAAAGCACTACAGCTGTCAAATTTCACGACAGAAGGAAAAATACATTCTCCATAATCTTATATTCGATGATGTTGTTGTAGTTCTTACATGCAAACGAAAGATAAATTTGTGTGTATGGAATAAAGAACTTGAAACTGATTTGGTGAATTGGATTTTCGGAGTTGGTCTAACATAATAATCATGAACATTGATGGTATCCATAATAATGAAGTTTAGTGGTTAAAACATCTTATTTTTATCCTAACAACATTTAATTATTCATGAATAATTTTCTTTCTATTTTTTGTCAAATCTCTTGATTTGTTGTATGAAAGTGTTATACAAATAGAGTTTCTCTTAGTTTTGTAGGTTAAGACATGAACGAAAGCAATAATACAAAAAGGATTTGGCCCACACAGTTTAATATTTGAATGAGTGGATGAATTGGATTACCCTACATGAGAATTGGTTCATGAGACTGATAGTAGGGTTTGAATTGTCAACGTTAGGTGCATGGCCAATCTTGTTTTTACTTCTTTCCTCTGCAACTCATGGAAACATTATCGTATAATAAGTTTATACAGAACCAGACAGTTCATGCCTCTTTATAGGATTGGTGTTCCATCCATTAGGTAGAGTCAACAGGACTTTTACTTTGTTTTTCCCTGCAATTAATCTCGTACATTACTCATATTGCCCACTTTATTAGTAATAATAACAAAATAGCAATGTGTGATGTTTTGATTTTGTGTACGATGTGAACATAATTACTTTCAATGACAAAATATTATGTTAAGAGATTATATATACCGAGTTGAGTTTATGATTATAAATCAAATGATTTTCACTCTACTATTATTAAAATTACATAAATAAAAATTGATAGAGGTTTTTATGACTTAGTCTTCTATATAAAAAAAATCATATCCGGTAAGTGGTTATAAATTTACCCTATTATATGATAAATTTAGTTTTCTAAAACATAGTCATATTTTAATTGAAGATAGTATGACAAATACAATTTCTTTTTAATTTAATTCAATATACGAATTTTCTAAAAATAAAGTCAAGCATTTATGTTAATGTAATGTTAATACATATGACATGAAAGATACTTAATTAGACTTAAAAATACTAAACATTTCTTAAAACATTTCATTTCAAATGAATGAGTTGAATTTAAAATAATATCCATTATATTAAATGAATATTTAAATATAGAAGTTGTCTTTAAAAGAAGTCTTTATTATCTTATTTGTTTTTGTTTGTGATATTTTTCAATTATAATAATTGTGTATTGTATGAGAATTATGCTATATGTTATATAATATATTTTTTTTCTTTGGATGTTATATGTATATAACTTTTTTTTTTCTTGTTACGAGGGAAGAGTTGTAAAATTTTGAAAATATTTTATAAAACCACACACAACACCTTTTGTATGGGGAGTTTCTCAACATGTGGAAGCATATTAAGGAGCTTCTTTGGCCCAATTTCTCATTCTTATGTGTCAAAGGATCTAACTCCCAAATTCAGTGAAAACAATAATATTTAAAATAAAAAATAAGTTAAACAATGTTTTTTCCTTTCTATTTTACATAATTGATTTCAATATTATAAAAATATCAAGATCAATACTATGAGTAATCTTAATTTAAAAACAATAAAAATGAAAAAAAAAACACCAACTTAATTTTTTTAATAATATATGATAGTAGTTTAAATTAAGAACAAAAGAATTCATATTTAAGATTGTTTATTTCGCGGTACTAAAATATCACCTCTCTTAAAAAAATTAAAAATAAACGCAGAAACTTGGATTGGATCATCTTCTTATCTTATCCTCTGAGAAAAAGGCAAGTCATGATTATATTCAAACATTAAAAAATAAAACGAAATCCCGTTTAAGGAGGCCCAACAAGTGTTTAGATAAAATAATTATGATTTTAACCAAAACCAACGAAGAGCTAGCGGGTTACAAAGAAAGAATTATTAAATTAGGGTAAATATTTATATTATTAAAAGAGTAATTTTGAAAAAATAAAGTTGTACTTGAATCTTTTAAAATTGTTAAGCGTGTAGCATCCGTACAGGGAAAAAACAAAAAGATATATTTTTTGGTGGGACAAAAAGAAAGAGATTGAAGAGTATATTTGAGATGAATTTTGAAAATGTAAGGAATTTAAAAAGATAAGTTCACATAACAGTGTCCTAAGTGCGGCAGCCACCACTGCTACCAAATCCATTGCATCGCTGTCACTCTCCATTCCCTTTATAAACCCTTCCTCTGTTAAAACATCACTCTTCCTACTAACACAACAAATTCAAAAACAACTCAGTACTCTGTTTTAGTTCATGCACATTAACAGATGACTCCCACTATGTTCTTGTCGTTGCTTTTCTTCATCATACTATCTATTTCACATCCCTCCTTCCAAATGCTACTCTTGCCACTTACACACACTCTTTCCCAAGCTCAATTCAACACCACTCACCACCTCTTGAAATCCACCTCCGCCCGTTCCGCCGCCCGCTTCCGCCGCCAACTCTCCCTCCCACTCTCACCTGGCAGTGACTACACCCTCTCCTTCAACCTGGGCCACCAGGCCCAGCCCATAACCCTTTACATGGACACAGGCAGTGACTTGGTATGGCTCCCCTGCGCCCCTTTCAAATGCATTCTCTGCGAGGGAAAGCCCAACGCCTCTCCGCCAGCCAACATCACTCGAAGCGTAGCCGTTTCGTGCAAGTCTCTCGCATGTTCCGCAGCGCATAACTTAGCCCCCTCTTCCGATCTCTGCGCAATGGCCCGTTGCCCTCTGGAATCGATTGAAACCTCCGAGTGTGCCAATTTCAAGTGTCCACCGTTTTACTACGCTTATGGCGACGGAAGCTTAGTCGCGCGTCTATATCGTGACTCCCTCTCTCTCTCTTCTCTGTCTCTTAGAAACTTCACCTTCGGTTGCGCTCATACAGCTCTCGCTGAACCTACCGGAGTCGCCGGATTCGGCCGCGGTTTGCTCTCTCTCCCGGCGCAGCTAGCCACTCTGTCTCCTCAACTTGGAAACCGCTTTTCGTACTGCCTTGTTTCTCACTCGTTTGACTCTGAGCGAGTTCAAAAATCGAGTCCGCTCATTCTCGGTCGTTACGAGGAGAAGGAAAAGGAGAAGATCAGTGGCGGTGGAATGGTTGAGTTTGCGTACACGCCTATGCTTGAAAACCCTAAGCATCCTTACTTTTATCTCGTTAGCTTAATCGGAATCTCTGTAGGGAAAAGGAATATTCCCGCACCGGAGATGCTGCAGCGGGTGAACCATCGAGGAGACGGTGGAGTTGTTGTGGATTCCGGCACGACGTTCACGATGTTGCCGGAGGCGTTTTACAACTCTGTCGTTGACGAGTTTGACCGCCGAGTCGGGCGAGTCAACCAGCGCGCGCGTAAGATTGAGGAGAAAACTGGACTCGCGCCGTGCTATTATTTGAACGCGGTGGCGGAAGTTCCTGTTATGACGCTGCGTTTTGCTGGAGGGAATTCCAGTGTGGTGCTGCCTAGGAAGAATTATTTTTACGAGTTTTTGGACGGCAGCGATGAGACAAAGGGAAAGAAGAGGGTGGGGTGTTTGATGTTGATGAACGGTGGAGATGAGCGTGAGCTGAGCGGTGGGCCGGGCGCCACACTCGGGAATTACCAGCAGCAAGGATTTGAGGTTGTGTATGACCTGGTAGAGAAGCGCGTGGGATTTGCCAAGAGGCATTGCGCGTCGCTCTGGGATAGACTGAATCGGGACAAGAACTAGCGCATGGTGCACTCCACACACACTGGATTCCCTCCCTGGGTCGGGCCTTTCTGTAAATTGAAATAGGGCGGGCTTTCGGGTCATGCGCTGTGTGTGTACTTAATAGGAAAGCTATAGACTGTTTGTTTGAAAACTCTGGATAGTTGTGGAATAGTATTGTAAAAATTGTAAGTAACGTAAATGATTCAGAATAATATTTATTTATTGAGGCCTGGAATTTATGTACTTGTTGGAGTTGCTGATGAACAGTGATGTCATGGGATGGAGGAACCTGTCCAAAATTCCAGCTGTGAGAAAAGAGGCGTATAGATGATCCAAGGAATTATTGTTTCGTAAATTTATTTCAATTCAGTTTTGGCCATCCCTTTGATGTTGGGACCATTGCTGCTTTGAGTCTCGACACGCCAATACAAAGGATTCTTGTCCATCACGGACTTTTTTCCATTTCATTCATCTAATTAATGTGTGATATACGATGTTCCACATTACAATATGGAGTTTGGACGTTAAATGATATGGAAAAAGAAATAAGTAAAAAAGAAATTCTTGTGTATGGTGGATAAATTAATGGAGGAGGTAACACGAAGTTGAACAAGTGTATCTTGGAATCATCATGAAATTGTGGTGCATGGGTTCTTCCTTCACAATATTTTTTTTTATAAGTTCGATTTTCGACGAGGAAATGTGAAACTAAACGACGACGAATCTTAGAGTATTCTCCATGTGGGTAGCCTCCCCAAAGGTGTGGCTGACTTTCTCCTCAAAGAAGAACCATTGTCACGGACTTGATATTGTCTAACGTGCCATCTTCACGAACTGATGCAACAAACAACGTTAAAAATGAACTTATGAATACAATCCTGAGAAACCAGTTATATATAAACAAAGGAGTCAATATGATAGGATGATGTATGTAGTAAAGAAAAATTGATGTGTTTAGTTGTTCATGACATAGAAAAATAGAATTTATTTGGGCGAGAAGCAGGAAAATTGCGAGAGGTGATTGGTAATACAGTAATTAAGCAGACGAATCGTGTTGCATTGGCAACGTATTAATGATTATGAAGCAATGGGAAAAAAGAGGTTGAGTGAGCTTTTTTAGAATGAGGACACTTTCCACTTCCATGTCCATAATCTATTATGACTGAACTTCAGGTCTTTCCTCGTCTTCGAATCTACGTCAGAGGAAGTCCTTCACAAATGTGGATCACGTGCAGATAAAAAAATTATTACGCAACAGAACCAGCCATTCACTGCACGCAATAGTAAAATACACATTTGGTGACGTAATATATAAATATAAATATAATAAAAAGAAACCACTAAAGAATCGATAACGTTGTTTTCAAAATTTAAAAAGGGTACAGTAGTGAAGTATTTTGACGTAGCAGTGATTGCGTGAAAGAGTGTTAAAAAGTTGAAGTTCCGATAAGGTGACGAGGCGCTGACTGGTGGTGTTTGAAGTCTGGATACAGCTAGCTCTGCTGTCCTCATTTCCCCACACGTGTGCTTCTTTCTAGACACTTCGCCAATCACCTCCACAGAGTGTGGGATTCACGCTTTGATTTTCTTTAACGTTAAAAATATTTAGGCGTCTTGATTTTCGTAAAATATTCTTAATTTTTTTTTTTTAAGGTTTAAATTTCTTTTTGATCCCTAAGTTATAAGCGGATGTTCAGTTTAGTACCCGCTTTTAAAAATGTAAATCTTTGGTCTCTAAGTTATAAAAAATGTATCAAATGAGTCCTTTTTTGACTTGAAATACTGTTTTTGGTTGTTTCTTAACAACTACTACATAAGGACTCATTTGATACATTTTTTATAACTTAGGAATCAAAGGTTTACATTTTTAAAAGCGGATACTAAACTGAACATCCGCTCATAACTTAGGGACCAAAAAGAGGTTTAAACTTTTTTTTAAATCTTATCAATCGAGTCCTTATAGCTCCTTCTTTTAAAAATCGTTAACGGTGTTAAAATTGTGCAGAGGTGGGTAGATGACGTGATTAAAATTCTTCTTTTGAGGTGTTAAAATTGTGCAGAGGTGTTAAAATTGTGCAAAGGTGTTCAAAATTTTCACATTCTCTTCTGGACAATTTTAACACCTCTGCACAATTTTAACACCTCAAAAGGAGAATTTTAACCACATCATCTACCCACCTCTGCACAATTTTAACACCTTTAACAATGTTTAACAGCAGGGACTAATTTGTTTGAAATTAATACTCATAAGAACTCAATTGGAAAAGTTTAAAAGAAGGTGACCAAATTGGAAATAAGTTACTAACATAAAGACGCCTAAATGAATTTAACGTATTTTTTAATTGTTAAAGAAACGGGCCTGAATACCCACGGAGGAGATCCTATGGGCCTAAGGGCCTCAGTTTGAGATTTGGTGGTATCCCTGAGAAGCAGCAGTTTGTTGTCGCAATAGAAGCAACAAATAAAAGAGGGACCACTCTGAAAAGCTATCATAGCCTATTCTGAATTTCAGAACACTTCTCTTCAACTTTGCGTCTTCAAATTCAGAGCCTTTTCTCTCTTTGCTAATGCCTTCCCATCGTAATCAAAATGCTCACCGCCCCACTACCCAAATCAGACTTCTATTGTCTTCTGTGACTATTAGCTTCCATTGCGGAAATACAATTCCAAATAATATACTTTCTTCACATTTTATAACTTAATTTTTTTAAATTTTTTTGAAAAACATATTTAACCTTAGCGTCGGAATGTCTTCTATAACTCAACCACTGATACATCAATCAATTCTAAAATAATCTTTAGAAAAAACGAATGATCAAGACTTGAAACGCGAACAGAGTTAGAGGAGCCAATCCTCTATCCATACAACAAAAACTGAACACAATATATATTTTCACTAGCTATAATAACGAGGATCAAATCATAACTCAAGCAAATTAGAAAAGCCAAATTAGATTATTTTTTCCCTCTATCACTAAGTTTTGTTGAAATAATTATCTAGTGTAACTTTTGCATATGATGACTAATTTTGAATATAATTTTAGAAATAGTTAGTATAAAATTAAAGAAATATAATAGACAGGTACGCAACCTCCTGGTGCTTTATTGATGTCACTTAGTCCCACCGAAAGGTGATTTTGGACTTGCCCCATGATGCCAAATTCCAGGCTGTTATGGTATGTGTAGTATAGAGTTGGTAGCAATGCATATCCCTACCATCTTAATCATTAATATCGGTTTAGATGGATAATAATACCAAAGTTTATCATCATCTTCCGCAGCTACATTTTGCATAAATATATTCCATGCACAAAATGAATATGCCTTTTTATACATATCTTCTAATACTACCCATGTTTTTGAAAAGAAAGAAAAACTTAAATACGCCTTTTCTTTTTTATTTGGTCAAATGATATTAGTTTATTATTATTAATAGTAATATAACAATAACAATATCATCCCTCATGGATTTTATTTTTTTTCTTTTAACACTTGTAATAATTTTCAAGTTCATCATCATAGCTATTCCCCTTGTGTTTAGGTAAGATTTTCAACCTTGTCTGTGACTTTTGTTTGCGTCAAAAGTTGTTTTCGTGCTCACTACGCCTCTTTCCTCTTTTACAATTGTGATTTTGATCAGGAATTTCGTTATATTGAGTTCATTTTGGGTAAGTGGAAAATATTTCTTATTAATCTAACTATGAATTAAAATATTTCTAGATTGATATATTAGTTTAACTGAATCAATCAAACAAAGTCTTAATAGTGAAATTTAGGTAAGAAAGTTTTTTAGTGGGTACATTTTAGCAAAGTGTATCAAATTTTAAATTAAAAAATGTTTCTGTTAAAAAAAGAAAACCAACTTTAAATTTAAGGGTATTTTAATAATTTTAGAATTTAATTCAGAATAAAAAAAATAAAAGGCAATTATTAAAAAATTTGATTAGTCCACGTGTATGGGAGAAGTGTTATTAGCTTTTATTTTATTTTTAATTTTAAAAAACAACTACCTTTTATTTTATTTTTTATTTTAAAAAACAACTACCTTTTAAAAAATATAATGGTTTAGGGTATATAGAACCGTCTGGGTTTATAGAACTTGTCTAGGTTAAAAAAACTACATTTTGTTTATTTTAAAAAACAACTACCTTTTATAGAACCTCTGGACTTATAGAACCCATCTAGATTAAAGAAACAACTACATCTTATTTTATTTTTTATTTTAAAAAACAACTACCTTTTAAAAAATGTATAATAAAAGTTAATAACTTCTCTCAATTAGGACTTTTAATAACTACATTTTATTTTTTTATTTTAAATTAAATTTTAAAATTATTAAAATACCCTTGGATTTAAAGTTGATTTTCTTTTTTAAAAGTTGTAACCTAAAAGATTATATATATATTTCTACAACCATTATTCCATATAGTAGTTTCCGATTCGGAAAATACCTTTCAAAAAACTTGTTTCCAAAAAAAAAAATTATATTTCGAAATGTTGTTTTAGAAGATATTGAAATATCTGTTGAAACATTTATTTCAGAATATAAAGAAAACTTTTGGACTATCATTTTAGAAGTCATATTCTAAATTTGAAATTACTTTCTAAAACACTTGTTTTGGGAAAAAAAAAATTACGTTCTAGATTTAAAAATACTTTCTAAAACAATAATTATGAAATATAAAAAAAAATTCAAAAACAAGTGTTTCAAAAGATATTTTCAAATCCAAAAATATTTTTTAAAATGTTTATTTTGAAACGTATTATTTTATATCTTCTGAATAAGTATTTTAGAATGTATTTTTGAATCCAAAAACATGAATATTTAATCAAAAAATATTAAAATAGTAGGGATTTTTATTATAATTTTAATGAAAAGTAATTTAAGAATTCCATGTTTTATGGCGCAGGAAAGAAAATAAGTGAGGTGTAGGAAGAAACATTCACATTAATGTTGTGTGAAAAGCAGATTTGAGGCCGCTGCTTCTTGCACCCCAATATTGCATATGAAAAGATATTTTTACCCTTATCTTCTTCTCTTCTTCAATCCAGAAGCCTTTTTCTTAGAAGCAAGCATGTCTCACTAAAAAGGTTGAGGAAGTTCCGAAGAATTGGAACTTCAGAATGTCACTCACTGCTTTTGAATTGATTTTGATCGTATTATAGAAAGCTTTGCACTCAAATTGTTTTAGTTGGATTATCGAACTCAATATCCTTTTAATACATCGAACGAACACTATGGACCTGTTATTGCATTTGGTCATGTGATAGTAATCAACGAAATTTTAGTAATACCTTGTGCAGTTCCTTCCTTTGGTTTTATTTTTATTTTTCTATGTAACATGGCATATTTGATAACATGACACATCTTGTCCAGTTTCTTAAATGTCACTAGTGTAAAAACGCTATTTAACGTCATTCCTTAGACGTCGGTTAAGAGTAAGCACGACGTATATTGATGACCGGTGGCATTTTCGTAAATAAGTTGGTCATATAGACGTCAATTAGAAAGTGCCCTGACGTTTGTAATATTTTAGACGTCGAACCCCCTCCTAACTGACGTATATATGTTTGACAGGTGGGTGAAAAGTCATTTCTTTCAATCATATAGATGTCAGTTAGGAGGGGCCCCGACGTCTATATAGCGAAAATTAATGGCTATTCACCTACTTGTCAGACATATAGACAACGAAGATTACCAGCTAGATTGGAGAACTATGAAAATGACAATGATTCATTTGATGAAGAAATTATCAATTTTGGTTTATTTGCATATTACGAACCTATAAAATTTGAAGAAGCTTCAAATAACATTGGAGGAAAGTAATGAATGAAGAAATTCATGTCATTGAGAAGAATCAAACGTGGCAGCTGACTGACTTTTTAGTACACAAAAGGCCGATTAGAGTAAAGTGAATGTACAAAACTAAGTACAAAATGAAGAAATTGATTGCTTCAAAGCAAGGTTAGTAGCAAAATGGTACAAACAAAACCAAGTATTAATTATTTTTCCGTATTTGCTCCTGTAAGATAGATACAATTTGTGTGATGACCTCTGTATCAGCTCAAAATATTTGGAAAATTAATCAAATAGATCTTAAGTTTTTTTTTTTCAAATGGAATTTTAGAAGAAGTATATGTTGAGCAATATTGTGGGATATAAAGTTGAAGGAAAAGAAATTAAAGTCTACATATTAAAGAAAACATCATATGGCTTAAAGCAGGCACCCAAGGCATGGTATAAGAAGATTGATCCTTACTTTGTGTAGAATGGTTTTCAGAGATACCCATCTGAACATACTTTGTATACCAAATCTATTGACTCTGATAATATTCTTATTTTGTTCCTTTATATTGATGATATGATTTTTATTAGTAATAATCTAAAGATGATTACAAAACTAAGGGAGGCTATGATTAAATGTTTTCAGATGACAAATTTAGGCCTAATGTCATATCTTCTTGGCATTGAGGTCATTTCGTAGGATGATGGAATTTTCATAAGGTGCAGATCAATGTTTTAAAGAAATTCAAGATGAAAAATTTAATGTCAATCTCAACACCTGTTGAAGAGAAGTTGAAACTCAAAAAGATAGTGATGAAAGAAGAATTAATTCAACAACTATAAGAGCTTGATTGGAAGTCTTAGATATTTGATGCTACAAGACCATACATTGTCTTTAAAATAGGATTGCTGAACAGATTCACGAAAGAGTCATGTGCATGTCATTTACAAAGAGCAAATAAAATTCTTAGATATATCAAAAATACTCTGACCGAGGGAATTTTTTATGTTAACACTAATTATATGAAACTTGTTGGATATACATAGTGATTGGGCAAAAGATGGTAAATAATAAAAAAACAAATTAGGGTATGCATTTCATCTAGAAATAGAAGCAATATTGTGTCCTTAAAGAAACAACCTATTATTACTTTTTCAACAACCGAAACAGAATACATTGAATAACTAGGTTTGTAACTTAGACAACATGATTACGAAGAATTCTTAAAGCGATGCATCAGAAGAAAGATACTTCCACTATGATATTTTGAGATAACATGTCAGCAATTCCATTATATAAAAATCCACTATTTCATGGACAATCAAAACACATAGTTATTCATTTTCACAAAATCTGATAATTGATAACTGAGAAAGAAGTATTGAATGAGTATTGTGCCACTGAAGATCAAGTTGTTGATATTTTTACAGAGCCACTAAGATTTGAGTTATTTTAAAAGTTGAAGAAAATGCTTCGAATAGTAAAAGCTTGACTTAAGGGAGACAATGTTAAACATAAATCACATTTTTTTAATAAACATTATGAGTCTCACATGTATTGTACTTGTTAAAATAGGAAGATGCTTGAAAGGATTTTTTTCCGCCACCTCAAAATACACGGTGTCAACAAAGGAGGATGAGTTGTTATTTTTCTATCATGAAAACACTTTTATTCCTCCTAAGACAATCATGATGTTGGTAGTAGCTTATGGTATTGAGTGTGATGATGTTTAAAATTATTATAAAAAAGATAGTGTAATAACGTGAAGTGCACAGTGAAAGGGAAAAATGAATAAAGAGCTAACAATAGTGTGAGTATATCGAGAAAAAGAGTTGTGAAACCTCATTAGAGTGTGTGTATCGTGATTGTGAAGTGAAAAGAATAGAATCGTAAGTATATGTGTGTGAACAATAAATAAAAAGTGTTTGGATTTCAAAGAAAAATACGAGTATTAATATGTTGCACTTATATAAATTTTTCTTTATCATAGTGAGTAGATTTTTAAAACATTTAAATTTCTCACACAACTTTATATATCAACAAAGTAGTCTACATTGACTAGATATAAAATCAATTTATAATATATAAGTAAGTATAAACTTCATTTTATAAACCGATTTTGTGAAATTGAATTAGATTTAAAGTCCACTTCTCGTATAAAAGTTGTATCATAAAATAAAACATGAAAGTATATGTAAAAAAATTATAACTATAATATATAACAATCATTCAAAATAACGGAAAACTATTATCCATCCCATAATAGAGTTATGACAAAATCAACAACTTTCTGAGATGTTACTTCACTTATTAATGAGATATAATTTGTGAACTTGATGACGGTGTAGCAAATACACCTTATTTTCTAAGCAATTTCCCTAGTTTTCTAAGTGGCATAATGTAAAGGAGTTAAAATGGTTCTGGTTGCACAACTTTGAAAGCATCTGGTTTATATAATTGTCATATGTATTGTATATCAAGTGTTTATAAATGTTGCTTTTGGCGGATCTCTTCTACTTATTATTTGGGACCGTTGCTTAATGTAATGAAACAAATTTAACTTTGGTACAAGTCAGAAACAACAAACACCCAAACACTCTTTTCTTCTACGCTAACATTTCAAAATATTAATCATGTGGAACCTGTTTTTCGGAAACTCCAAGGTATGTTTTCACATTATTCCTTCAATTTTAAACAAAGCAATTCAAAATAGCTTGCTAATGCCTACACATAGTAGAAAAGCACAATATTATTAGTGAATCTTACATTTAAGATTATCAAATAACGTTTTAATTTTCTTTTTTCTCTTACAGGGCCTGAGAGAAAGAACTTAGCACAGCACATAAGAGTAGACAAAAATGTGAAAGTGACAAGTTTAACATTTTGCAATGAATATTCACCTCCATGAAACTTCAGTAGACCATGCTATTCTATCATGGTGGTTGTTCAGAAATAATAATAAATACAAATTTTATTGGAAGAAAAAATTGTTGATGTAAGACAAGGTTGATTATGTGGACTTAGGAAAAGAAAAAAAAAAGTAGTTTTTGTGGCTCATGATGAGCAACATAATGTTAAAGAGGAAAAAGAAAAAGTGGTTTTGATAGAAAGAGAGCATGATTGATGTGTTTGGGTACATCATATAATGTTAAAATAGTCGTTTTCATAATGTTTACAGAAAGCTAAAGTAGTATCATATGGAATGTCCTTTGGCTGATAGTCTAGTTCACATCACACAGTTGCTAAAGACATAAAAGTAATTATAAAAACAGTTTCTCTTGAATTTTTATTTTTTCTCTTCTACTTCAATGTCAACTACTCCTTTGATAGGTTTTGGCAGAATGGATCATACATGGCGTGTTTCATATTTCTAGATTTCTCATGTTGTTTCAATACACCATTGATGCACTATTCTTGATTGGTCAAATTCCTCGTTCAGGATAAAGTAAGTAAAAAAAAAGTTTAATAGGTTCGGAGGTCTCTATATTTAGGGATTTGTTTCAATTGGGTTCTCCAATTTCGAAAGTGATCAATTAGGTCCCTAATTTTGTCAATTTGAATCAATAAAAGTCTTTCCGTTAAATGCAGTTAATGCCGTGAAGTTTTTGAACGTGTGGCACGCTGATGCTTCCAGGTGACATCGTTTCAAGTGCATAGATGGATTATAAAAGAGTGAAATCCCTTTTAATTTAGGGATTTCACCTTCAAATACACCCCCACCCTTTTAATTTAGGTTCACCCTTTTATAATTCACCTATGCACTTGAAACGATGCTACCTGGAAGCATCAGCGTGTCACATGTTCAAAAACTTCACGGCGTTAACTGCATTTAACGGAAAGACTTTTATTGATTCAAATTGACAAAATTAGGGATCTAATTGATCACTTCAAAAATTAGAGGACCCAATTGAAACAAACCTCCAAATATAGAGACCTCTGAACTATTAAACCTAAAAAAAAAAGGAAAAACAAGGATAGTGTATAACCTTTCTTCTTGTACAATTCTTTTCATGTGCATTTAAATGATATATTTTGTCACTATCCCAAGGAGACTGTAATTATTATAAGACATATTAATTACATATTGACGTTAATATATTTTTTTTCGGTGATTTTATTATATTTTTAAATTAAAATATATAGATATTAGAAGTTAATTTTTAAATTAATTTATTATATTTGCTTTACTTGTATAATGAATATCTCTCGGAATCAACCGACGTGTAATTTTTTTTTACTATACATCTTTTAGAGATTATATTTTTCTTACTCATATTCATTTTCTTTCTATTTTTTTTTTTTGGAATTATTATGAAAAACATATATAATTTGTTAGAACTTTCACATAATCTCGTAATCTAAAAAATGAAAAATGTTTACATACATGATCAAGTTTGGTTGTTTCAAGAAACAAAAGATGACATGCAAAGGAGTATGGTTAGACAAATGAAACTGTCCAGTATTTTCTTAGACATTGGTGACAAATGAGTTTATGTTGCTCAGTAAGCTAAGTTTTGAGAAAAGGAAGTCCACGACATGAGGTAGAGGCAAGGGCTGGATTTGGACGCTAAACAACGGTGAAATTCGAACATATAATATAGTAACAGATTCCTTATATATTGAAAATGGGTAATTATACTTTGACACTTAGAATGTCACAAAATTTTTATACCACCACATGTCATATTCTGGGTAGTCCACGTGTTTTAAAAAATAAAATAACAGAATGACGTGAATTCAATATGTAGTAACAGACATGTGCCAATATGTAGTTATTGGATAGTTTAAACTAACTTTTAGCACGAAGAGGAGATATTTGAATCTGTCACTTGTTTTGAGTTCTACAATTTATTTTTAACCAATTTTATTGAATAAAATTCATTAATTATCATTTAATAACACATTTATATCAAATTTCATCCCGAAAGAAACATTTTTCTTTAAAGTGATGGTGTAGAAAGGAAAGTGGTAGCAATGTACAAACAAGTGAGTAGTTTAAGCTAACTTTTAGCACCAAGAGGGCATATTTGAATATGCCACTTGTTTTGAACTTCTCAGGAAATCCACGTCATTCTGTCATTTTATTTTTTAAAACATGTGAACCATCCAGGATGTAACAGTGTCAAAATTCATTTTATTTTTTAAAACATGTGAATCACCCAGAATGTAACACGTAGTAATATCAAAAATTTATCAGATTCTAAATGTGAAAGTATCATTACCCATGTATGCACTTACTATTCCAACTATCAACGTCCAACAAACCAACAATAATTAGCTTTGCCGTTCAAGAAAATTTATTTCTACTTTTTCCGAGTAATAAAGTTGTTTATGGGAAATAGGAAAGCTACTATATATTCATTCACTTAGTCACAATTGGGAGTCTAACTTTATCAACCATAAATAACCAAGAAGATTAGAGATTAATTAATTATTGTGGGTCCCACCTAATGGATTATCGCCTTCGTAAATTCCAAAAGGTTGCCCCAACTGCAAACCTTTACAAGCTTAGCTGATCCTATCTTTTCATCCTCTCCAATTCATATTCTATTCATTTCACATTAATATATGTTTAATAGGTGAATTTTTATATTACTATTAAGACCGTTACATAACTCTTAATAGTATTAACAAAATATCTTTATTAATAAATATATTAAATATAGACCATAAACAATAACTATTCATATCAAAATTCCTACACGTTAGATTAAATAAGGGACAAATCCATACATACATACGTACATACATACATACATATATATATATATATATATATATATATATATATATATATATATATATATATATATATATAT
>NC_028357.1:30969140-31014868 GCF_000741045.1 Vigna radiata var. radiata
TATATATATATATATATATATATATATATATATATATATATATATATAACCCAATAATGTTTTATCTTAGGGTTTCCATTATTCTTTTGATTAGAACATGGGGTTGATTTATTTATTTATTTTTAAATAATAATAGAATCTATTTTAACAAAGAAGTTTATTTGATGAATCATATTGATAATAAATTATTACTCTTAAACTACCTACAAATGCTAATTTTATCTTCAAAATGTTTGATCTTTAATTAAAGAAGTTTTTTTTATTGCATTATATATATTATACACAGTATCATAAGATCATAATTTAAGTTTTATATAAATTAAAACTTAAAATCATAAGTCAAAAATGCATACTTACTTTTCTATATTATTATAATATATAGATAGAGTTTCTTAACTTATTTAATTTCTTAAAGTAAAAATATTCTTATATATTATAAATTTTAAGTTTTAAAATTGAAGATATTTAAATAATTTATAATTAGAAGACTAAGGTTCGACCCTTTCGTAAAAGTAAAATGAAATTAAAAAACTATATTAAAGAAAGTAAAATTCTAAATATCTAAATCCTTCCCATGGAATATTTCAGGTAGAAATAATAAAAAAAGAACAGGTGTTAGTTGCCTATTTTACATTTTCAGTAGTTACGTTAATAAAATCCTAATAAAGTGCACTCATTATAGTAAAATCATAATTCTAAAATTCCTAAAATTGACTTATCCCATAAAATTTAAAAGATTGAATTTTCTATAGGTGTTTTGATAATAAGTTTAACTTGTAAAATTAATTTTTACTTTTAAACTACTTTAACTATGTTTGTGATGATGAGAAATGTAAATTTAGATGTATTGAAGATTTTCCAATTAAAGTAAGATATAATGGCATTAATTGATATGTTATTATTGAAGAATATAAAGTAATAAGAAGTAGGGTTTCATATGATAAGGATTGGAAATGATGGAAGCATTTGAGAACACTGAAAAGTATAAAATGATCATATAGGTAAAAAAATGAGTATGATAAAGCGACTTTGTTTGTCTTTTTTTGACCATAACCTATTTAATATTTATCTATATATAGTTTCATTTTGAAAACTCTGCACTCTGCTGCTCATTCCTCACGTTTTTTTCAAACTACCACTTTTGGAAATTCAATTTATTACTTTCCATTTATTATTGACTGGTCAATTCAAAGTTTTGCATATGAATTGTCAAAATCATTCAAATTTACCTATATTTACCTAAAAAAATTATTAATTACTGTATACCAAACAGAACTTCTAACATTTCTAAAACATTACGTATACGCATATATATTTAATATTTAACACGTAAAAATATTAATAAAATTACAATAATTTCATTTGTCTTAAAAAATTAACACAACCATTACCAATAATCTTTATACACACACACATTAAAAACATATAATAGCATACTACATGCAAACTTGTTATGATTAAAAAATAATGACAAATATTAATTTGAAATTTCAATTTAAATATAATATCATAATTTATTTCAACTTGTATATGTATTTTGAATGTTAAGAAACCCTAAATTTTATGTTTTATTTTAGTTTTCAATGTTATAAAATTTGATATCATGTTTATAATATTCTTATGTATTATTTACTTATTCTATTAATTTTAATAATAGGGGTTCAATCACAATTGAAGTCCAATTTTAAAAACATAAGTTATTATTATTATTATTTATGATATGAATAGAATTACAAATTAGATAGAAATAGACACGTAATTGAAAAGTGGCAACTATTATTGCTTTTAATTTTTTTAAAATAAACAAGTAAACACAGTTAATTTTTCTTAACAAAAATAAATAAATAAGTGACTAGTACCCTGTTAATTAAAGTAAGTAAAAGATATAATATAACATTATTTCAAAATAAATACTTCCCATGGTTATAAAAGTTTTTAAAACTGAAAAAATACTTCTGATTTATAAAAATAAGGTTAAATGCTATCTTTATTCCTTAATATATTGTATTTTGGTCTTTTGACATTTAGTACATTAAGGTTAAACAATCGACAACTTGACATTTTATTTATTTTAATAAGTTTATTTTCGTGTTGTTTTAACTCAATCATTGAATAAGTAAACTCTAATATGGAACTAGTTAACATAATATAATTTATTTCTTATTAGCTTCCATGTTGACATTGCCAAGTTAGTAAGAAGTCTTTTTTCTACATTGAAATTTCCGGTTTATTTTTTTATTTTTTATTTTTTTTGAAAGAAAAAGAAATTCCTGGTACAAGTTAACAAAGTTGACAACAGTAGAAAACTTTCATACCTAGTTTTAGTGATACATGGTAACTTACATGTGGTTAAGCATTTTATTTCTATATTGTTTTGTGCTTATGTTCTTATTTTTATCTTTGATTTTGTTAATGATCATTGGAGTATCAGATGCATGTGATTCCATGATTGAGACTTCACCAAAACCTTAAAGAAAATGAGAAAACCAATGATTGATGCAATTGCTCATTTCATGATAGACTAATCCTAAAATTGAATTTGGAGAAAGAAGAAGAAGAAGCCAAACTACCAAGTTCTTGTTGGTAACAAAAAATAAATCAGAAACACATCAATACAACATGTGGACAAGTTGTAGAAGCCAACAAACACAAATAAACATACAAGGAAGTTGTGGAACACATCTGTCAACATTAAACCATGAAAAACACCTAAAGTAAATATATAAAAATGCATATAGAGTGGGAAATTACAAACATTAAACTTAAGGTAGAAAATAAGATAAAAGATGAAGAATGAAAGTAATATTTAGCCTAAAATAGTTGGTGGCTCTGAAATTAGATTACATGGTTTGGTAAACTTAACTATCAAGCTGCGTTTTTAATATGTTAATAAATATATTGGTATTGGTTTGGTGATGTGAGTGTGGGTACTGAATTCCAAAAACTGTGTCTGTGTATTCGCCTAAGTTTGAACGCACTTTGATACGGCCACTTTCTCCACCACAAAGAAAATAGAAAAGGGAGAACAAAAGCGTTTCCCTCTGTGTGTGTGTGTGATCGGAATTCGAATTTCTCTGCGTCTGGACTCCGTCGATCCGTCTCCAACATGAGCAGTGGGGAGCTCCTCAACATCGAACCTCTCGAACTCAAGTTCCCCTGTTAGTTTCCCTTCAACTCCTTCTCTCTGTTTTTTTTCTCCTAGGGTTTCCCTCACACTTCTCTCATTTCTTCTTTTTTTTTCTTCTTGTTTTAGTTGAACTGAAGAAGCAGATCTCGTGTTCTCTTCAATTGTCTAATAAGACCGACGCCTATGTCGCCTTCAAGGTAACGCTCAATTTCGCTTTCGTTTTCCTAATTAGTTTGGACAGTTGTTCGATCGTGAGTTTTGTTCTTGCTTCTGCTGTGAGATCTGGCAGTTTTGATTGTGGCTGGTGAAATTAACGTGGTTTTGCGTAATGTAGGATTTAAGCCGCACGTTTTTGCAGTGTTCCTTTGATGACTGCGTGAAATTTGCGTGTTTATGTTTGGATTTTGGTTTCGATTTTCAGGTGAAAACAACCAATCCGAAGAAGTATTGTGTTCGTCCGAACACTGGAATTGTCATGCCGCGATCTACTTGTGATGTTATGGGTACTGATTTTATTTTGAATGCGAATTTCTACTTTTTGTTTAGTTGTCCTCTATGGCTGAGTAATGAATTAGATTTTTATTTTTGTATAAATGGAAGTTACTATGCAAGCACAAAAAGAGACTCCGCCTGATATGCAATGCAAGGATAAGTTTCTTCTTCAGAGCGTAAAAACCGTTGATGGTGCCAGTCCGAAGGACATCACTCCGGAAATGGTATGTGCTGTGCTAGTTGTTTTTGCATTTTCATTTGACATTTTTTGTTATCTGGAATTACAAGATTTATTGTGCTGTTGGGATTGGCTAGTTCAACAAGGAGGCGGGGCATGTGGTTGAGGAGAGCAAATTGAGAGTGGTGTACGTTTCTCCTCCTCAACCACCGTCTCCAGTACCAGAAGGTTCTGAGGAAGGATCCTCACCAAGAGGTTCTGTTTCAGAGAATGGAAATGCCAACGGTTCTGACTTCACACAAGTGGGTTCTTGATTTATTCTGTTTTCTTTTTCCCTAAATTTCCTTGAATATCAATTGGAATGTCTTTTCTTATTGTGTTTTTCAGGTAGTGAGAGGGTTTACAGAGCGACCTGAGGCTCAAGACAAATTGGCAGAGGTAAATCAGAAAGGCCTTTCCTTTTTTTGTAAATATATGCAATTGAGTTATTAAGGAACAACCTTATGATCTCACTTGGAGAATATCAAGTGGATGTTAATTTCGCCAAGAGTTGTCTTCAAGTGTTTGCAATGTCTGATTTTCCATTTGGAGGTTTTAACAATAACAGTAAGTAAATAAAGGCTTTCAGAGATTTCTTGCTCTTTCACAAACTCATTACTTGGAAAGCCTTCTTTTCTTGCTCAACTCTATTCACAATTTTTATTGATATTAGACTTCCATGCAAACGATATGAAAAAATGTAGAAATACATTACTCATGTTGATGCCGAATACTCTTTTAAAGATGGTTTTGAGAAACAAAACTTTCTTCAAGTGATGTATGTGTGATGTTTTATTTAGTCAAATTTTTATATTATATATATGCATTTTGAATCCATTACAGGGTGAATCCATTGTATTCAACTCTTCTTTGTTCATATGCTGTAAATTCAGCCCAGCTTGTAACTTCTAGAGTTGGTACTGTTAGACAACTTTATTTTGATTATAGTTGCTCGTTTACAGGCTAGAGCTCTTATCTCAAGACTGACTGAAGAAAAGAATAATGCAATTGAACAAAATAGCAAGCTTCGCCAGGAACTGGTGAGAATTTACAATATTGGGTAGATAATTAGATTTACTCTTCTATGTAATCTATATTTATTTTTCTTTTGATTATGGAGGACCTTAATCTTAAATGATGAGAATGATACTGCTTCTGATTCTGGCAGTTGCCTTTCATATGTTTTTTATTGTCTTGTCTCTGAAATATCATCATATATTCTAACTATTTCAAAACCCTGCTTGAACTAAAAGGTAACTGAAAACAGATGTTCTGTGTTCCAGTGTATGTGAGTTTTGATTTTGGTGTAAGGAAAAATGATAAACGAAGATTTTCTGCATCAGCTAGTGAGTTTAGTTTTTTGAACATTTGTGATGGATATGAATGATGTTTGTGTTTCATAACTTAACCCATCAATTCCATGTATAAGATACTTTAACTTAGGATGTTTGAAAAAGCTGTTTTCTCTCTCCTCTGTAATGATCTGCTAGGAATGCAACCCTTCCTATCAATTACTTTCCTAAAATTTATGTTGGAACAACAGTCTTCCAGGATTTTAGCCAGAATTGTGACCGTGTGTTTCTGTTGTGAATAGCTGAGTATGATTTCATTAGAATTAAAGCAAGTACCTTTTTATGTGCCGTCACTGTTGTATTTGATCTTCTTTATATATCACTGTTAGCTTTGGAAGTAAGGAAAGACTTAATGCCATGATTTTACTGCTTGTAGGATCTACTGAAGCGGGAAGACAACAAAAGTCGTGGAGTATCATATGTCATTGTCGTATTAATTGGCTTACTAGGCATAATAATGGGGTACCTCTTGAAGAAGACCTAAGCATTTCTGTGCTTCAATTTGATCGTAGTTTCTTTGTTCCTGACTTTCAAGCATTTATGAGAATAGTTAAAATAGAGTAATTCTGCAGATGTTGATTTTTCTTTTTCTTTTTCCTGTTTCTTTTCTTCTTTTTTTTTTTCTTTTTTTTTGGGGTGGATAGCATTTTGGGAGTAGAAAACATTAGGGAAGTTGTGGGTCTGTGGTTAGTCTGATTGTGAACTGACTCATACTTTCGTAACATGCATTCTTTTTGTAACTTACCTTTTGTGGTTCATCTAGTGACTAAATGATAATGTCAAGTTGTCAACGATAACCACGAATAGCATGAATCTTCCAGGATTCCATCATGGTTTCATGTCATTAGAATTTAAATGGAACAGTAATGTTCTTAAAAACCATCTTCATCCTTAAGAGCACGTGTGAGCATGTAACTATGTTAGTCAACAGCTGAATGAGCTGAAAAAACTAAATTTGGTTTTGAAGTGGGTTGAAATTGAGTTTTTACAGACTGAACTTTTTAGTTTGAGTAACCATAATACTTTTATGTTTCACAATCAATTAAGTGTCTTTTTGAGCATGTGTTTTAGGATCATAATCGATTATACTATGTTACAATTGAGTACGTTCTTTGCTACACAAAAATGGATCATAATAGCACTGAAATCTCGTCTAGAGAAACTAATGTGCAAACAAAAATGCGCAACATGAAATTTAACCAACTAAACAATTATCACACTACCAACCTCCATGCAACGACCAAATTCAGCATGGAGTACTATAAGAAGACAACCACTTAGGTGTATTTTAGAGTTTATTGGTGTGGTGTTCACACCTATGACTTCATACATCTGGTAGTCTCTAACAACAACAATGATCACAATGTAGAGAACTGTAATTAAGCTTTAACAATGTTACCCCAACATAAAAATTCAAGAAAGGAAACCAGACAAACTAAGTAGGCTTTAACAATGTCACCCCGAAAACATCCCAATGAAAAAACCAAAAATATAAAGTTTTACATTATCACGTTTTTGTAATGTGTCCAACGACTCTTAATTTGTGTGTTCAAGTCTTTGTAGTGCCTTAATGGCTTCTGGCATAATAGCTTAGCCTCATAACCATTGTGCAATGTACAACGGAATCGTACATGGTCAAAAAGTCCGGTATGCAATGATGTTGTCTGTTCAGTTTCAAGATGCAACACCATTCGCGAGGCAATCTGTTCTCAATGAAAGGGCAAAGTGATCATTCATGTAACGCCACGTGTGTTTCTTAGTTTTTCTCAGCAATTTGAGTGGACCAAATTTGGTGATCTCCCAATCCCTCCACTTATCTCTTCACTCTTTTTTTCATACATAACTCGTAACAAATAACAATACTTGTGTTCTCTTCCTCGTAAATAATATAAGAACCAAAATAAACGAGTAATGGTATAATGAAACATTTTTATATTTATATAAATTTTTGTATTCTTTTAAAAATATATAAAAAATAAAAAAGAATAATAATTTAGATATGTCAAAATATTATTTTTCAAAACAAACCATTCATTATTATAACGAACATCTTTTATGCTATTTCATTTGTGTCATCAAATTTAAATGTATATACCATCACTTTTTTTTTTTTTTTTTTTTTTTTTTTTTTTTTTTTTTGTAGTGAAGAGTATTTCGGTGATTTACATGAAAAAGAAAATGGCCATTTTATCTATATATTAAATCACGGCACCTAAACACTCGAAAATCTTGTTCTTTCTTTAGATCACTTGTCAACATGTAACTAGGTTAGTCAACCGATGAATGAACTCAAAAACTAAAGTCATTTTAAAGTGACTTACCACATTTGTGAGGTTTCTCACTGACAAATAATAAGAAATTTGATATTAAATCGTGAACACAACTACTTAAAAGATTAACACTTTCAACACAAATTTTAAATTAATGAGTTTACAATTCTTCTATACATATTATTATCCAATGTAAAATAGCTTACCATAAATTTCCAAAATTATTTGTATTTGATTATATGACATTTCTTTCATTCCAATCAAAAAGTTTAAGATAATGTGTTTATAAGTTCTTCTACTAGTATATTATTCATTTTTATTCAAGACTCTTCATAAATTTCTAACATTATATATATATATATATATATATATATATATTTAATCATATCGAATTTGAGTTATATGTGCAATAAAACTAGTTGCAAATTTGATCTGTTTTACTGAATCTAATTTGATATCAAGTAATGAATTTGGAAAGTTCATATGATTGTATCATGAACTCAATTTTATAATGGTTACTGTCTCCGTTCTCTTACTTTTTACTTTCCAATCTCAGAAAAGTCAGCTAATATTAGTCCTCTTATTTTTTTTTTTTTTAACACATCTAAGAAATTTTCCATAGGAAAAGCAGCAAGATCAGTGCTTATTAGACACTGCCAATTGTAAGAGACTACAAAATCCTTGTTGAAGTTATTTTAAATTTTCTATCGGTTGTGTTTATGAGAGCACATTATCATGTAAGAGAAAATAAGTTGAAGCATTTTCTTTCTACACAGTGAATAAAATAAACGAATTAATTCATACCAACATGAAGTAGCATAGATTTGAATTCTTTGGCAGCATCTTCTGATTCATTATGAGTGAGCCTTATGATTTAATCATTTGTAGCTATGATTTTGTTAGATTAATGTTAGTGAGAGTGAGCTAAACAAGTAGACAGAGACTTGGGTTCATCATTCGCACTCTCAAGGCTTCTGCTTCTAATGCTTTCGTTCTGCAAATTGCAATTTGCTATGAAATCTCCCTTTATGGTTACTTCTCCCTTCTGCAGATCCACAGTGTACTCTGTCAACCCTGCATGTAAATCGTAGTAGTTTTTGCAACATCACATTTCCCTCACAAAATATAAATAAAGGACCAACCTCTGTTTTTGTTATGCTCTTTTGTGCTAAAATAACACTCTAAATCTAATATATAAAATACATATGTTAAACTATTGTTTTAATATTGAATGCTTCTAAGTTTTTTTTAGATACTAAACATATTTATTTTTTATTTAATATTTTTTTCATAAGGTATGCAGAAGATTTTGTAGGAAAAATGATAAAGCTTTTTTTTTTCTTAATTAAATGGTTTGACCATAGTTATATCTCTATTAAAAATATGGTTTGGGTAGCTTCTTTGAATAGGTTTGGCAGAAGAAAAAAGAAGTTAGGTTTTAAGCCAATTATGATGACAATTTTAAATTTCTCCAAAACAGAGTCTGAAACCTACCAGTCATTCTTGATACAACTCTGAAAACTCTCCCCCTGCACCCATTGCACCCCATATTTGCTGCTATCACTACAACCTGAAACTGTTCATCAACCATTACAAAATACAGCTTTGAACTTGGCATCTCTACAATCATCTATTTTATGATATTACAGTAGCTTAATCGGAAGACTTCAAACCATTTTCTTTGACTAACAAGCATTCAGAATAAACAACTTTGTTAATCACCATGACGTTGGTGTGAAGTATGTGATCAAGTCCATGATTTCTCTCTTCTCATCATCGTTTTTTTCTATCTACAAGGCTTTGATTAAAAGATTAGACTCTAGTGTTGTTGGGATCAATAGGATAATAATATAGACAGATATTAAGATTTAGATTGAAAATTTGAAACTATGGAGGAGTAATTGTAGAGAATAATAGAAAACCTACCGGAGGGAGGGTCAAGTTCTCCATGTGTAAAAGGGAGCGATTATCATTTGTAGTAGCCTTCATGCAAACCTCTGACTCTGTGTTGTTAATGGCCATTTGGTTATCAAAATCTCTTCTTTTTATGAAGTCAACATCTTCGTTTTCCTTTCTTCACGAGCTTCTGGTTTTAAAGTTGTCCCCGCACTAAGATTTTGAAACTAAACCTTGTATTAATTTAAGTCATGTTTGGATAAATAACTATAGTTTGAATAATTCAATGTTTCTATGCAGAAAGCAAACCCTTCAACAAGCATTTGATTTGACACTAGAGATTGGCTGTCACCTTCCAACCACCAAATTTAACTGGCTCACCTTTTCGCTTCATGCTACTCTCAGTTTTCTTTTAGCAGATAAAAGTGTTTATCATTTTAAGTGGACATAAATTAATAGTGGAAACTAATCATTAATTATGGTTATTTTTTTAATTAGTGTTATATACAAAAAAATTTGCACACCCATATGTTAATGGATAAAATCTGTAATGAATAGTTAATATCCACCAATATTTACTGTTTAATTAAATTTAGTTTAAAATAAAATTAATTTATATTTTTTCAAATTAAATTTAATTAAAATTAAAATTTAGTTTATATTTTATTTCATTTATATTAAATTTTATATATTTTTTATAGTTTTATTTAAATTTTATTTTAAAAATATATAAAATATATAATTTTTAATATTTGAAACGAATTTTAAAATATCCACATATTTTTTGAAACGGATTTTCATACCGATAGTGAGTTAGTTAAATTGCAGGTGAAATTTTCATTTTCGGATTAAGGATAGACACCTTATCCGATCCGTTACCATTGTAAAGCTTTAATTATAGAAACTTTATTATATTTTGGAATCCTTTATGAGCTTCTAAGTCAATTATAGAAAGTCTATCCTTTGACATAAAAGAAAAAAAAAACAAGAAGAAAAAGGGTTATGACAGCTTGCCAAACAATATAATCCTTTTTTATTATGGATGTGAGCATCATAGGCTAATCTACGTACTCAGGTGATCTACTGAACAAATCATATGTCTAACTTAGAAAGGAAAACCAAAATATTGAAATATTCATACTACCAGTTTAAGAAGAGCAAATAGTACTCTAAATATACGGTATTGTTTCCTGCACCCCAACAATTTCTTCCTTCACTCCATTATTGATGTGAAGTTACAATAGTTAACCCGAGAACTCAGCATTGGATTCAGCAGGAATGTGCTTAAAAGAAACTTCAAATAATAAATAAACTATTTCATTAAGTTTTTGATAGTTTTCTATATGATTAAGTGTTCAAGATCAATAAGCACCACTAACAGAGGAAACGGTCTTGTTGCCAGAATCCAAACCTTATAGATATTTGCATAACTCTCATTATGTGGTGGCCGAGTAAGTGCTTTTGCGCCATATAATAAATATTTTTGTGACATAGCTAATAATAGCAATAAAGCTTTTGTATGACATGCTGTAACTCCTTGATTTCTATGATGCATTCTACAGCTAAGCTCAATAGATGTGCATTTATTTCAATTAATCTTTTCTACTATAGAAATAAAACTCCAATTCAATGTTTTTTGCATTATTGATTCTTGTTTAACTATATAGTATAATTGTTTTACCTGTTGTTCTCTTCTGCTTGGTTTGATGGGGGTATGATTTTCAGTGCCAAAGCCTCGTTGTTGTAGAATTCTGAAGGGTGCTGCCAAGGTGCATTGCAGGAAAATTCTGTATCTGATTAGCATTTATAGCTTACAAAACAACCCTGGTCTGCAGTTCCATACAAGTATCATAAAGTGGAACCCAAGCATGAAGAAAAGCAACAAGTTAACAACCCGAGATTAAAAGAAAACAAGAATACAAGGTCCAAATAACTAAATACAAAATAATCCTAATTCAGTGTCACAAAAAGAAAATTATTCTACATTTTCAGTCATCATCTAGTGTAACACAAGATGCTAGATAAGTAAAATCTTGTGAGGGAATGGTGTCTACAAAATTAAGAAAACAATGTTACTTATCACTTATATTATAGTAAGCATGGAACAATAATATAGTATAAAACAAATATTGTTACCTTTTTCAAATCTCTCGAGCTCCTTAATATCTTCTTTTTCATTTGAGGAAAATAGTGAGGGTGTGTCCCTTTAAGCCAATCTTGCGTGCAAACAAGTGTTTCTACCATATGTGGTGCAAGAGTACTGCAATGTGGTTCAAAAGATATTCTTCCAGGGCTGAAGGAAGATTTAGATGTCACTGTAGAGTCATCTCTTGCCATGTTTGCAAGAACTAGAAATCTACTCGAACTTAGTTCCCACCAATTCAAAATATCCAAATTTCCTTGAATCTCTTCTAAGGCTTCATCCAAGTATTTACTTAATTCAGATTTATTAGACCTAGTTGATTGAAAAATTTGGTTACAGAAATGAGGATCATCACTACCTCCTTTTTGAGATGAAGTCCAAGTCTAAGTGGCGAGGCGAACTCTATGAGAGTGACAATAAAGAAGTTCCTCAACTGCCTTTTTCACAATTCTAAAGTTTAAAAACATCACGTGCCGAGGTAGTATGTGAGATGACAATAAGAAAGGGTGCTACAATGCTAAAAGATGCCACAAAAGGTTCAAGATCGACAATTCAAAAGGAAAGTTCCATTGCCACAAACATTTTGATCAGTTCGTTTTGACATAAGTAGTCAATTTTGGGCAAAGAAATTATTAGAGGTAGATGAATCTGACTTTTGATTCGGGTTCACGTCATTGTCTGGATACCCTTGCATCTGCACAAATGAGTCACCACAGCAATTGTTCCACTCACAAATTTAATCCAACTGCCACGACGACTACATTTAACTTGCTTCTTAATGTTAGACTCTGACAATTCATTGAAGTGATCTCATACATCGAGATCAAATGTTACGCTCTTCAAAGCGAGGTGGTAGCATCTGTTTTGTTATTTCAGAGGCCAAAGTGTCATCTTGTCCATCCATCTAATCTCATGTATTTGAAAAACAAAAATATTTTAATATATATTATACAAGTTATTAATCCATATACTAACATTGATCCTAATGTTTATAAAATCTATGAAGTTGAGAGACAACTAAGCCCTTTTCAAATTAACCGTACCAAAATATAGAGAGGAAAAGGGTAAAAACTAGATAAAAAGAGTATGACAGGTTTTTGCATCTTTCCGAAGAGAAGAGGTTGGATAGATCAGGTGATTAAAATCTTCAATATGTAAACATCATCCCAGAAGCTTCCTATGCCTTCTATTTTCTTCTTCATTAAGTCAAAGGTTAATAAAATGAGGTAACAAAGTTAGTTCCGTTATTAAATATCTAGACACTTTTAAAATAGGCGCGTCAAAATAGTAGACATTGCTCAAAAGAACTTGTTCGAAATTTTATGGATTAAATGCATATCCTTAAAACAATTACATTTACGGTCACTTCTTAGCATACACTAATATACTTCAGCTTCCTTCATTTCTCAACAACTCCCTTTAATTCCTTCATAGAAACTCTCGGAATAATGCAACAGTCTTCTTGTTTTTGCATCCCCTTAACAAAATAGTATTGCAAACGAAAATGTTGCTGCTTAAATCGCTCACACTTCATTAGTAAATGCTAATATTCCCTCAAAACTTTAAAGGCCACTCTATTCTCATTAACTGATAAATCATATGAAACCCTTTGCTCTCAGTGATAAGGTCCCCGTTACCTTTTATATCCTAACCTTCCTCCTTGAATATTTAGTTTCACTTGTTAAATTTACTCTGTTACTCTGGATCTTTATAAATTATCCACTACCGCAGTAAAATGTTTTTCTTAGACACTCAATAATGCAAAAAGGATATTAGTATTAATTTCCTTCCACACAATGTTTACAGATTAAAAAAACTCCAAAATTTAAGTAGCAGCAACAGTAATAACTTCGCTACAGTAGAAACTGTAATAAAACTTCATAGCTTAATTACAGTAGCAGTATTACTAATAAAAGTAGTTTGTTCTAGTAACTTAAATATTTCTAGCACCGATAGTCACTAGGAAAACATTGGCTTCTTGTCAAGCTTGAAGTAAATCATAGATTCGATATACAACATTTTTTGTTCACAGAGAAAGTCATGGACAAACCTGAAGTATTTCACCTAAAGCATCTAAAGGCATCATTCTTAGTCTAAAACTTCCTTTTCCAAGACCAAGCAATTGAGATAACATTGTCCAGTGCTGAAACAAGATAAAGCCGCAATTACCTGTTGAAACAATATAAAATAGCTGAGCAAATGTCTGTCATCATATTCAAATTGAAGGCAGAAAAAGTAGAGAAAAAAGGTAGTTTCCATGGCATGCATTATGGGATGTAGAGGAAAAGAAAAGGTTTAACGGTGATTTGGGATTTATGGACTAAGGAGCATAGAAGACAAATTAGAAGCTGGCCTTCCTTCCCTCGTCTCTTCGTACAGTGGTGTGCGCATTCGTGATATGGCAGTCTGGCAGGAAGCGATACAAGTATATTGGATTGGAATAAAGTGCACTGGATTTGTTTTAAATAGACAGTCCGGTCTGCACTGAATCTATCTTTAAAACTAAACTCTTTTTTTTTCATGACCCGTAAGGTTCTAAACCAGGATAGGCTGTGAAAGCTGTCAGATGGTTGCCAGAAAATTCACCGGAAAGACATGGATAATCTGAAAACAACACTGATAGCTTCCTGGATTTTTTTTTTTTCTGGCAGAAGTGGACTACAGCTACAGTAACATAATGCACCACCAGATAACACGGTGGACAATGGAAACCAGAGATGTGACAGCAGAGGTTAAATAAAATATAAAACGGCAGAAAACTTAGGGAAGTAAGGTTAACAAGCTCAAAAGCCTAAACTCATGGAGCTTTTGTAGACTCAACCCATAGATTCCACTTCTAAACTTAAGAGTTTACTCAATATAAAGAAAATCTATCGATAACTTATAGCATATGTACAACATGATACTCTTAAGAAAACAATAATTCAATATTTTCACTTCATAATAAAGAAAAGTAACAAATCACATTAATAAAGTATGACCGCTCATCAGTGCTAAATAAGATTAAATGACTAAATTATGTATAAATAAAATAATAAAGGCATAAGCTCTTAATGTGAACAATTAAAAATTGAGTTAATTTCTTCAAATTATCTGAGTCATAATAAAACTTTGTCATTGTGTGAGATAAGAATCGAATAAACATTAATTTCAAACTTGTTAACTAACTTATTGACTTCAGAGTTTGAGTTTACTAAGAGATTTATGAGTTTCCTCGACTCGAAAAAAAGTTTGACGGTGAATTAACTTGTTTTTATCTATCTAGAGATTTCCACAACTTTGGGAGAAAGTGGTCAGAATTTTTGTTTAAGAAGAATGCAAGAAAGCAGAGTGAGGATGCCATTGGAAGTGATAGGTTTCTGGAAACCTATCTAAACTCTACACGCACACACCCAAACAAGAACACAGATGGTAAAAAAAATGAATCTGTATTGATATTTCTTCCACTGTACATCCCCAACACCACCAAGGGAGCCCAATTCCCCCTCCACAGGATAAAAGAGTCCTGTCTTTACAAAGAATCCAAAAACTGACTCTGTACAACAATACAACAGCTCTTTATATGAGCTCTTTTCCCGCCCTCCCCTAACCGTTATTACAGTTAGGTTTCGTTAATTCTTCTCTCCCCCTCTCATAACTCTTCTCTTTCTCTCATAAACCCTCCATATCCTATCAGGAAGCAAGTAGACATGCTCCATCAAATTCTTTTTCATGAACTTAAAGAAAGCAGCAAAACTCATTATGAAACTAAAAGATGCAAAAGCATCAAACTTGCAGATTGAGAAACAAACCAGAATCTGTAAGAGTGTCTTCTCACATTATGAAGAATTATATTCCCCATCTCCATAAATACAATTGAAATGAAAATTATAGACACATATACAGACTGCCAGCAAATAGTCATTTTCCATTAATTTTTTTCTAAACAAAAGAAGCATAGATATTTATAAGCTCATGAAAAAAACCAAACCACTTTGATTAACTATACTTTAAACTACAATAAACTTCAGATATCGTAATATCCAATGATAATGGGGGGAACTCTTCGAGGAAAACACGACAAGAAAACCCACGATGTTATGTTCATCTAGAGACCCTCCTCCTACTGCCAGAAACATCTCTGTGACTCTGCATCTTCTCGTGTCTCAAAGCCCTCTCCCGGTCCTTCTCTCTTCTCTCCCTTTTCATTCTCTCTTCCCTCAACTCCTCCATCGTCTTCCTCTTCTTCTCACCCTTATTCTCCCTCCTATCGCCGTCACCGCTTTCATCCTTCACTACGTCATCATTAGGTTTCCGAAGATACCACGGTAACTGAACCCCCTTCCCGGCAAGCCCGTAACCAAGCCTATACTTCTCATCCTCCGGACCCACAACAACGGCGGGTTTGGGTCCTCCCTCCTCCTTTTTCTTCTTCTTTGCCGGTGGATCCTCTTTCCGAGGCTCCTGAATTGGGTCGAAAATCTTGATTCCTTCAAAAAGGTTGATGTGGCCAGCGTCGGAAGAAGGCTCGGGCTCAAGTTCGGGTTTGGGTTTGGGTTCGGGTTCGGATTCTGGTCCAGGAGGGAGAAGCTTCGGTGCCAAACCTCGAGCGGTGCGGAGACGCTCGAGACGGAACTCGGCGTCGCGCTTCCGAGCCTGCTCGCGCTTGAGCTGTTCCTCTTTGGCGGCTTGCTCCTCGTCGCGACGAACCTTCTCTCTGTTCTCGTAATTGTAAACGTTCCAGCGTTTCTGAGGGAGAATATTCAGACCTCCGTGACCTCCCATTTTCGATTACTCAGAGAAGGAGAAAGGAATTTGAGTTTTTCTGTATGTGAAAGAAAATTGGGATTTTCTGTTCACTGTAGACCCTAAGCCTGGACGGGGAATTTTAGACTGTTGTTTATTTACCAATTTTCATGTTTTATAAATTACAATGTTAAACATGCCAGTTTTGATTTTGTTTCCATACTTATTTTTTTATTTTATTTCTATAAATTTAAAATTGCTATTTTTAATCCTTATCAAATATATAAATTTTAGTTTTAATTATTGGAAAAAGTAACCTTTCCAAATTATTAATATAGATATTTAATATATTAAATAATTATTTTAAGTATAATTTTGAATTATTATAAACTTTTAATTATTTTTATTATATTTAATTTTATAAATACATATTAGGTTTCTTTCATATTTGTTTTAGTTATTTTATTTTTAATTTCTTTAATTTTTCATTAATATAAATCACTACAAATTTTTCTTACTTTATTATTTTTGTCATATATTCAATTAATTAAATTAATTTTAAATATTACATTAATTAAATAAAAACAATAAAAATATTATTAAACATAATAAAATAAAAATTAAAAAAATACAATTAAAATTGTGGTCCTTGTGATAATTTTGCTTAAAAAAATTGAAGTCTTTATGATAATTTAAATTTTAAAAAAAAACTAAAATCTATCTTGATTATATTTTGATAAAATTGGAAATACATGTAACGTGAAATTGTGCTAGATGATATTACTTAATCTTATAAATTAGTACAAACCTCGCTTTATGATAATATTTTAAAAATTGAATTTCATTATATAAACATAAAAATAAATTGACTCCATTTGATAAATAACTCGTATCAGATGTGTGATAATATAAAAGTAACATTAAAAATTGACTCATAAGTATGTTCACATACTCGTCAAAAATTACATCAATTTTTTTACCGTAAGGATGTGATTGTGTCCGTGTGAAAGACACTCAAAAATGATCTTCTAATTAATAACTTGAATTTTCATCAATAATTTAAAATAGAAAATAAACACGTATTAATATTAAATGTTGTATAAAGTCAGATAATGAACCATAAATGTGAATATATCCCTCTAGAACATTTAGAAGAATAAAATCCTTGTGTTGAAATTAGACTCTAAGAATATGAAAACTAAATACTGTTATATTATATAGCACCAAATAAAAGTCTACTTAAAAAGGATTATTCGACACCGAAAATTTATTATCAAAACAAGTATTAATGATGAAATCATATTTTTTTTTTCTGCTAATAACATAAACTCTTTTAACCTTTCTTAATAAAGATAAATGTCAACATAAAACAATTATAATTGAGTTATTAAGTTATTATTTCTTAAACTGATATGGAGTATGTATCATTAAATGATAATTGAGTTGTTATTTATAATTGAATTGTTAAAATAATTAATAAAATTACCAAGTCATTTTAGTTTATAATAAATAATTTTTGGGATAATATGGGTATGGATAGATACAATATAGTAAGAAAAAATAATTTCACGTGAAGATGTATTTATGTATGGCTTGAACGTGAAAAGAGAACTATGATGAAACCAAAAAAAGTCTGACTTAAATGCAAGACTTTGCTAAAAGTCTTACTCTTTTTCAAGTCTAATGAGAAGTTTTATTTTGAACATTCTTGACATAATGAAAAATAGTCAAATTCATATATTCAATTTGGATTTTTCACCTTTTGATATTACAAGTGAAATTCAATAATAAAATAGAAATTTGACATATATATACCTGTGTATTCTCATCCATCAAAATATAATTTATCCATATATCGTCCTAATATAACTTATTATTCGTATATGTTCACCCCAATAAAAGATAAAGGTAAATTATTTGTAATTTTTTTACATTGATTTGAGTTTGAGAATTGAGCAAACTATTGTATTTCAACAAGTTTCTTTCAGAGTTTCACTGTAATGTAATTTTTCCTATTTTATCATGATATAAAAATCTCAATGAAGTTTTTTTGTTCTTTTTAAAAACATATTTTCTAGTTTGTAGGCTAAACAAGATATCTAGTAACTTTGTTTCTTCGCCTATGTTGTGAATTATCCAAATGTTTATGTTATACATCGTTGCTATTTCTATTTTGTTCATAGGAAAATAAATTTGGATAATTTCTAAATACAATTTGCATGCAATTCATATACTATATTTGTAAGTTATCACTTTGTATTTCAAGTATATTATGTATTTATTCAACAACTTTTGTTCATCACCTTCATTTTCATTCCATTTGTGGCCTAATCGAAATCATCTTTAATCTAATATTATTTGTGGAATTTGATAGCAAACCTCTCTTTAGCCATTCTAAAAGACTTTGCAATATCAAGTATATATTTAAAGTCGATTACAATTTGCTGATCAAGTTGGCTTACCTTACTACAATTGTTATTGCCAGTGAAAAGAAATACGACACATTACTATAATATAATAATTAACTAGTAAAATATAGTGAAATTATGAAATGAAAAAGTTATGTAACCTGAATCTTTCATTTATGCATGTCTTTTTTAGTACAATAAATGTAGAGATGAGAAAAATTTAGGAAATTGGCAACGAAATGACAATATTGACCTTGAATTTTAAATGATGGTGGTTCTCTTTTCTCTCGAGTTGTCCAATCATTTGTTAAGCTTTGGTTCTAGTGATGTAAAACCAAACATCATGTTATAAGATCTCTGATAATTTTTTCCATCATTAGAGTATTGACAAATATGAGATGGTGAAGTAGATTTGGTAGTTTTTCAAAAGAAGGAGTTGAATCTTTCAAGCTACACAACAAGGGTAAAACTTTGAATTTGAAGTCTTTTCTAGTTTTTCTGACATTTTTTATACCACATGTTTGATTCACAGTATTGGGATTCAAATTGAGGATCTCCTATATGTATCAATGTCTCTTATATATGGAATTAAAAATGGTAAAATTAAAGAAAGTAAAAGTTGGTTGAACGATATTAACCATGTTATCAATAGCATTATCTATATTACCATGTCAAATGGTGAATGAAATTTTCATTATCTAAATCGTCATCTGACTATTAATCATATGTAATAAAATATCTTAGAGAATACAATCATTTATAATAGTTGGATTGACTAATTATGTTGAAGTTATAAAATAAAAGTATATAAATTTAACCTTTAAATATATTAGGTTTAAATTTTCGGTTAATATTGGGTTTGTTTAAAAATATTATTTTAAATTGATCTCAATTGGACTTTTATTTTGTAAAATATTATGCAATTTACTAACAAGGTTAACTAAAGTGTTACATGTGAGTTCGTATTTTTTTATATTTTATTTATTTTAAAAAAATGTTAGAATGAGTATCCAATGAGATAGTGTGATATGTCAGTGGTAGTGCCATGTGTTATTTAAAAAAAATATGATGTGAAAAATCTTAATTTAGTTTTTTTATAAGTATTTTGTCTTTCATTTTTTTTTAATTTAGAGCAATTTCAATTCTTTTTAAATTATGATTAATTTTAACTTTATATAAATATTAGGGATGACAAAAAGTATCAAACACGAACCAATCTGACTTGCCAAGCCTGACAACTAGACAGACTAGTTCTGCAGGTTGAGTTAGCCTACCATTTCGACTTCGTTAAAAAAATTAGAACATGTGTTGCGTTACTTCATATTAACACAATCTGATATTCCCGTCAAAATCTGATACAACTCAACCAAAAATTAAAACAATCAGAACGACCATCCTTTTCAGCTTGGAATAAACTTATTTTCATATAAAAAATAAATAAAAAATTTAAGTCCATTTCCATGTTATATTAGACTTTTAATTGATAGACTATTTTGGATTGACCCATTTTTAACAGAGGATTAAACGGACTGGATTGGTGTGCTTTGTCACTCTTAATAAATTTTATAATTATTATAATGATATTTTTATTAATATTTTTAATAAGATTACGTTTATTTAAATTAATATTTTCATTGAATTTTATTTAAATTTTGTGTTTTAATTTTAAGTATATTTATTTTAAATTGTATAAAATTATTTTAAAGTTTTACATATGAATTTATAATATTATTATTTTTAAATCAACTCTAACATTTGAATAGGAATTATTGATACATAAATATTTAAAAAAAACATAAAAAAATTCAATGCAAAATATAAATTTAATAAACTTAATATTGTTAAAAATGTGTAATAAAAATATCAATTTTAATAAAAATATTATTATACGTAAAAGTTAAACTTGATTTCAACTCGAAGATGAATGAAATTGCTCGAGTTTTAAAAAAAATATTAGAAATTGAATTAAGACAATATAAATAAAGAATTAAATTGTCATTTTTCATATAAAACTTGTTTCAAATGTTACATGTGATACTACCACTGTCACAGTCACATGATAAGATTTTCATTTAATACGTGACAATTAAAAAAAATAAAAAAATTAAATAAAAACTACGAACTAACATAATATGAGTTAAGATCGCTGAAATAATGACCAAATTATATCATGTTTTAAAAAGTAGAACTTAATTAACACCAATTAAAAAATTGATGACGCAATTAAGATTTTCTAAAAAAAAAATCCAGGATTTAAACCTTATTATTGAAGTGGATTTGATAGACCATTTATTCTAAAGATTCTTTTCTTGACTTTAATTATTATTGTTACTTATTATAATAAGATATATATATTTTTTTTTGAACCGATCATTAAGATAAATTATTGGCTTTTATGTATTATTTTTTTAAACGATAGAATAGATTTATTAAAAATAAGTTCATATAAAAAATATAACTGAGTGAATATCTCCCAATCTCATCCCCAGACCACTTTTATAACAAAAAAAAAAAAAGAATCAAAACTTTTTATCACCAATTAAATGAGATTATGTTTCTTACTGAAAAATATGTCATGAACACGACAACAAATATTAGGTTGGACAAAATGGTAGCTTTCAACAGAGCAAGCACTCTAGTGTTTATTTTGGAGAGATCATTTGGAGGAGAGCAAGTAAATATATCTGAGGATAATTTTTTTTTTATTTGAATGGATTTGGAGGTGAATTAAAATAAATTTAAAAATAAAATTTGTGAAAATTAGTATTAAATTTGATTGATGCAAGAGATAAAAAAATTGTTTAATTAATAAAAATTAAAAATTATCAGAATATCCCTAATTATAAAAATAATATAAAATGATAAATATTAATAATATATAATTATTAAAATTATTATAAAGTAAAAAATTAATTTTTAAAATGAAAAAAAAATAGTATTACAATAATAATATTTTTTTTTCAATAAGAATTACATTAACATTCTTTATACTTTCTATTTTTTATTTTTAGAAAAAAGGAAGGATAATAAAGTCTTTCAGATTGTAAATGTTTACCTGTCTTTTTCCATCAGTGCGGATGGAAATTTTAATTTTCCCGCAAATCTGTTCTTTCATTTACTTTCAAATACTTTGAAGTGAACATGTTATTATGTGCACAATAAATTACTCGCAAACTAAAATGCTAGGTTGAATGAAATGATGACTTTTAATGGACCAAACACAACAAAGAAGCAACAAAAAGAAGAAACACAAAAAGTTAGGTCTTAAAGTCGAAAAAGCAAGAAAAACCAACAAAGGAGATGCGACAACAAAAAAAACTAAGTCTTAGTTTATCTAATTTTCAAACGAGTGATTTTAGGTTAACAAATTAAAGAAAAAAGTTAAAAATTTGTTTACATATTGACATGTTGGATGTGTCAAAGTTATATCAAAATATTGTTAATATATCATATGATATTGGTAAGCCTTTTTTTTTTGAAGTATGCATCTTATTTTTGTGTGTGCTAGTGAAGCATTAAGATTAGTTATCAAATTAAAATGTTATGATTTTAAAATATAATTAAATATGAAATAAAATAATTATATACACCTAATATGAAAATTCTTTATATATTAATATAGACGTCTTTGATCAAAAGAAGAAAGAGTTGTCTAGTTTGTAGCATCTCCATCCGACAAGCATGAACAAAAGAAACTCACCTACACATCACGACAATCATTGTATCACTTTTTCCTTCTGATCAAGTTCTTATTGCTACTCTAATGCGCAATATTTTGAGATGAACGAATATCATCATCCCACATCTAACTGTAAGACACCTGATTTGAAAAAAAAAAAAAACGGGTGAGTTGAATGATATATACTATATTGCTTAATGACATCATCGTACAAGCGAGACTCGTCGTTGCAGCAGACAAGTTGGAAAAGGAAACCAAACCAGAGTAGAAAACTAAGCTCCAATAAGATTATTTTGCCGCCGTCAATCAACACCCTAGAATATTTCTAAATTGCATCAGCATTTGCGTCAACGTATTTCACGACTTTTAGCCACCTAATTTGTTTGCAGTAATTGGACTTATTACTCGAGATCGCTTTCAGAGTACTTTATAACACAAATTTTATTATTAGTATTTCAAAATATAAATAGCAATTAACAAATTCCATTAAAATGGTCAAATTTTGTCTCCTTGGTAATCTAGATTGTGTGGAGAAGAGCAAAGCGCTGTTGTAACCTAGAAACACCCATAGAGAAAGGCTTATGGTAGATATGTAGCATAACATAACTCTACAGTGAACAGAAGCATCGTCTTACCCCTGAGAGATAGATGGCAATAACCGGTTGTGATAGCAATGGATCCATGGATGCCACCAAGTTCAGCCAACCGATGCCATGGATTGGCATATACATAGCAGCAGCATCTCTTGCCTGTCTCCTAGCAATGGGTGCAGATCTCATACTCGGAATTCGAGGCCGCAAATTTTGGTTTCCTTGCAAATTCTTCTGTTTAAACGCCACTTCCTTGGCAATAATAGCTGTAGCAGTGAAGCTATCAGTGGATCTCAACACCCCTATGCCACACCGCCATGATCAGCTATCAAAACTCAGCAGCAGCGCCATGATCTGCACAATAATGGCCAATTCCATGCCAACTCTAGGGATCACCGAGAACAAAGACACCATGATGAACCTCATGGCCATGGCCATCCTTGTGGTTACCATGATTGTGAACATCTGCATCCAGTTTGTCACCGGTGTTATCTATGTGTTCTGGGTGGAACATGCCCTCGTCCTGCTCCTCATGGTGATTTTGTTGATGACCATGACCTCCTCAGCCGTGAGTATTCCAAAGATTAAGCACTATTTCGAGCTTAAACTTAGGATGAACGAAGAGGCACTTAGGGAGTGCTCAAAAGTGTTTGCCTCCGAGAGGAATCAAATCGTGAACGGACTCAGAGATCAACTGATGAAAATTTGGATGATGACCCACACAAGCAGCCCCCAATTTGTTCTTGGAAGGTCAGTGTCTTGTACTGCTTCTGGTGCCTTTTGTCTTCTAAGTACCGTGACGTTAGGAGAGGCCATTCTTCGATCTTACTTGATGCCGCGGTCGTTTGATTTTTGCTACGGTGACTCTGACTACAAGTGGTCCACCATCTTAATTCTCATAGTTCAGGTTGCTGCAGTGGTGGTGGGTACTATTGCTCCTGCCTTTAGATGGTTCGTTGCCATAACCTATAAGTGCCCAAATGTGAGGAACAAGACCTGCAAGAGAAGGTTCCAAGTTGAAGGGTACTGGACTACCAAGCTACTCTCAATTAAAGAAAGCCCTCTAGGCTTTCGAATTCGTAACAGGCAGTCCAGAAAGCTGGCCCATGATGCAAAAACTCTTGTAATGTCTTTCTGCATCAAACTTCAGGTGGGGATTGTGCTAATGAGTAAAGCCACCGAGTACGTTTCAGTAACCCTCATGTGCTGGATCTTGACATTTTTTGATAAGTGCAAGAAGTTCAGATCAAAACTTATTTCTACTGTTTCGAGCGTCAGCTCGGGAACAGAATCAAGGTCTGCTCCGAAGGTGGATCTTAGATCATTTGTTTTGTATCTTGAAGGTGAGGAAGAGTTAGTTGAGGTGATGCTGAAACAGAATCGTGATGCCACTATGCACTGGGTTCAAGTAGGAGAGAAAAAGCAGCCAAAACTTCTTATTGAGTTATTGGAGAAGAAATGTTCTTTCTTGCAGGGATTCAGGGGAGTGGAAACATTTGACAGCGACCATGTTCTTTCTTTGCATTGTGCAAAAGCAGCATATAGTTGGTCACTTCCTCTGGTGACACTAGCTAGCATTGTAGTGGCACTGCCAAACATCAATAGGGATGCAGTCAAAAAATTGATAAGCACTCTAAATGAAGCACTCCCCTTTGTCAAGTACATAGAAAATAACCTGGACAAAGAAAGAGAATTGTATAAACTCAGGTCAGCGGCAGAAATTGTTTGGCTTGGAGTTGATCTATATGATAAGTGGCTAGATGTGGATCTTTGTGAGCTCTCACTTCAATATAAGAGCCCCAAAGAGACACTTGAGCAACTAGCCGATGCTGCAAAAACCAGGTATGAAAAATTTAAAGGCAAATATAAGCATATATGCATGAAGATAAGCCCTTCATTATGGCCCTACAAAGTATCCGCATCTCACACTATGTACAGAATATGCAAAACTGCTCTCTTAAATCAAGAACTATTAAGAGATAACACAAGTGAGAGGGCCTTTGAAGCACTTACAGGGATGATTTCTGATATAGTGGGTGCATGTCTCAGCAATTTACCCTTCGTTATTTCCAACAAGTGTTTGAATAGCACTATTGAAGAGAGAGAGGACACTGTGAGAAATTCAGTTTACATTCTTGGCAAGACCAAGAAGATTATAGAAATGATAGAAAAGAGAGCATTTCCCCATGTCAATTTCTGCCAAGGGACCTACATCGAAGATTGGCGTTTAATGCATAAGCAAAAAGGTTTTTGTCACATATTTCCATCTTCACTGAAGGATGACACTTCACTGGAGAGCGACACTCCTACAGATTCGCCCTCTTCATATGATCTTTGCCTAAATATTGACTAAAACCCAGAGGCTCTGCTGAATTACATGATTGCTGGAAAAGCTTTTAGATTTGTATAAAGTTTATGTAAACTAGGAGAATTTAGGTGTAACAGAAACATTACTAGTTTCTGATGGAGTGCTATTTATGTGTTGAGCATATGTATCTTCCATCATGTACAAAACACTTATATTTGGCATAACATAAGCAGATATGCAGATATGCAAGTTGAAATGGCTGTAAAAACTTCATGAACATGGTTAATCAATCACCATATCAACACTCCATCTTCCAGACTTGGTTACAAATTGTTTTCCATTCAAATCTAAGTTGCAACAAATGTCTCAATAATTTCTCACTGCATTGCATGTAGCCAGTTTAGTCTTGGCTTAAGGCTAGGTAATTTACGGGTTCGGTGAGTGATGGAACTGAAATCAAGCTTCTTATAAACTGTTATAAAATGAATGTAAATTTCATATTAATTCTTTTTATGACATTGATTAGGATCAATCTGATTTAATACGAAAAAGACATCAATTAAAAGTTTGTTTCTTAAGGTATAATAAAAATCCAACATTCTTGAAAGTAATTTTATAATGTAATAATAACTGTTGTTAGTGAAATTATTGAACGTTATCTATATTATTTATATTATTAAGAAAACAAAATATCTTTGATGTTTCTATATTTAAATGTAGATAAATAAATTACATGTTAAATGATAGGAATGTTTTATGATAAGAGGGTCTAAGAACACTTAATACGATCATACATCATATTTTTCATTAATATAAGTTTTATAATTTTTTTAAATTGTAAAAGTAAAAATTTGTTGATAAGACACAGAGAAACTTATATTTGTAACCTACATTAAAATATTATTTTACTAATAAATATTAACAGAAGCCATTTTTACTTAAAAGTGTGTTTAGAAACAAATTATTGTAAGATCATTAGAGTTTTATTATTATTATTATTAAAAATACATGCACTATGTGTACGTGTATTTATCTTTTTTTTTATAATGAAAATAATGAAATTATAATTATAAAAGTAAATATAAATAATTTTTACTATTTAATTATAGATAGTTTTTATTTATTTTATAAATAATTTTTATTTATTTAATTTAGAAAAATAACATATCTAGTTTATTATTATTATATTTGGTGTTTAGTAATAATGAGTCCTAAACAAAAAAAATTAATAAGAAGAAACTCCCACCTTTCTTGACAGAACACAGCTGCAGTTCTCATGTGGGACTAATTTAATTAAGAGATTGGCGTGTTAAAGTGGAACAGTTCTTTGAATTAGAAGGCACAACCATTCAAGAAAGTGTGCGGCTGGTGTTATTATCCATGGAAGGAAAAGTTATTAAGTGACAACCATACTTGATGATGGCAAACAATAAAGTTCTTTGTCTGAATATGTAGAAAAAATTGAGAATCTTTTGACTAGAGTTATGGTATCTGAAGATATAATCTTAAGGTTTTTCTTTCACGTTTAAGTCTTATCTTTAGTCAATATGAGACTTCTAACACATTCTTTCACGCGACATATTAGAAGTGGGTTTTAGGCTCAACTCAATCTCATAAAACTGGTTTGTAAAGTGAAGTTTGTACTTCATTTATATATTATAATTTGATCTTATCTCTAATGGATATGAGACTTCTAACAACCCAATTCAATTCACGAAAAAGTTCGGTTGGCCATATATATTGCAAGAAAAAGTCTTACATGAATTCACAAAGAAAGTCAAAGGCACACCATTCTAGACCTTGGTAGTCTCGCACTGTTTTCACTCAGTAAAATTGATAGAAATCTTAGGTTAATTAAAAAGATAAAATTAATTTAAAATATATATGTTCAGATTTCCAAACATTTTATATTATTGAATTAAATTTAAAATATACTTCTTAATAAAATTATCACAACAATTCAAGCACATTTTCAAAATAGGATCGGATGCAAAACTTTTAAGTTAAAGTTTTGGTTTAAACTCAAGGAAAGAATTAAAAAAAGTCAACTTTTTTCAAAAAAAAAAAGCAAATGATTTTATTTATTGTACTATAAATAGTTAATTCTGTTTATCAAATAATATCTACCGACTTAATCATCATATTATTTTTTACAACAATCTTACCACTAAAACTAAAGACAAGAGCTTAGACTTTACTGTACAAAGACAATTGATTTCAATCTTACTATCCAAAACATTTTGACGCTCTAGAATAAGGTTTCTAGGATTAGATGGATATGGTAAAATGGCAACTCCTTTGACATCTCATTGAAAATCATCCTGTTAAATTGTAGGATTTTCGATAGCCTTATTGTTTTGCCATAATTACCTCTTGTGATGATGTAATTATGAGGGCCTAAATGGCTGTTTACTATATTCATAGTTCATTTTTTTTAGGAGATGCATTCCTCTTGTTCAATCTTTTGCATTAAATGATCGATGACATTTTCGTAAATAAGTTGGACATATAGACATCGGTTAGGAGGATCCCCGACGTCTATAGGCATGACAGGTAGGTGAAAAGTCATTTTTTTCCGCCATATAGACGTTTGATCCCGCTACCCCGATGTCTATATTCGATTATAGACGTCGGGCCTCCCAAGACCAACGTCTATATGGCTGACAGGGTAGGTGAAAAGTTGTTTTGGACGACGACTCCCCTTATATCCAACGTCTATATACATCTCGAATATTATTTTTTAAGTCGAATGGATGTCATATTAGTGAGGTCCCCGACATCTAGTCGAGAATAGACGTCGGGTATTAGGGGCACCGACGTCTTGATTCTTGTTAAATCAGAAATCGCGAACCCGCGGTTATGCGCACTTCATCATTTTCCTCGTCGCCTTTTCTCTCTGCGTCATTGCATTTCCAGGTGCGCTTTATCTCTTTTGAACCGTTTAAACTTACTTTTACTTCGATTAAATTAGTCTTTGGTGAATTATCTTTCATTTGAATCGATTAAAATGAGTTTTCGCTGTGTTTTGGTGCAGTTTTTCTTGTGTCTTTGGGTAGCGTAACAACACCTTCTCCCTTTGCTAGTTTCCTCGTAAGAAAAGTTTGTATCTTTTGGATCTCTTTGGCATTTCAACCCAAAATTGAACCTGGGTCCTTGCCTAGTTATCATGTCACTGTATTCTTTTTAATTGGCGGTTGGAATGGAACTAAGCAAGGACCCAGGTTTAGTTTTGGGTTGAAATACCATAAGAGATCCAAAAGACGCAAGCTTTTCTTATGAGAAAACTAGCGAAGGAAGAAGGTGCTACTACGCTACCCAAAGACACGAGCATAACTACATTAAAACACAACGAAAACTCAATAGACGTCGGTTAATGCCATGTCTGACATCTATAGTGCCCTTAAACGTCGGTTTTGGTGTAATCTGATATCTTTATAAGCGTCGGACTCTCGACGTCCCATTAACGTTACCCATAAACACGTCGGATCCGAATCTGACGTTAAAAGTCCAAAATAATAGACGTCTAAAGCCCGTTCTACATTAGTGATAACAAAAATCATCAAATTGTCTAAATCAAAGGTAAAAAGAAGTAAAAAGCATGAAATAGTCTGAATCAAAAGTTGAAAAAAAGGGAAAAGTCACAAAAGTGATGAGAATTCAAATGACATAATGTGAAAAAAAGAAAACTTTAGAGATAAAAAATGAAATAAAAAAGAAAAAAAGGGTTAAAAAAATTCTTGACAAACAAATGATCATCAGATGATAACTTGTTTCAAAATAATAATTGAAAAACATTTATTTAGGCCTTCATATTTTTTCTTTCAAAAACCTTTAGCCCGTAGTCACAGTATAAGCTTAATAAAAGTCCATACATGTTGAAAAATGATTGCTCTTGTTTTCACAAAACCTATTTTTTCTATAAGACGACATAACTAACCGTACAATTACTAAATTAAAAAACAAAGAGAAAAAAAGGAAATGAATGAAAGAAGAAGAAAAAAATGTGAATAAAAATTAATTGAAAATAAGTGTTTAAAAAAGGGTCTTAAGAAGAAGGGAATACCATGCTAACTAACCATTTGTGGGTCTCTCAATTTCTTGCGTCCTATCATTTATAAGAAGTATGTGAGGAACAATATGCTCATATGATTGTCCCATTCTCCTCCAAATCATTTCAAACCTTTCCCAAAACTTTCCACCCACGTGCACTAATGTCATGAAAAGAAAGTCAAACATATAATCATTTAATCTAAGACATTAGACCTTGAGATTTGTGACATTCCTTATTTTCATAAAATATTAAAAATAAGAATGAGTTTAATGACTTCAAAAAGAACAATTGACTATAACATGCATACAAAAATAAAAAAAGTCAAAGCATAATCAAATTCTTATCATACATTCATGCATATAAGGGTTCCAATGTGTGAATGAAGGTTTTGAAACCTTGTGCGGAAAATAGTAAGTAAACAAGTAAACAAACCTTCTATCGTGCATTCATGATCCATGAGATCATACATGTCAACATATCATGTTCATAAACAAAAGTTATAATAACATCATAACAAACATGAGCTTAATCAAGCATCAAAGTTCTTCCATCAAAATGTTTTGGAAATTGAAGAAGTCAATATTCAAAATTTTGTTCTCTGATGTTTCTTAGATTGATGGTATTCTTCATTCATATGAATGACCTATATATACACTAAGCTAGTTTTGCACTGGCCCGAGCCCAAAGTTTTTTGGCCTCCAACCTAGTTTTGTTTGAGCCTAAGCCTAGTCTCGCATTGGCTCACAAGCCTAGCTTTGTTTAGCCCTTATGTCATGTTTTGCATGGCCTGAGCCTAATTTCATATTGGCTCCCAAGCCCAATTTTGTTTGGCCCCAAAGCCTAGTTTTGTTTGGCCTCAAGCACAATTTTGTCTAGCCCAAGCCTAGTTTGATACTAGTTCTTAAGCCTAGTTTGGTCTGACCCCCAAGCCTAGTTTTGTGTCACCCTTAAAACCATTTAGCCCCTAAGACCATTTTTGCTTGTCCCAAATCCAATTTTGCATTAGCCTACAAGTTTAATTTCGCATTATCTCCTAAGCCCAATTTTATCTGGCCCATAAGCCCATTTTTGTCTAGCCCCTAAGCTTACCTTGTATTGGCCCTTAAGTCCAATTTTGTCTGGTCTAAGCTCAATTTTATCTTGCCCCTTAGTTTGGTTTTATTTGGCGCCAAGCCTAGTTTCACACTAGCCAAGCCCATTTTTGTTTGGTCCAAGCCCAGTTTCTCATTGCCCCCTAGCTAAGTTTTGTCTGACCTCCAAAACCTAGTTTTATCTAGCTCCCTAAGTCCAAAGAAAAAGAAAACAAGGCCTCAAGAATAACATATTTCCATAAACTCATTAGCAAATATATACTAGGCCTCTCCATTCTATATCAACCAACATTCAACAAAACAAATTCATCTTAATCATATTTTTACCAAGGTATCCAAACTGGGGCAACTTTTTGGGTCTCCTCTGATCTTCACCAAGTATTTGTAGGATTGTGGGGAACAAAATAGTTATATATGATTCAAGTTATAACCTTCATTTTCTATCTACCTGATGATCACATGATGTGTTAAAAAGAAATGTTGAGCATGTATTATCCTATATTGACATTTGATGCTAGGATTTGCAACGCACTTCACTTTTATATGTTAAGATGGTAAATAATAAAGAAGTGACATATAAATGAATTCGTTAATTGGAGAAAAAAATGATTTTAATTGCTGACATTTAGAAAAGAAAAGAAAAAAAAAGAGAAATATAAAGAAAAAAGGAAAAGTAAAATTAAACTAAAGAAAAATTTGTAAAACAAATATGAGTCTCATTAGTTCATGCATTCTTACTTGCTCACAAAATTCAATTTGACTTTTTTCACATGGTAATTACATAGGAATGGTTAAATTCGGGTTTTCTTTTTGGATAATGACCCTTTCCATAGGAATGGTCAAATCTAGTTTTTGTTTTGTTCTTTTTTATAACAATGCTCTTCTTGGGAATGGTTGAATCCATGTTTTCTTTTTGGATAACAATAATCTTTTTTAGAATGATCAAATCCAGGTTCTCTTTTGGGATGATGACCTTTTCCTTAAGAATTTTCAATTTTAGGTTTTCTTTTTGGGATAAAGACCCTTTTCTTATGAAGGTCGAAACCCTATTCTTTGAATGGTTATCAAATATTGTTTTGGATAATGAGCCTCGTTGTGGAAATGGTTATTTTCCACATGCTCTATTTCAGATTGAAACTTGTTTCATTCATATGAATAGTCATTGAGTCCATTGTTTGCTCCATTTCATATCAAGACCATCTTCGTTCATATGAATGGTCATCAATCCATTATCTTTTATGTTTATGATCATTTGTATGAATGATCATCAAATCTAATATCTTTTATGTTTCAGATCAAGACTCTCTTCATTTATATGAATGGTCATCGAATCTTTTTTATTTTCATGTTTCAAATCAAAATCCTTTTTATTCATATGAATGATTATCAAATCTTATTTTGTAAAAATAATCAAAACATACACAAACTTGGTTCTTTGATTTCCTAGATTAATGGTCCTTTTCATTCATATGAATGACTTATACATTCTCAGCTCATCCATAGGGTTAGTATATCCTTCACGAGGTTAGTACACCTTAATTCCTTTTTATAAGCTTGGTACACTGTCCATAAAATTCGTACACCTCAATTCCTTTACATAGGGTCTATACACCCTTCACAAGGTTTGTACATCTCAGTTTGTTTCCATAGGGTTTCTACACCCTTTACGAGGTTGATACACCTCAATCATTTTCATGGGAGCTACATCTTTCACGAGGTTTATACACTTCAATTCCTTTCCACATGATTGATACACCCTTCACGAGGTTTCTATACCTCATTTCCTTTCAATAGGGTTAGTATATCCCAATGAGGTTGTTACATCTCACCTTTTTCTCTATGTAGTTAAAACCCTTTCTTTGTAAATAGTTGAATTCAGAATATTCAAAATTCAAAACTATTTTAAAAATTCAAAAATTAAAAAGAAAACCAAAGTTTCAAAAAATTATCTTAAATCAAGATACTCTTCATAAGAATGATAATTGGTTTCGATCTTTATTGTACAAAACTCTTTCCTTAAAAATAGTGAGGTGTGTTTATCTTTTGTATCATGACCTTATTCACATAATTAAAAATTATCATATTCTTTTGTATATATAATTTTAAACCTAAAAGAAATTATTATTTCTTTTTAATTATCTTTTATCATGATAATATGAAAATATCAAATATTCATATTATTTAATAAAATTTAAGTAAAGAAGAACTACTAGTAACATCTAATTTTGTCTCAATGAATAAAATTTATTTAAAAAAATAAAAGTTAGTTATACTTAAAATTGCAAAAACATATATTTTGTATCCAAAAAATTAATTTAACTTATTGTACATTCAATTGAAAATGTTTAAAATTAATCAAACATAAAAGAGTAAAAAATACAGCAAAAGAAATATCTTGTCACAAGAATAAAAAAACCTCAACAAAAAAAAACATGTCCTGGGGAAAAATTAAGGTAAACATAAAGATAAACCTATTTAGAAGGACTCCAAAACATAACAACGATATACTTTTACCAAAAAAAAAATATATATAAACAAACCATTGATGAAGGATTAAAGTCTTCGAAAAAAGATTTTTTAACAAAAAACAAAAACAAAAACTTCATCCTGTGTTGACTGAGTTTAATTGTAGTATTTTGGAGAACAATTAATGCAAGCCTATAAAGGGAAAGATGAAAATTGTGAAATGCACATATGGAATAAGGGATTTTGAATCCTGGAAAAAAAAAAGAGAAATTAATAAAAACAAAGAGAGAGAAGGAGAGTGGGAAACATATAAGAATAGAGTCAATTTTTCAAAATGGTGATTCTGAGAGAGAAAGACTTCTTCTTTAACATGAAAGCAAACATTTTGTAGAATGTGAGAGAGAAGATAAACGTTTAACATAATGAGAAGAGAAATCCTAAAATGTGAAATCTAAGAACAAAGAGGAGACAAAAGGTTTGTGAGAGAGAAGAGAAATGTTCATCCATAATTTTTGAAGTTTGAATTTGAATTTCTCTAAATTTTACCTTAAATTGTATTGTTTTTTATTTTTAATTTTTTTTCAAAACTATGTATTTCCATTGTGTGCTGTGTATATTTTATTGATTTTATAAAATCATTTTGTGATGGATTTACATATTTATATGTTGTCATTTTAGCATATCTCCAATTTAGCTTAGAACCCATAACATTTGATAACACTATTTTGCTTCGAGAATACACTATACTTATCAGAAAATATATTTAATGAAATTTTCACTTAGTTAATAGTGTAGACATCTTTAAATTTAAATGAGATTATGAAAAAGAAAAACATTAAATAATATATATTAACATGGTCTGGTAATATATATTTTTTATTTATTGTTCGCGATAAGAGTTTTAGTTAAGACCGACGAAAGGGAAAAAGGATGAGATTATGAGAATATAAAATTCCTATATTATTTGGTATATAAGTATATAAAAAATAAGATGACGATAGGAATTGTTGAGAAAGAGAAGCAAGGAAAGAAGAAGCGATATATTTAGTTTGTTGAAGCAAACACAGCCTTGTTGGAGTTGTTAGCAAGAAACCGCAGCGTTGATTTTCTTCTATTTTTGGATCGTCTTAACGAGGTTTAGTTTTCTCAATCATATGCAATCCAATTCGTAAGCCTTGAGGTTGAGTTTCCAAAAAACAATTTAATCGGCCAAGAAATTTCTTCGCTGATAAAAGTAAATTATCAGAACCGCTTGGTATCTCTTTCCCTGCTTTTTTAAGGAAAGATTGTCTGCAATCTGAGGTTTTTCCCTTTTCCTAAATTCAAGTAAGAGTTGATGATCGGAAATTCCATAAAAATAGTTATCTGAAAGTTAGGGCTATTTTTAATTTCATATCATATGGTGAAGATTATTGTTCCTTGCATACACCTTTTGTTTAATAGGAATTTTAGGTGTAGGTCCATTCTCAATCTTCATCTTGTTTTTTGTGATTATTGCTGTTTGTTATTATTTTTTATCTCTAAACCATGCCTCTATTATTTATTCGTTAATAATCTCTGTTTTTTAATTTATTTATTTTGAGCGATTAACGAATTATTATCCTTTGTTTGAAGAATGGACGGTGTACCATCTTATTTTTTTATTAACTTTCCGTCTGATGGTAATTCCAGGAAGAATGGCGTCAAAGAGCTACTTCAAACAAGAGCACGATCTTGGTATATGATGTATTTTTTATCTTTATTGTTATTTGTTGGTAAATTATAGGTGTGTTGAAAGCTGAATAATATAAAAATAAATTATTCGTTTTGTGTGTAGAGAAGAGGAGAGCTGAGGCTGCTAGAATCAGGGAGAAATACCCAGACCGTATCCCTGTGAGAACTAGTTCCGATTTTCCTCTGCAACTATCTGTTACTGATGCTGTCTATGTGAATCATATATCTGTGGCACAAGAAGCATCGTTCCTTTATCTATTTTAACTTTCGTCTTTCAGGATCAATGTTTTTATTTGACTATTTTTCAACGCTATAAATGTTTTCTGATGTTTGAACTTTCTCTTTTATCTGTTGTGTCTTTTATGTCATAATTTGGCAGCGTAGATAACTGAGTAGCACTTTCATGTCATTATTTTGCAACTTTCCATGTTAATAGAAATAAATGCATGCTGCTGTGTTGCATAATTAGTTAATTGCAGATTTGATATTGGATTCAGTGTTGTGCAGTTGTTCATTATGGTGGTGATATACTGTTTGGGAGACTATAAATATCGTGAAAAACAAGTATCGGGACCCCAAAGTCATGGTTTGATTGGTTTAGTCTGTTAATTTGTGATTGAATTGGATAGTTTTCAGACAAGAGACATGATAGGTTCAAGATTTGACCATTTCTTCCAGACTGTTTGATCTAGTTTGGTTTTTAGAACATTTTGGAAATATATTGCATGCTAAATTATCTTTTGTCGCACTTCTTTACTAAATTTCTATTATCTCTATACTGAAATTCTTTATTGGAGATTAAACGCCCGATTACAGAGTCCACTGAATTATAGAATGAATTCAAATCATTTTACTTACTAAACTGCATATGTGACCTCCAAAGGTTATTTATAAACAGTTATGCACGTATGGAGTATCTTATGTTCTCAAGCTATTTTATCTGCTCCTTTGAACTAGTTATTCTTCATTATATCTGTCAATGCAGGGAAATTCATGTTCACTTGTCCCTCTACTTGCTGCCTGCTGTATATGTGATTCTTGAATATACACATCTGTGATATATCTCTAGTTATTGTACTAAATTGTCCCTTGATGTGTCTGAAGGTGATTGTGGAGAAGGCAGAAAGAAGTGATATTCCAAGTATTGACAAGAAGAAGTAAGATTTTGTCCATACCTTTATATAATCTGGAAACATCTACTCATGTTCTATCTTCTAAAGGAAAAGAAAATGAGGTAGCAAACTTTGGTATTATATTTAAATTAGATCATAATCAACATAACACGTATATTTTGAAAGAATAGATCATTAGGGAAAGTGGAATGTGAGAAATCATGGTTCTTTTCCTATTGGATAAAAGATATCTGGATCTTCATAAAAATTTCTTATTTTTTGACATGACTGCATCCATTACAGGTAAAGTTTGTAGATTTAGAAGCTTACTCACTCCAATAAATATGTTCTAGTTGATGAACTCTTCAAAAATTCCAAATTGGATTATATAGTAAAAGAAATGCTCAAAAAGTTCCGCACAAAATTAGAACTTTTACCCTTTAAAATTGTCATTTAACATACATATCAAAGAAAAGATAATTCAAGTATTTGATCATACTCCTGTTTTTGTTTAAATTTTCTAAAATTTAATATGAAATTTTACCTGCTAAGTACTTATGATCAATAGATAGATTGATCAGATTTACTTTTGTGTAAGTACTTATTAACGTGCTAAATTGATTTAAACATTGCAGTGACTTTGGTTCCACAGTTGAGAAATTTGTTAATATTTGTAACTCAGATCATCATAATTTAAGTAGCTAAAGCCATAGTTGCTTCTTCTATTGTATATGCATTTCTTATTTTGTGATAATACGTGAATTATGAATGGGATAAACAGAATTAGAATTGATTATCTATTTCTAGAAGAATTTAATGTTGTTTGAGTGTTTTTAACAAATTGGTGGGTTTTGTATCTCCTTCCTGCTGATAACAAAGTGATAGAGGAGTCTAGATATCATTTGTGGTAATATTTCTGTTGTCAAATGCTTTCCAGTTGATACTGAAATTTGCTGAGGTTATAACTGGGAGCAGCTGTCGTATGTCCGATGTTTTTATATTTTTGAAATGAATGAATTAATTGTAGGTACCTTGTCCCCGCTGATCTGACAGTTGGACAATTTGTCTATGTTATTCGAAAAAGGATTAAATTAAGTGCAGAAAAGGCAATATTTATCTTTGTGGACAACGTGCTTCCACCTACAGGTAAAATAATATTCTCCAATTTTTGTTTTTTTTTAACTTTGCAATATGATTCATTAGCCTTCTAATAGAGGGTAGTAGCAGTAGCCTATAACTTTTCTGTGTTTATCAATCTTTTCAGGAGCAATCATGTCTGCTATATATGAGGAGAAGAAGGAAGAGGATGGTTTTCTTTATGTTACTTACAGTGGGGAGAACACCTTCGGGGATCTGACTTCCCACTAGCGTTTTAAAGATTGGCACTATAATAATCTGATAATGATTGCTTCGTCATTGACCATTCTCATAAATTTGTATCGGTACTCGATTTCAAACGACATTGCTCTCAATTCTATGTACAGCTGTATATAAATTCTAAGAAGAACATGTTAATGTTAAAAGGGTTTCCTCCCTTTTATTATTGAAACTCTTTTCTCGGTTGTTAATTTTGCTTATCTGGGATGTTTGTGTTAATTCTGAATTGTTAGTTTCTAGTAGTTTAGTGTTTAGATCAGGGAATGTAGAGATAAGACTCATTAGAACGAAATCTTATGTACAGATTTATAGGAGAGAAAAAATTAAATAAATTTTTAGAGTCAAACTTAGTTTATGTATAAATAGAATTTTCTAAATTTTTATTTGAAAGAGGTTCGCATTGTTGAGTCAGCAATCACTATTTGGCAGAGTTTGTCTCAATTTTATAGTAGACTGGAATTTATATTTTAGTGAACCAAGGAAATTGGAAAGGGCTTGAGGTAGGGAACTGGAGTTTTTAAGAAATCAGGAATCTCATTTGAAGACCTATCAACATTTTTCGTCGTGAAGGCAACTGATTTTTAGGTCTATTCACCACCAGATCACAATGATGCTGAACTTGAATCCTCTGGGAAAGGATGGTTGTAAGTCGAGTAATCATGTGCCTTTGATATATCCAGAGAAAAAGACTGACCAAGAAACCACAGGAGGAGGATCTTGAATAAACCAGATGCTCTTGATTTAACGGTAGGTAAATGTTTTAGCAATAATTCTTTTAAAAGCCACAATAATTGCCACCAAAAGTTACTTTTGGTTTAGTGGTGGATATTGTTTACGTGTACGAGCGATGAACTTAAACAATGAATCTCACTTTATATTAGTTGAAGTTGGTGAAAAAAAATCAATAGGTCTTATTATTTTTTATTTTTACCTAATTCACAAAACAATCCTTATTCATTACATTCTCGTAATAAGGATACGATGTATCCGCTTTGATACCCAAGGTGATATGAGATTATCGAAGATGAGACAAATTTGATGTTAAGAAGGATATGGTCTTAAGCAAGGGTGTTATGGAGTCCTACAACCTTTTGTACACCGGAAGGTGGTTGTAATCACTCTTCAACAACGTCGGAGTATTAACTTTTCCCAGACTCATAAATCAATAAATCATTAACCAAAAACTGTGTTGCTGTTCATGTTTATTTTTCTTGGTTAATTATTATCTCATTCGCAACTGAACAATTATTCTACATTGTCCAGTGATAGAATTTATATTCGTTTTAATAAAATATTCTCCAGGAATTATTTTCATGCACCAAAAAAGGCATATGTTTAATCACTTTAATTTAACATCTCACTCTTAAAATTTTATTTGTTCTTTATTCCGTCTTACTTTTCTAAATTGTATCCATTTAATGTTTGCAACTTAAAGTTTTCTTCAACGTTGTGCAAGATAAACCGTAGCTTCAAGCACATATCATGGATTATGCAAAGTATATGAAAATATGAAGGCTGAGTGGAAGAAGAGAAGAAAATACAAAACAAAATCATTTTTAAGTTAAATTAGTTTACAATATTTTTCAGTTATGCATAAACTTTAATTTAGTTTTAATGTTTAAAGTTATTCATTCAAAGTCCTTTTTTGCTGCTTGTTTAATAAGTATATTGATGTTTATCCTTTCATTCTACTGCAATCTAAAACTTCAGGGTCACCATCTCCTCTCCATTGTTACACTCGAAAGAAATTCGTTTGGACATTCATCAATGTGGACTATACCGTCACTATCGTGATATGAAATTATTCGATCATAATCTTAAAGCCAAACTTATCGTTCCTCTCTGATGATATTGTTGACTTTCAACAAACATAAAACATGAACCCATGACGTTGTTTGCATTCAAATATCTGTAAAACATAATGATAACGCCTTAACTAAACCACAAAACTTAGCTGTAAAAAATTCAATATAGTCCTGAAGGGGCGATATTTCAAATAATATTCAAACCAAAAATGGAAGGCTGAAAATGGCAACTCTCCCAGTAAACTAAATTATCGTGACCACATTCTCCTCAACAAAATCAATTACTGCTACAGTTGACAATGAAGGGGTTGATAAATTTGATCAATTGAGATGTTCGGATCCCTAGCTTCAGATCAACCTCACCACCACCCAACCAAAAGAAATCTGGAGTTAGCTTTACAATTGCCTCATCCAAAATCACCTGAAATAACCCAAAATATCTAATCAACCAAGGAACAAGTTGAATGCATCAATACACAAGCCATCATGCCATCTATACAGTAAAAGGAAAAGAAATAATATTTTGAATATATTAACGGAAGAAATGCTTTAATTAATTAGTGGACAAGGTATGCCTCGGTACTTGCTCAAGGACAAAAAGTTCAGTTCTATTAATTCCAATCTGGTTAGTTTATTTTATATCATTGTTATTTACTAGAATATGACGCATCTACTCGTGTTATTTTTTTATTAGTTGAAAGTAGTAAGGTCTATAGAATATCAATTTCAATGACGATATTGTGACATCCGGACACTGAGGAGGACGGAGAGTGATTGTGTGTGAGAGGGGCACAGAGTGCAACTCCTAGCAGGCTTCCAGCAGAAGGGTCACAAGGACGAATCGAACATACACCGAAATGAGAGGGATCTAGAGACTGTATAGGTATGAGACTATACAGTTGAAGGATAACTTAAAGGAATTGATTTGGCTACTCATATCCACAAAATGTATTTGCTTTTCGGTAGCCTAACCCATAAGAACTCTATGGTTAATAGAGATATCAATTGTATGACTATTGGATAAAATCATAACATTATTTTAAATGCCTTAAGTCAAGTACAATTGTCAATTGAGACAACAATAATAAATAAAGACTTATATGTCGATAAGCGTGATTTAATCTAAATGAGATTGGCCCCTCCCATTTAATGGTGATGATATCTTTGAACCTCTTGATCAAGACTGCAAAAAAATATAACCGTGCCTAGAAGAATCAATATGAAATATTGATCTTATTTGTTATGCTAAGTCAACTTAAACACTTTTCGTAGGCATAGGAGAAACTATGCCTCTCAAAGGGAAATATGCGGAAGGGAATGCAGTTAGAATTTGTGAGTTGGAGAGATATGGGAAATGCCTAGGTTATCAATTTCTTTTTTTTCTGCATTTCCATTTCGCTTTTGTAATCAGCTACAGAACTGATATTTCCATCTTCCTACCATAATATTGCGTATCCACTGGTTTCTTGGGTATCTATCGAACATAATTTATGCCTTGCGTTCAAATGGGATATCTAAGATGTAAGGGACCAAATTACACTATAACATCACATAAGGACACATTGGATTGAGTCACAACAGTTGTGGTGTTTTTCCAGTTTCTGCTGTTTGAAGTATCAATATGGAATTCTGGTATAAATGCAACAAAAAATCCATACAGCCACGCACTTGAAATGGATTGAAATTATAGTTTAAACTTGCAAAAAGAATTTTAGGGTAGGTGATAATAAAAGTCTGACTTGGACATACAAAACCCTAGCCATAATTTAGAAATGAACACCTGGATAATGTGAAGAACAACCTTCCCCCAACCGTCGGCAGTATGGCAAGATAAGTAGAGCTACATAAATTAGTGCATTTGTGATTTGTTCTTGGAGACTGCTCTGTTGACGTGGAAACCATAAAGTGGTGCTAAGGGTTATAGACAATCAATACTGAGGGTCAACTATTAACCACATCCTAAAAATTACATACTATCTCCTGTCACTGTGAACTTTATTTTCAGATACAGTGGCACACAGAGGGAGAAAAATATTTAGTTACAAAACAGTGAAACTGCTTGAAAAAGATGGACCCTCTACCAATATGTTAGGGTAAAGCAAAAGAAGCTGCTCACTGTTGTCCACAACCTAAAAGCAGGTTTATGTCCCAGTCCAAGACATTGGCCGAACATGCCAATTGCATATCAGGAAAAATCTATGTCAACAGAGCATGCAATAATCAATACCATGTGTCATGAATCACAAATGAGCAAACCAAAAAACAAATTCATTTCAATTTTTATGCTATTTTACCAACTGATCATTGTTGTATCAAACATCAATTCATGTGCTGATATGCATGACAAAAAGAAAATGTTGAATACTACCCTTAACAGTGTGAATAAGCCCTTATTTTGGGTTTATTATCATGATGAAATATTTCAGTGCCTATATATCACAAGAATCCTATACTACACATGTCCAGTCTTACCGGAATGTCTGTTTTCATGCCAATACAAGTCACTGCATTGTGCCCATATCCAGTTAATTCCATTGATGTCTCCTCAGGAGCTAGCCTCACTGCATAATTAATAACAAATTAACAACAAATATTTCCTACCAAGCAATAGCAAGTTATAGATATCATTACCAAACGATTAAAATTATTGGAAAGTAAAGAATAAGAAAATTGTCCATGAATATTTAATGAAAGGGATAAAAAAGAAAAGATTAACCACGGGAGACAGCATTACCACGTGGGCAAAGATCATAGATAAAAGAGATTTTCACGTGGAGAAAATATATTTCAGGAAAGTGATTCTAGGAAGTGATGGTTATCAATAAGTGTGGATTGCCTTTCACTTCGTCTTAAAACTTTCCTTCTTATATCTAGTGGTTAGAATTTCAATGTAACAACCATTAAATGGTCAAATGTTTCTGGCCCAGCTCCCATGCAATCTCATCTATTGCAGTTTGCAGAAGTTCAATGTAGAAAATTGAGATGATGCAGTACATTAAAGACTATTTCAATCCTTATGAATATATACTTCCTCTCTTGCCAGGGAGTATTTACAATTGCCTGATGGTCCCAAAATTAAAACTTTTTCATGCATTGAACTTGACAGCTCTCGTGCACCAACAAACACCCACATACGACTAAGTTAAAGCCAATCAATATTCTCATCCAAAGGCAGGAGTTTTAACCTTAGCAGTATTCTAATTACGCCAACAACCTATCACACAAATCTAAGAATTGCTTCAACACAGTCCTACCTGATAACTCACTCAGACCGTCCAACTCCTTAAGAGAATACTTTAAATTTCGTTTCTGCAAAAATCCAACCAATTGGAATCACTACCTTCAATTACATTTATCATTTTAAAACTATACTCAGCTTTGGTCGATGTACTCAATTCTGAATTATTTTAAACTTTTAGTAAGCAGAAAAATCTACACTATAAACTATTGCAAACAAGTACTTGCCTATCCCATTTCCCACCGACTCCTCATTTCTCCTTCATGGCTTCAAAGAATCATAGTCATATTTAGCGGGGAATTTTATTAAACCAACTCTACCTTAAAATTCCTTCATTAAATTGTCAACTACAACAGCTAAGATGTCCAAAAAGTTTCGATTTCGCAAATACACCAACCAAATTGGATAGTGTTCGATATGGAAAACACGAGAGTCTCCACATTGATGTTTCCAATATATTTAGTTTAGTCGCAACTCACAACCATTCGTCCACAAACGAATATAATGCTCAATCGTCACAATGTTAAACTGAAATTCATTCAATGCTATAATAATTAAAGAATAGTCCATCACTCGGGAACTTCTTACTGTTGAATTTCTTCTTCGCAATACTTCCATTGTTGAGCGAATACAGAAAATTCTTGACAGCTTCGGCGTTAAAGCGAGCAGTGTACTGAAACAAACGTTCTCCATAAGCAAGCGGTGGGAGAGCTAAGTTAAGGAGGTAGCGAGAGGAAGAGAGTGGGAACCTGAACGACTACGACGTAATACTTGGAATTGTTGCGGTTGGTGCAATCGACGACGTTAGCAGGGGCTTGCGTATTAACGAGAACGATGCTTTTGCAGAGATGGTGGATTGAGGCGGCGGAGAGGGCGTCGCGACGGGCTTCGAGAGGCCAATCGTAGTAATCAGAAGGGACTCTCTTAAAGGAGAATTCGGGAACGCCGTTGCTGCGCAAAATGGAGGAGAGGCGAGCCACGGTGTCGGTGCCAGCGTCCTGAACGGTGTCGTTTCGAGAAAGCGACGAAGGAAGATAAGAATGCTCGAGTTTAGATATGCGTTGCAGGAGCTGGGATTGGACTCGCTCCAGCTCCGCAAGGGCTTCCGCCATTGGCATTCAAACGCTGCGTTTTCGGCAATCTTTCTTTTGCTGCTTCACCAATGGTTGCTCTTTTGTTAGTCGTTATTGCCCTCACTGCTCCGACCCTTTTACGTGGGTTTCCTATAAGAAAAATAAAACTAATATAGCAAGGCTTTATGTTAATTTAAAATATTAATATAAATTAAATTGTACAGTTATTCTTCTTTACTATAATTCAAAAGAATTCAAAATATTTAAATTTATATAAATGAAAATTTAATGAAACAAAATTTAAATTATAATTTTACAAAATAAGAAAATAAATTATTAAATTGTAAATTTTGTTAATTTTAAAAATATTAAACATCAATATTGGCAGTTTGGCAGTATTACCATATTAAATATATATGTAATTTTTTTCTCAAAAAAGAAAAGATATATTATAATGAGAAAAAAGTGGTAAAAGATTAGTGCCCACGCTTCTATTTTGTAATCCTCTTCAAGCGTAGGATTGTATCAGTATAATTTTTATTTCTGGTCTTGCGAAGACAGCACTTGCCCAATTTTTTATTAAGTCTCCTACATTTTTCGTTACTGAATTTAGATTCAGTCATGCATAAGCATACACATTGATCAACCTTATCCCATAATCCTCTAGAACATTTATTCCACCCTTTCTTTTGGTAGCTGCAATAGAGACTACAATGTAGATCATTCAGCAATCAGCAATACCTAAAGCATATCAAATTATAAATGATCAGTTTTGGTAACGATCCTGCAAACACATCTCGAAATCTCTTCATTGCTACACCAACTCATTTTCGATAGACTCCAAGATATTGTAGAGATGCCAAAAAGAAAATTATGCTTATGCAGGACAACATTGCAGACCATGCGTGCTTCCCAGCTTAGGTTCTTGAACACCTTTTCTTAGCTTCTGGCTTTGGCACCAACTCATGGAAGTAGACTGAGAATACTGCAATCTGGTATGACCGACTCTATGAATCCACCTCACTGTATTGGCCTTCCCATCTTATAATCGAGACAAACTTTCAAAATTATGGATAGACATGGATTGGGTTTCTTAAAGCTAAGATGGACATGGATTGGATTTTTCAAACTTCAGTCTAAATCTAATATATATATATTAACAACTATATCAAACAAATTTATATTTTTTTCAATTTTATTTAAATTGGATTGAGTCTACTTGTAAACAAAATTAAATCCAATGAGACTAATCTAACATACTAACTATTAATTTTATTAAGTCAATTTTTGCTAAACTTGGACCTAGGTTGACCTATGTCAACATAGATTTGGTTTACTTGATTTGATTTTCTACAAGAGTTGATTTAGCTTGATTTCAGTTTTTTATGACTTTCATTTGGGGTCAATTCTGTTTTGACTCCATTTAGATCAATCTTCAATTTAGTTTGACTTAGCCTGACCTTCAATTAGAGTCAATATGACATGCATGACCTTTGATTAGGAGTTGATGCAAAATGACATTTGGTACAATCTTTACCGAGATCAATGTAACATAACCTTTGATTGGAGTCGACTCAACATGACATTTGGTCAAAGTCGAATCAACACAACATTTAGTGTGAATTGAGTTGACATAACCTACGATTCGAACTGACTTAACTTTTTAGTTTAAATCGACTTGACATGTCTTTTCAGCATAAATCAACTCAGCATGGGTTTATTCGATACAACCTTTGATCCAAATCTACTTAAATTGATTTTTAATTCAATCTAATTTGACTTAATCTTTAATCCTATTAACTTGACTTGGAATTGGCTAATAATGTTTATGATAGTGTAATTTTAATGCAATTACAATAATAAACAATTAATGTAGGATGGACAAAAATAGGAGAATAATGTTAAATAATATAATTTGTTCTGTGTGGGTTATGGAAATAATCAATCCATTATTTTCAATTGTAGGATACAGAGTTTTACGTGGAACCTATGATGATATAGGCGGGTATGCAGGAGTACATCCACTCACAACTAATCAAAATTGAACTTTCAAAAATTTAATTTAATGGAAACTAGTGTTAAAGAAACATGATAAGATTTATTAGGAGTATATGGCATCATATGAAGTGATTTTTAAGAATGAGAGAGTAGACCCTAAAGAGACATTCTGCATCATAAAAGGCCAAGTTAAGAAACAGATCTCTAAACTCGGTTTTTTTTTTTTTTTTCATATTTTGATCAGTGTTTGTGACTTACATAAAATGTTTAAGTAACTAGCTTGACACAACAGACTAGAACAAAATGGGGATAATAAGTTCCCAAGTTAGAAGCATTGGACATGAAGATAAGATTTTGATCTGTTACATCTAATGATAATGACTATATTTGTATAATGTGGGCAATGTATGTATGACTTAACAATCATCCTCCTAGCACAACTAAATGTTACATTTGTTAAGATATGCTAAATATTCTATTAAAGAATATTAGGCAATCAAATATTGTGTTAGTTATGATTTAGATATTATTTTAATTTGTGCACCTGTCATTCCTTTAATAGATGAAGAATTATAGGATCCTTATATGTATATATAT
>NC_028357.1:31023734-31024584 GCF_000741045.1 Vigna radiata var. radiata
CCTGTCATTCCTTTAATAGATGAAGAATTATAGGATCCTTATATGTATATATATGGTACTCTACTCTTTGAAATAATACATCAGAATTATTCTTTAAACTTTTTATTAACATTAATTTGAACCTCGTGTGAGAACAGTGTACCACTGTAGCTTAGTCTGAAGTGAAACATAAAATTGAAAAAATTATGTATTTTTGACAGCTATTAGAGATATTGGCAGCTCTAATACTATAACTCATTGTCACTCTTGGCACACACTAGTATGTTTTTTATGACGGGTAAAAGTGACCTATTATGACGGATAACTTGGCATCATAGTTTTAGGCATCATAATAGATCCTGTGCATTTTATGACGGACATAATAGTCCATCATAATAGGTCCAGTGCATTATGACAGACTTTCTGTCACGTGTATTATGACAACTTTTCACTTATCCGTCATAATATAGTGTCGCAACCAGAGAAGGTGTTAGCACCCTACAATGCCTGCCTAAAGGCAGTACCTTTAATTAAACACGCGCATAAAGATATGGTTTGCAAAATATTTAACTATCCCGAAAACAACAATATGAAGAAACAAAAATATATTTTTTAGTTTCTTGGGCCCGATAAGGATTGACCTTGCTCCTACTTATTCTCATTCAAAATGAGAAATCAGGGTTACGTAGTTCTTTCAAAAGATTACTTGTGGTTTGGAAATATTTTGGTATTTTAATAAAGAAGGAAAAGGTTTTCTAGCACAAGGCCTACGCGAACGGTCGCACGTGTGCTTAAACCTTTTCAAAATATTTTTATTTGATTTTTTAATTTTTTATAAAATAAAAGGAAAAGATTTTCAGCACAAGGCCTA
>NC_028357.1:31027294-31029535 GCF_000741045.1 Vigna radiata var. radiata
AAGGAAAAGATTTTCAGCACAAGGCCTACGCGAGCGGTCGCACGTGTGCTTAAACCTTTTCAAAATATTTTTATTTTTATTATTTATTTTTTTAAATAAGAAAGGGTTTTCTAACACAAGGACGATGCGAGCGATCACACATGTGCTAGAACCCTTAAAAATTATATATATATATATATATATATATATATATTTTTTTTTTTTTAAATTCTAATTATACAATTTATTATTTTTTGTATTATTAAAGTATTTTAAAATGGGTAAATATATTTAAAAGTATAATAATAACAAAACTATAAAGTATCTAAATAAATTTTATTTTTAAAACTAGATTGGGCCTAAGCCTAAATGACAAAAGGGTGGTGAAAGGGAAAAACAGGACTGCGCCAGGGAAAATTTTGCTTGGCCCAAAACGGACCAAAATTACTACTGAAATTATGGACAGATGGAAAAAAATGGGGGTGCAGAAGGACCAACCAAAATTAACTAAAAGAAGCAACACAGAAACAAATAAATAAAATAAAATAAAAACGGATCAAGCCCAAACCCTTTTCCCCTCAGCCCGGAACCCCTTTAGGGGTCACCCAACCTTCTGACCATTCCTACACTAAACCCTTGGAAACCTAGAGTTTCCTCTGAGCAGAGCAAACAGTAGATGCATCACTTTCCCAGGAGTGCGCCACTTCCTCAACTGGGATCGACCACAGCGCCACCAATCTCCGCCTAGCGTCGTCGGCAACCAGAAACACCACCGGAATCACTGCACCAGCTCCCTTTCCATCGTCGGCAAAGATGGCAACATCGCTTCTTCACCACTCCACTTTCCCCTGCGTTTTGATTTCAACTCACCGCCAATAATCATCTCACCGCCGACAGTAAGAAACATCGCCAAAATCACAAACGACCGCATGAACCAAAGCCAGCCATGGCGAAGTCCGTTTTTCAAGCCCAACTTCCCACGCGAGAGGGAAACACTCCCCTTCTGCGATTCGTCCCTCACTACTGTCGTCGAGGGTACTGAGAGCCACCATAACGGGAATCGAGATTTCGAATTTGAGGGGTAAGGGTGATTTAGTTATGGAATATTCTGGGTTGATCTTCTAGTGAGATGTATCTATTTCAGGATATAGTGATGATCATGATTGAGAGAGGATGAAAAATGGTGAAGGAACAGGATGATGGAGTTCGATCATGTGGACCGGCGATAATAAGGATTGGAAATGAACAATGCAACAGAATCTCACATAACAATACAGATTAATAGCAAGCATAATATACATTGACAAATACAACAATTCTATACATCATGCATCATGTGAATATTGAATAAAATGAGTTTACTCCGCTGTCGATTGGTTCCTTCCGATGACCCTCTTTGTGTGTTCCTCTGATGATGATCTCCCCTCCGCCCCGTCTCTTCTTCCCTTCTCTGATTTCTTTCTCCCTTATCCACCCTCCAAAAATCCTGTCTCTTTCGTGCCAACCCCAAAACCCCTTCAACCGTTTTTCCTTTTTCTTTTTTTTTTTTGTTTTCTCCTGTTTTTTTTTATCCCTTGCCCCCCTAAAATCCTAACAAACTTGCTCCCTTCTCCCCCGACACCACCCTTCCACGTCACCATTATCCAAATTTCCTTTCTTCTCTTTTTCTTTCATTTTTTTTAATATTTTAATTAATTATACTAGTTATATTAAAACAGAAAGTAAAACCAAAGTTAACAACGAAAAGAATAAGAAAATAAATAAGTCAATAACACTAAAGAATCAAATAAAGAGTAAAACAATTATTACAAAAACACGGACGAAATTGAGTAACATATAGCGACTTTAACATGTAACGTTTTATGACGATGATTCTTTCACCTATCATAATATGTAGAACATATTATGACAAATAATTGTTCACCTATCATAATATATACTTTTCAGAAATAAGCTTTTATTACATACATTGTTCACCTATCATAAAAACTTGTTTTGTATAAAGTAAAATTCATTATTACATTTGACATATCCATTCAATTTACAATTAATTTACTGTATTATCACTAGTACAAAAATCATATTTTATGACGTACAAAAACGAACTATGACGTACATAATTTTGTACGTTATAATAGGTCTACACATTCATTTTATGACGTAGCAAAAATTTACTAAATTAATGTATTTCAATAAATAAGAAAGAAAAATTTATAAATTTTATATTTTTCTAAAAAATATATTAATAATTGAAGTATAAAT
>NC_028357.1:31033730-31034963 GCF_000741045.1 Vigna radiata var. radiata
ATATTAATAATTGAAGTATAAATTGAAGATTCTAAATTAGGTAAAAATAAATTAATTAAATTGAATTATATATAAGAACAAAAATCACATATTAAATCCAATAAAATACATGTTACAACATCCCCAAATATATGTTAAAGAGATATATAATTAAGACGTCGTCATGAACAAAACATGTTAAGTAAATTTTTACTACGTCATAAAATGAATGTGTAGACATATTATAACGTACAAAAATATGTACGTCATAGTTTGTTTTTGTACGTCATAAAATATGATTTTTGTACTAGTGTATAATCTTATCAATCAATTTATAATCAATATAACATGAAATGAACATATTCAATTTAACTAACATAATGAAATCCATTTCAAACATTAAATTGTGTAATAATATTTAATACATAATTTGTACATCAAACCATATATTAATTCTAAATATAACGTTAATCTACATTAATATATTGTAGTCAAGTTTCTACAATTTACTAACACTTAAAATAAAAGAAATCCATTTAGTTCTAATGTCTTCAATGTCTAGAGCTTTCATTGGAGATGAATCAGTAAAGATCTACAAATAAAATAATTAAGTTAGAACAATTTTGAAATGAACAAATTATTTTATCACACTCAGGTATAGAATAGTAAAGGATAAGGCACAACCATGAAGGTCATTCTACATATTACTACATCCTGAACAAAACTACATTTTCTCATAAAGTTTGCCTAATGAAAAAATTCATATTATGAGAAAAGAGTGGACTATAAGCATAGTAAGAAAGCTAAAAAACTAGCAACCTCAACTATGATGCTCAAATTGAAAAACAGGGACTCAAATTATAATATGGGTGTTGATTAGATCAACTCATGAATTTATTAAGTAATAACATTTTTAATTTCCAATATTAAATAGTGAGCTTATTCAGGCAAATTGATTGATATTCAAACAACTTACCTTGTGTTGTAGTCAATGATAGCATTTGATGGTTTAACCAATTTATCTATCAAAACCTGAAAAGATATATCTTAGAAATTAAGCCATCACTATGCAACTAAATGTTCCAAATTTTAAAGAGCTAACTGACTCTAAATATATAACTTGGTTATTTCAATTTCTTAAAGATTGTAAATGAAACAAAATAAAAGACAAGCAAAACAGAATCTCTAACCAATATGATTTAGTCTTTTACAAATATATATATATATATATATATATATATATATATATATATA
>NC_028357.1:31035963-31069702 GCF_000741045.1 Vigna radiata var. radiata
TGGTCATCATGCCATGTACTATCCCACTATAGCAGTCTTGGGGCAATCACTGCACCCAAGAATGAGATTTCTACTTCCAAGAACAACACGCTTCATGAAGGGAAGGACATGGTAATTTGTATACATCTCAATGGAAATAGATTTTATAACAAGTAGTTCGAAAAAAAAACAGTGAATACCTGTCCTTTGATGTCCACTAGAGTAATTCTTTTCAGCTCAAAACCTTCATTTGTTATGCACTAAGCAAGTGGTAAAAAATAAATTGATCAAAATTGCATATGACAAGGATATATATAAGAAAGAACATAACTATTTTCATTTGTCTCACTATAGAATGATGTTTTTGGCCATGCATGCCAATAAAACGACTGTCAGAATAATTTTAAGCTATGCTGGAATAACGTGCAGTTTAAGTACCACATGTTAAATGAATTAGTTTTAGGAATTGAAAATATTTGGACAAGTTTATCATCATCGTCCAAAACTTCATTTCTCAGTGATAAAAATAGGTTAGCTTTAAAATTAAACTGGTATTAATTAACATACCATCTCACAATCAAGTGCCAACATCTCATGAAAAGGAGATCCTGGAGGTGTAGGCAAAGTAGAAAGAAAACCTATAATCATGACTTTATAGCATCCTTAGTATTGGCTATTCAATTCAGTAAACATGATTTGCTCACTTACAAAATTTTTTAAAACACACAATTCAGTAAATATGTAACCCAACTTTAAGAGCACAAGAATACTACTATGTACATTTTGCCTAAAATTCTCCACCGACCAGTCAGATATAATATCAGGAGATAATTTCCAGATTATCACATTAAATAAGGTTAGGAAATTATTAAATCATTATTAGGCTCCTTTAACATAAAAGCCCATTAAAGACTTATATTCTTTGAGATCGAACACTTACTTGAATATTGGATTACCTTTTCCAGGTAACCGATCCAACGGAAATGAGAAGAACTAGAGGACAAGCACAGATAGAAGACAACCTGTGGAGAATGGACAGTTAGACAAATACAGGGTAATCTCAGTCCTGCAACAACAATAAATGATACAGGATAATCATCATTTTGTTTCTCACTCAAGAGATGAACAATACACAATTGTGGCAGAACCACCCAGACCCTTTATTAGTGGAACTAGAAGTGCCGAAGCTGGACCAAATAAGTAGTGGAATCAACATTTGAGTCCTATCTTGATGTGAAAGAAGGTTGTGCATTTACATGATCAATATACAAATTGGTCCTGCTTTTGGGGAAACACTCAATTATCAAGTTCATCCAGAGTGTGTAAACGCAATCAACAATCAACAATCAGCAATCAACATGAAAGCTTTCCAAAGCTCAGTAATTAAAAGAGAAAATTATAATAAATATTTCTGTGGAAGTAGGGAATCTTTTACAGAATCTGTTTGTTTTTATCTTATTTTTGGTTTTATCTGTTGTGGCAATTAAAAACATGTTAAATACATGAACATGATTAGCAAAGTTGAGCACTTATATTAGACTCAAACAAAAACATATAAGATAAATGCAACTTATGTTATGATGAAACAAAACACACCAAACAATAAACAATTCAACTGAGAAAATTAATATTATCAAGGTGCTACTTCAAAATATTGTTTTAAATATGTATCAGCATTACAAAGATAGTTGAAGAACTTCCATGTGCTGCCACTGTCACAACTTTCCCATTTTCTTTAACAACCTTCAATGTTCTATCAATATCACACTGGCTTGATTTTAGAATCAATCATACACAAGGATGTTCATGGTTTTAGAAATTATTACTTTGAACAAAGGATGTTGACTCAACAATGCATTATAGTCATTGTCCATCCATCTCAGAAGACAACTACAACTGATAATGCCATATTAATTAGAGCAAAAGTTGCCATCACACATTTTGTAGAGCACAAGAACGAAATGTTCATGCTTAAATCTGACATAAGAAAAATATTGATGCAAGATTAGCATGCGCTAGCCAGGAGCTGAAGTGGCCAATTATATGAACACATGTAATAATCGAAATGGAAAAGAATGAACAAAGTACTGCATGAAGAACTTGAGGAATAAAGTAAGAACATGGTAAATGGAGGAGCAACAGTGGTGTCCCCTTTTTTTAACACCTAATTCCATCAAACATATCCTGATCACAATTTCATCTTACAGTCGTCAAAAGGCAGCTAAAATACTAGCCCATTTTTCATAGATTTAACATAACAGGGGGAAACTTGCCTTCGAGAAAACTTTAACTTCTTATTACTCGAGATAATACACATCATTCAAAGCGTGACAAGTTTTAAATCAGATAAAACTGATGGACCATATTCTTAGGTTGTAATAAGCCACATTGAAAAACAAAAAATCTAGTTAACGACTTAACAGCAGCAAATAAATTAATACACATGTAAATGTAGATACTAAGTATGAGAAATGAATCATAAAAAATGTCCACCAAGATGAAGATTGATGTCAACCTTTAAGTGCATTCATTATGTCCCTCAGATAGTAGAGTTTAGTCCTTCTTACTTTCTTATTGTCAAACACCTTTATCTCCTTTATGTTAGGTGAATACCTATTATAGTTCACATATGGCATAAATTTCAAGCATTAAGCATTGTGTAATACGACTACAAGTACAACCAACTGAAAATTAAAAAACCCCAACACAAAAATCACATCAATTCCTCCTTCCCTCTTCCCAACCCAAAACAATAGTACATAAATCATATGGCAGGCTGAAATGAGGATAAACAAAGGACCCTTTTAGTATAACAAACTCAAGAACTCGTTCCAAACACAGAAAAACACCTCAAATTATGCACTTGAAAGAAAACAAAAATTAAAGGCTAAATGTAAGCAAAATAGACCACTTTTTCCCTAAAGGTAATGCTTGGGGAAAATTACACATTGAGCTGAAATTGAAAATCAAAATATACATTCTAACAAGTCCTTTCCACAAATCTAATTCTTCATTTGAATAAGTTTGGAAACAATCATGTCCACACTTTGTAGCTTATAAGAAAACCAGTAAAATTAAATTTTCCTTCGTTTTATGTTTTTTTCTTAAAAAATTCATTAATCATCAATACTTTAGACATTTTAATTAAAAGATAGTAAACAACCCAAATAAATGGGCCATAACTAGAATTTTAAATAATTATCACCACCTCAAGTAATTATTTCTATAATCCTATTATCTTTATATGGAGTGAAGCAATTTAAATACACCGTCATCAAATGCCAACAAATGTGAAAAGATTATTTTACCAATTCAAATAGAATGTACAAATACATATATACTTAAAATATGGGAAGGTCATATTTACAAAGGGAATAGAGATTCAATCCCAACCCTAGCCACCTGTCTCCTAATTTTGAATGTAGTATTGATTGCAGCATTACACCGGCAATAACAATGCCTTTAATAATAGAAATGTGCCTCTTATTCTCAGGTGATTCCTGTTATACCAGATGTTATTAAACAAAAGATCATATCACTATGACAAACAAACATGAAGAAAAAAAAATGAATAGAAAATAAAGCATGTGAGCCAACAAATTAAGATCAAGCATATTAGAGAGAAAGCATGTGAGCCAAAAAAAATTCAATCAAGACCATCTTACCTTTAAAATTAAATGNGTTATTTGCTCGAGAGCTTTCTCTGCATCAACCAATTCTCTATGTCGGACAAAANCCANAACGACTATGCGCTATCAACCAATTACAGGGTCAATATAATCAAAACAAAACAACACCAAGGTGGACATCTCGAAACAAAATTACGAAATACGTAGAGAGTAATTACGAAACAATAACCCTTACTTCGAAAGGGGAACGAACACGCAGCTACACTTACAGCATCAACCACATCTACCTAGGTTAGCTCCTCCTACCTACACGGGTCAAATCATTGCTTGACCGGAACCAAAACGGAGGAAACCAATTTCAATAGGTGAAAAATGAAGGAAAAGGCAAAAAAAATCGGTCAAAAGGTGAGAAGATGAAGATACAAAGAAACCCTAGCAGTTGATGGTAAAAGATGTAGGTGAGAGGCTAAGAGGTAAAGGAAAGTGCTTATCGCTTGAACTGTGGCGAATGAGAACTGTGACGAGAGCCTTCGATGATGGAGACGAGAGAAACATTCTCCTGAGGGTACGCAAATGAGAAATGTGGCGGATGAATGGTTGAATGAACGGTTAATGATAGAGAGTGAAGAAGAGAAGAAAAGAGGAAGAGAGTGAACGACGGTCTATTAGGTCGAACGAGAGTGAAAGGGAAATGGGAAATGAGAGTGAGAGGGACAAAGTGAGAAGGACCAAGAGGGAAATGAAAAAAAAAATAAAAAAGAGAGATACTATGACGGATTTGTAAATATCAGTCATAATACATTAAAATTTTATGACAAGTGTCCACAAATATGTAGTAATAAGTTTTAAACTTATTTACAAGTCTACCATCGCGTTTCATATTATGACGAATATATAAAACTACGTTATAATATGTCTTACTTTTATTACAATTTTGTCACCGATTAACTTATTATGATGGATAATTTTTCTAGTCATAATAAAACTGTCATAAAATGCAATTTTTCTATTAGTGACAGTCATTATTTTGTATGTTTATGGAATATCATTATTCATCACAGTACTGATACAAAAGAGAAAAAAGTGAATAGATGTTAAGGTAAGTAGGGTTAGAACTTGATAATCTTAAGGAAGAGCATAAATCCGAATTAGAATTTGAGTAGGTCAAGACTGAAGTTTGAGAGACCAATCTCATGTTAAATTATACTATGCTTACACAACAATATATTATTTTTACTAATAAAAAAGTGTTTTTCATTTTAGTTATTACATCTAAATCCATCTAAACTAAATCCATCTAATTTTAAAAAATATGTAAACCAATTCAAAAATACAAGAAAAAAACTATTTTTTGCCAAAAGTATAAAGACAAAAATATACATTTTCTCTATAGTATTTTGCGTTTAACTTAATAGTTAAATTATAAAGACGCACTTTTGATTCAATGATTTAGTTAATACACTTTCTATTCACAACTTATCGTTTATAAAATTCAACCCGTATATAAAGATTCAGCTAATTTATCAAAATTCTTTTTACCAAACACAATTTGTAAAAACATTCAACTGTATTGTGTGTGTGTGTTAAAACATTTCAATAAGCTAATCAAATTACTTGTTTTTTATTCACTAAAATAATTTAATTCAATGAAATGATGTTGAGTGGAGATTCTGCGCAAACTGAGGCAGCATTGGCTAATGTTTGTTGAATATTATTGATGAAGATTTCCATAATTGGCTTTTTACATCTTTGAAATCCGGTTTTAATTAAAGTCGTAAAACGTAAGCGGTGAGAAGAAAAGGTGCCAACACACTGGGCATAATAAGCATAATAACAATTGGTGAAGTTTAAAATTGAACAACGATGTCAAATAACTGAAGTAGGTCTTGAATTGAACGCGTGAACGTTCAAACATCAAATATCAACATGGTGTACCAACCTAAGAAGTCAGAAGTCAGAAGCCACAGAACACGGATTCATAATCTCTAATGAGTATTAAAATAAATTCAAATAAAGTTTTTTAGATTGTTGAAAAATCAAAGAAAATGAAAAAAAGAAAAGAAATAGATTAAAAATTGTTTAATTAGAAAATGGAAAAAATTTGAACTCTTTCAATTCAAGCATTACACATATTACACATCAGGTGTCACTCTGGTAATGGTTAAATGGAAAGCACCAAAAAGGTGACGAAAGTATTTAATTAATTTTTAAAACCTATCAGAGCGGTCTCAGAATGTGATGAATGAGTGACATTTTCTTCTTCGAACTCCGCACTGTCCCTTTTACCTTTTCTACATCTAGAAAGAAGGTGGAGCTGGTATTCTCAGACCACAGTATTAGCCTCAACCATATTCCTGTTTTGTCTTTAATCTCACACCGCGAACACTATCTATTATAAATTTCACCTTCTTTTTCTCACCTGTTTACAGCAACAGCAAAAATTCATCTTACTTCATCATGCACAAGAGCGCTTCAGGATCCACGTTGGGCCCGGGGGGCCTCGACCTAACTCAGGCCTTCTTCAAGCCCATCGCCAATGCTGCCCCTCCCTCTACCACCAAGCAACACACCAAGATCTCCGTCATCGGCGTTGGTAACGTCGGAATGGCCATCGCTCAGACCATCCTCACCCAGGACCTCACCGACGAGCTCGTCCTCGTCGATACCAACGCCGACAAGCTCCGCGGCGAGATGCTCGACCTCCAGCACGCCGCCGCCTTCCTCCCCCGCACCAAGATCCACTCCTCCACTGACTCTTCCGTCACTGCCGGCTCCGATCTCTGCATCGTCACCGCCGGCGCCCGCCAAATCCCCGGTGAGTCCCGCCTCAACCTGCTCCACCGGAACCTTTCCCTCTTCCGCGCCATCATACCCCCGCTTGTTCGTCACTCCCCCGACACCACTCTCCTCATCGTTTCCAACCCTGTCGACATCCTCACCTACGTCGCCTGGAAGCTTTCGGGTTTCCCCTCCAACCGGGTCATTGGGTCGGGCACCAATTTGGACTCCTCTCGCTTCCGTTTCCTCATCGCCGATCACCTCGACGTCAACGCCCAGGACGTACAGGTCAACCAGTCTCACTTTTCCTTTCTTTTTATTTTATTTCTAATTGTAAAATGTGACAAATTAAATCACCAAGTAGTTAGATGCATTATAGCTTTAACTAATCTCAATATGAACTAATCTTCACGATTTATGAACTGAACTAAGAATGTACTCTTTTTATTCAAAATTAAGAAATGGAGGGAATATAAAACTTGTGGTGGTCTAACTATTTATTTAATAATCTCTCCTAGAAATAAGCAAAACTGTATAAATTAGCATTAGTATTCAAATTATGAAATTACCACCGCATCAGGGCAACTTTGAATTAAAGTTTCTGTACTTTGCAAAATTAGTTTGTAAAAGCATAGTTTTTAACTGCTTTCTATTGAAAACCAGTTTTAGGCCGTGTGACACTTCTTTTATGAGAATTCAAACATAAGAGTTGATTGGACTAACGTAGATTTAAATAGTCGAAAGCAAAGCCAAAGATAGTCTCAGTTGGTGTGAATTATTTAAACTTTTGAAGTTAAAAATTATGAAATAATGAAAAGAGTAGTAAAAGTGAATGAATGATTGCAGGCTTATATTGTAGGAGAGCATGGAGATAGTTCGGTGGCATTATGGTCTAGCATTAGCGTTGGGGGTGTTCCAGTGCTGAGTTTTTTGGACAAGCAGCAGATTCCGTACGAGAAAGAGACACTGGAGAATATACATAAGTCAGTGGTAGATAGTGCGTATGAAGTGATCAGCTTGAAAGGGTACACGTCCTGGGCAATAGGGTACTCAGTGGCTAACTTGGCCCGCTCCATTCTGAGGGACCAAAGAAAGATCCATCCTGTGTCTGTTCTTGCTAAGGGGTTTTACGGCATCGATGGTGAAGTGTTCTTGAGTTTGCCAGCACAGCTTGGTAGAGGAGGCATACTGGGTGTCACCAATGTCCACTTGAACCTAGAGGAGACGCAGAGGCTTGTAGATTCAGCCAAGACCATCCTCGAAGTGCAGACTCAATTGGGTATTTAAATTTTTTCTGTGATGGTCACGTCGATGGTTCGATGGTTACTGCATTTTATCCTTTTATTATCTTCAGCTCTTCCCACAATCATGATGTGCTTTGGCCTAAATTATTACTTGCTACTGTTAGGGGTACTCCTTGCCCCTTTCTTGCAGAGCAAGTGTTTTTGTTGCGTCAATTGCTGACCGGATCATGTGATATCTGTTTCACTCTTTCTTTTCTCTTACACGCTTTTGATCATAATCAATCAGCCAAGTAAAATTTCCTCTTGCAAACTTAATTTGCCGTTTCATATTTTGGACTTCTCCTTTATTTTTCTGCTTTCTAAACCAAAAGGATAACATGGATTGGTTTCATGAGGTTAATTGTCAAATCGACATCCAATATAACATTTCTTTGAAAAAATTGAGATATTAATGATAACATTATTAGAAATGTCAATTATTGATGGACTATAATGTTATTAAAAACATTAAAATTATTGTATAGAAACAACAATTCAGCTTCCTGCGGTTAAATGTGAAATCGCCATCCATTATTGAATAATTATAATCTTGTTTAAATAAAATTTTAAAACAGTAAAAAAAAAAACTAACGCTGACAAAATTATACTTAGATGGTACTACTATAAAGAACATTAATAAATACGAAAATAATAAATATTTTATGTCGGTCTGTTTTTAGACTACCAGTTTCCAAATATTATTTTTAAAGTAACCATTAAACATAAATAAAAGTTAGTACATAAAATTATAATTAAATACTTCTATAATACTTCATCATAATTTTGAGGTACAAAGATTACCTACCCCTAAATCACCATTCTTATAATAAAGGAAAATGATATTTTAACACTTTTTTTTTACACCATTTTGACACTCTATACGTGTCAAAATGTGGTTGGACGATTTCAAATTAAAAAAACTAACTTTGGTTTTTTTCTTCCAAATATACCTCTTCTTCAACTTTTTTAATTTGAAATCGTTCAATCACATTTTGACACATGTACAGTATTAAAATGATGTTAAAAAATGATATTAAAATATCATTTTCCTAGAATAAATAACAAATTGAACTTAACTTGAAAAAGGAGATAGACCAAAGATTGGCCAGAGGAGTGTAGGGAATGGAGGTGCATTATGTAGTGGTGGAATGAATGGTTGAAGAAGACGTGATGTTGGCAAAGGGTGGGTGAAAGTGCGACTGCGACAAGAGTAAATAAGAAGAGAGTAAATTAGGATTTTTTATCCTGGTCAAAGTCAAATACCATTTTTGACATTTAGAAAATTTTGGGATTGCAGGAAGAAGCCCCGAAAATAAAACTTAACACAATGGATTCAAAACTATATATCATATTTTTTAATAATATTATGTTGAAGAGTTTTTTCTTTAAATAAAATAAATTAAAAAGTTGACATGAAAATATAATAACAAGTGAGGTGAGCACAGGGGGAGAATTATGATGAAATTTTCGAACACAAAGTATTTTATTTTTTCCAGTAAAGTTGAGTTTCTTATTTTTTTTTCGTCCGTAGAAATATTTTCTGGCGAGAAAAAGTATGCATGTTTTATTTGGTTGAACTACGTGACAATGGATATAGGATAACCCACGTTTCAAATAGCAAAATTGAAGAAAAAAAAATCCAATCCAACAGAACTGAAAAGCCCAAGTTATGAATGAAACATTGAAGGGTAAAAATGTAAACACAAATAAACTTCAAAACGATGTCGCACAGTGAGCGAGTGACAGTAGCATTAGGTTGTGTGGGAGAAGGAGAAGAAAGAAGAAGAATCAGAAAAGGAGAAAATCATCAACCATGGCAGGGAGATTGACGAACGCAGCATCAAGGATCTTGGGCGGAAACGGTGTCGTTTACCGATCTGTTGCTTCCTCTCTTCGCCTCCGCTCCGGCATGGGTCTCCCAGTCGGCAAGCACTATATTCCTGACAAACCTGTATATTTCGCTAAACTTATCTTATTCGATTTTTGATTTTTTATAAAATCTTAAAAACCAACATCTCTTTTGAATTTGGGGCTTTCAGCTTCCCATGAATGAGGAACTTCTGTGGGACAACGGGACACCATTTCCCGAACCTTGCATAGATCGTATTGCTGACACTGTTGGAAAGGTATCTGTTTTTTCTTTGATCTTATTTTCGTATGGAAGTTTTGCGTTAATATTGATGCATAGCATTGATTTTTCTTTTTCTTTTTATTTATTTATTTATTTTGAATTAAGTATGAAGCATTGGCCTGGCTGTGTGGGGGATTGAGCTTTTTTGCGTCTCTGGGATTGTTGGCTGTGTGGAATGACAAAGCCTCCAAGATACCGTTTGTGAGTCTTCTACTTTAACTTTATCCTTAACCATTTCCTCTGAATTTATGCTCGGTGTAGACTTTGATTTGATTGTTTTGCTATTTAGTCTGCGATTAGGATGTTGCTGATTTCAATTCTATTATAGCATTTCTCAATAAAATATTTCAAGGGAAACTGACAATGGTCGACATTGACGAGGGTTAATGTAGGAAGTGTTCTAAATTTTGGTTGAATTGGATTCTATTGTTCTTGTTTATTGCTTAGGCGATGCACTTTTAGTTGTTGTGTGTTTCTTTAATTTATATCCTTTGAGCCTTGTGCAATTTTTAGTTGGGTGCTGGTTCTACTGAACCTTGTACACACAGGACAAATAATTTATAACAAATCTAGTACTAAAAGGTATAGAATTGTGAAACAAATTCGTAATTAATAATCAAAAGTCATACCCTAAATGGACATATGTCTAAATTGTGGACATATCTATTATATACTGAGATAAGCATTTTCTTTAGTTATTTTCAAAATAATCTCATCAACAAGGACGCTCACTCCAGGATAAAAGCATGTGACATCCACATCTAATTGGTCCTAGCTTTTATTGTGTCGAGTGTTGTGAAGGAATAAAAGAGACATAGAAGAGGAGGGTTGAATATGTGTATATAAAACTACTTCAAAACCTTTTTTGCAAGATATATAAATTTGAAATGGTTATACAAGCTTTTTTGATAAGGGTAGGGAAGCAAGGGGAAGAAAAACAAAACACCCAAATGTAACTTCTATGGTGGTTCACTCAACTGAGCCACACCGATTCCTTTTACAGTAAATGTATATACTAATTTTACAATGTTATAAGTATTCTCTATGTCAGTTTAGGCTACACCAACAACATTCTCGATCTTAGATTGTCATTGCAAGTGTTATTTGTTCCCTAAGCCCCTCTAAGCTTTCTACAGTATAGTAATATGTTCTACATAGGATAACTCACAATGCAATTTAACTCCGCCCATCAAACAATAAGCCTTATGAAACGTATTGTAGCTTCCAGTCAAGATTGAGTGTAAGAAAATTTTCAACAACAACCTTATTGGAGATATTGAAAGAGAAAATATATTTGTTCTAATGAGCATTGAATAAAAGTGTATAGCTTCCTTGTTTCTTGTTCCTGATTCAGTGTAATAAGACAAAAAATGTGTTTAGAGAATGCAAAAAAATGGCATCCCTTTGCTTGACAAATTGGCCGAAGGAATCTGTACTTGTCCAATCATAGAATTTGTTGATAATAAATGCAGAGGTATTTGGTCACTGAAATATATAATATAAGAAGGGATTTTATTTTATGGTTTGAAAAGCTATGTTAGTGTGAAGTATGAAACCACATAATCTAGAAAGGTTACACGTGCACAAATACGAACTTGGTCCATTTTAATAATAAATGGAACAATATTTAAAAAATTAACGCCTTTGTACCCATTTTTTAATTGGACTCTGATAAAGCTAATGGTTTAATGAAAAATTTTGAACTCTTATTTTTGTTAAACATATATTTATGCCTAAGGATTAAATACCTCTGTCAATGAACTAAGGTGGATCTGAAATGTGACACTTTAAGCTTCAAAATTCTTGTAGAATCTAGATCAATTAATTGTCTTTGATAGCTATGTAGATTGCGTTATGTTGGGGTCTTGTCTTCAGAGAAGGGTCTGATTCATTATGTTCTATATATTTCTTTTTTTTTTATCAGCCATTATGGGTCTATATAGGAAGCCATACTTTGATGGTATAATGAACCAAAACCTTTATGTCACTTCCATTTTCAAATAACAAAGCAATTGGCAAGGGACATACAAACATGCGAAAATGCAGTAGGTGGAGGCAGAACAAACCCAGAAGTTGAGGGAATCACCACACAGTCCTCTCGGCACTTGCTGCAACTTTAAATTCTGACATTCATTTGGCAGCCAAGGGTTAAGATTTTTTTTTTTTTTTCTGGGTTTAATTTCAGCTACTCTCTGATACATGGGATCAAGCATTATTTTTGTGGGTTTTCTCTGATTTGGTCTGGTTATTGCCATATTTGGCACTTTGGGATCTCATGATTGCACCAATATCATATCACAGCATGCAAACCTGACGTATTTGCAGGTCAAATTAAGGGATTTAAGTTTGCAAAATCACATGTTTTTATTTTGTCAACCATGATGACATTGTATGTCATAATTTGAACCTAGCGTCTGATTGAAGATGTTATTACACATTTTAAAATTGAAGAAAGCCTTCACTGTTCCTAGTGCTCTTTCAGAGGATAGGATATTGTTCCCCATTCTCCAGCCATGCTTTTACATAGTGTAACAGCAACTACTTCCAGAATCGTAAATTGGGGAGCACAATCATATATTAGGAACACAGCATTCACAATTCATATGTAATTAAAATGTATTCCAAAAATTTGCTATCTAGCTGTTAATGGAAATCAAATTCCCTGCGTAGATTTTCAACTAACCAATGTTCTCGTTGTCCAAAATTTGTCATGTATGATTCTATCGTTAAGTCTGGATTCAAACCTAGTTCTCATGGTTATTCTTAATTTTACGTTAAGCTAAATTTGAACTTACTCTTCTGTTTGGTTGAAAGAATAGTAGTGCAGTTTGTTTGCTAGAGTTGAGCATGACCATGGTCTATGGACTAATGGAGGTCTCTGTCCTGCATGTCATTGTTATCGTCCATGTATCCCAATTGCAATATTGCTTGCGCTACCTTTCGTTTGATATTTTCCTCTTTTGATGTTTCATATTCAATGCTATTTGTGTTGCTATTAGTACTTGTGTCGATTGATTTATCTGTTATTTTTTTTGTATCAGACACCCAAAGTATATCCGTATGACAATCTGCGAGTGGAGCTTGGTGGTGAACCATAGGTAAATCGGATGGGAAGTTATTATTTGATGTAATTGTTCTTTTATGTTTATCTGTGTAGTTCAAAATAAGGTATGGTGGAGAGGACTTGCTAAATCCAACTAATGGAAGGGCTGAATCTAGTTCTTGAGATCGTTAATGCTTAATTGCTTATGATTGTGAGGAGTAGGCCAGTATTATGCGAGCTTGTGTTTCGATGTGTACTTATGAAATTGATTTTGAAGCATGATTTTACAAAATAATTTTAAGTGAACGTGATTTTCGTTTGGTATCATGTATTTGAAAATGATTTTGGCAAAGAGTGTTTGGAAATTGCAATCAAAATGAACTTTGTGACGTCATTAATTATAATGTGAGCAATCTGCGTTAATTCAACATAAAATTAGGACTCAATTAAAATAAAGCATTCTCATACATTCAATCACTGATTTGGTAACGGCGATTGAAAATAGATCATTTTGTCATTCAGGCCTTATCCCAGAAAACAGATATTGAAAGTTATTTAATAGATAAGCAAAGTGAAAGGAGAAATTTGTCCTCATTTTCTTCCCTGCACTCCTTCCTTCTACATCAGAGTATGCCAATATAAGTTTCAATGAACATCCTGTGAAGGGTGTGATAACTTAGTCAAACAAACCCATTGGTGTAGGGAAAATTCAATGTAGATTTATATTACTGTAGAATCAGTAATGTAAATTTATACTATAATTTATAGAATTTGAAATGAAATTTATATGTCGAATTGTCTTTTAAATTTGGATTACAAATTATACAATGTAAATTCATGTATAATTCGAAATGTAATTTTAGGTTTCGAATTGATTATTTAAATTTACATTATGATTGTGCAACTTGTAATTTTATATTACAGATTAGACAATTTATAATGTAATTTGTTTTTGAGATTGTTTTTCAAATTTGAATCATGGGATTAGACAATCTAAAACATAAATTTGCATTAAGAAATATGCAATTTGAAATATTTATGGATTGAAAAATTCAAAAACTATAATTATAGTAGGGGTATAATTGGAACTTTAAAAATATGAGTGTACAGGAGAAAACATAGGGTGCAGAAAGAAATTCCCTAAAAAGAGCTTCTTTGATTGAATAAATAGATCTGCGTCAACTGATTGAGGGTTATTTTTGTCCTTTTCAAATTTCCGCGCTCTTTTGTTGGTTTGGTGGCAATATAAAGGCAATTTGTATTATGGAATCCCCAATGTTCTGACATGCACACGATCCAAGCTCCAGGAATGCTGCGATCTTGATATTGTTGAAAATTGACTATAAATATGGTTGCTCTTGTAGATATATACTACAACAACTTTTAGGGTGTGTTCACTTGGGGGTGATTGGAGGTGATTGGGAGAGAGTGATTGAGTGGATTTGAGGGTAATTTTTGTTGTTGTTTATTTAAGTGAATTTGGAGGTAAACGAAAGTGAATTTTGAAATAAAGTTTGTGAGAATTGGTGTAGGATTTAGTTTATATGACATATTAAAAAAATTTACTTCAAAATTCACTCTCGTTTACTTTCAAATTCACTCAAATAAACAATAAAAAATATTATTCTCAAATTCACTCAATCACTCTCTCCCAATCACCTCCGATCACCCCAAGTGAACACACCCTTAATGTTGAAGCCGAAGTCATGCTTGCGAATTGTCATTTAAAATGTCGATAGTTTTGCCTTTGACATCTTTGAATTTGCACTCATGGCTTGATGTGGTTAGGCACTGTGTTATCCACGTATTCCTTTTGAAGGATTATTAGGTGATGAAGGAATTGCACATCGAAGGAGATATTTTTTTAGGTTTTAAATAAAGGGTAGTTAAGTAATTTTATTAAGGATATGGGTGCAGTAAGAAAACATGAAGGTGCAGGAAGTTTCCCTAAATACATCTGTTCTTTTTCTTTTTAGCCTTGGGCTCAAGTGAGGTTATTAAGAAAAATATAGCAATCTGAAGAAGAAGGGTGTTGTTCCTTCCACCACCCTACCTCTCTACTATTGTTTTTATTTCAAAAATATCTTACATCTCCTCACTATCCTCAACAATCTTTCTCTTTCTCTCTTTACATTAATGGAGCATGGCTTAGATTTGAATTTGTGATATATTACAAAATATAAAATTCAGAAAAAATTTCAACATTAGTGCTTCTACCATTTCTATTTTATATTAATAATATATTATTATTATATACTAATTTTATAATGACAAAAAAACTAAATAAATTTCAAATCTTTAACAAATAACTTTTCTTTTATATTTTAAGTATTTAATAATATTTTTATATTATTTATGTAATAAATTAAATACTTTATTCAAGTTATTTGAGTCGAACATGTCTGTAAGTTAAAACATAATATAATGTTAAAAATTATAGATATTAAATGTAAAAAAAACACACATATATAAATATTTTTCTAAAAATTTAGAACAAAATTTTACCATTTATTAAGTAATTTGAAAAAAAAAATATATTGAACAACAAAAATAAGATTGAACCAGACTTATTTAAGAAAATATATCAGAAGTTGAAATCTGAGTCATGTAAATGCTCTATTAATGAGCCATGTAAATACTCCATTAATGTAGAGAAAGAAAGATAAAGATTGTTAAGATAGTGGGAAAATGTAGAATATTTTTGAAAAAAAAAATAATGAGGAAATGTAAAATATTTTTGAAATAAATGAAAATAATAGAGAGATGGAAGAACACTTAGGAAGATTGAAGAAGCAACACCATCTGAAAAAGTGGTTTAAGATATATTGTGATCCCATTTTCGTGTTGTTTTAGCACAGGGCAATCTTGCATAATCACTTTTTCAAAGCTAACCAAAAATATGAATACACAATTCAATCACCCTTTTAATACTCCATAATTAGTTTTTACCAAAACTTGAAAAGGAATAAATACTTAAAGGGCCTTTTAGTAATTTACTCTCCAACAATCTGGTAAATGTAGAGCTGGAGAAGATGAAGGAAAGTTTGATCAGAATATTAGTTATCCCATACTGCGACTAAAACATTAATGGAAACTGAAATGAACATTTAATCTTCATTTTAGATAAGGTTAGGCACGATGGGAGATTGCTCCATAATCAGTATGGGTAAAAGTTACTTCTAGAATAAAAACACTACTTCTTATGATTATTATTCATTTTCTAAACTCTAATAATCAATATTTTCTATTCATTAGGATAATAAATTTTAAAAACAATATAAATATGAAATAATTATTTTAAAATTACTCTTGGTTCAGCGTGGAACCTTGCATGATACGCGTTTGGTTATGTGGCATTATGTCCTGCTTCCATCAATTAATTACTCTACACGCAAATTATTGTTTATATATAATATAATAATATAATTATAAATCCTATGGTTACATCTAATTGATTACAATCAAACAACTGGCAAAACATTATTAATTAAGACATTTTCCATTGAACCATCGGAAATAAAAAATTAACACGCCCGACAACGGAAACAATTAATTTACTTTTGAAGAAATTTTGAAAACTTTATCATAGGCGTTACAGTTTCTTGTCTCTTATCTAAATACAACTTCACAACACAACTAATTTTAATGATTCTATTTTACAAATCTCAGATCTTGAAGTTCCTTTTGGAAAAATTCATTTAATCATACTAAAATCATGTTCGCATTTACACATTTTAATGAGCATTGATCTTTCATTCAATAGAAATTTTCAATTATTATTTATTTATTTACAGAATATAAAACTATTAATCAAAATTTCATAATTAAGTACTCTCAGCATTTCTCTATCAATATATATTTTTTATAATCCTTTATACCAACTTTGTTAAATAGTGTTTTGAAAATATTTGCGTATGTTATATTGATAGAGAGAAATATATTATTTTCTACGTAATTTAATTTGTAGATTTTGTTTTCTTGTAGTTCTTATATATACATTTTTGTTTCTTTAATACATAAGATAAGATATTATAACACTCTCGTTATACTTTATAAAATGTTTTCAAATTTACACAATAGAATTCATCAACGAACATTTTAAATTAATATATACCTTCTTAAAACATTCTGTGAGCAGTTAGATAATTTGAAACCTAAGATTACTGTTTCATTGATCTTGAAGTTACCATAAACTGACGAAACAGTGTGAAAACATTTTTTAATATTTTATAAAGATAGTTTTTGTGAAGAGAAAATCAGTGCCAAACTAATGAGCACAATCTATATTCTTTATTATATGGTTCTTGATTAACCACTTGTTCTTAATTCAGATTTGCTATGATTCCACAGCTCATATATTCATTGTCTTCTACATTAGTTTATGAAGAAATTAGGTGGAGCTAGAAAAGGACGAGAGAAGAGTTAAATGTAATCTTATTTAAATCTTTGGGAAGCCATGGCCATGTTTAAGGTTTAAAATAAGTAATGCTTCTTAGTATTGACATTTTGAGCCATTTTTGAAGAGCTTTTACTGTATGCTTTGCCTTTCGAGTAGATAGGTAGATATTATTCATTAATGCTAAAGTTCCATCTCAGGTGCATTAACAGTAACTTCGGAATGATAATGATGATAGAAAAAGAACGAATATCACGATCATAATCAACTCTAAAAGTCAATATTACGATGTGATATTCAATATTTACGACTATAATAAGAAATTTAACATATATTTGTATCACGGGTGCTGCTGTTTTTTACGACACCGGTTTCTTAGATCCACATTTTCAGCGGGAAGCAAATTGTCAAATATGATCACCTTTCAACTTGAAAAATGTGATTCTGCTTATTTTCATATATCTTTATCATTTTTTGAAATTTATGCATAATTTAATTGTTGAGAATTAAAATCTGAGTGTATGTTTAATTAGAAATAAAGAAAAGTTGAAGATCTTATAGAAAAAATTAATTCATAAATTCATTATTTTAAAATTTTAAGTTAAAAATGATGTCCAAAAACCAAAATTTGCTAATATTTCGTATTAATTTTTAGGTTACACAAAATAAAAATAATTATAAACTATAATTAAATATATTTTTGAAAATGAATACAAAAATAGACTTATCAAATATTCATAAATTTTAAAACATGCATATTAAAATATATATTTTGAAAAAATAATTAATTTTTTTAATCTGTCCAACCGTATTGTCTCCTTTTATATTAATTTTTAAAAAATCAAATTTCTCAAATAAGCTTGAAAATAATAAATAATTTTTGTATTGAATATCAAACGGAAAACTAAGGCTAATTCAACAAAACAATATATTTAAGCATATTTAATTAATCGCAGATTCAAAATACAAAAAACAAACAACATACTAGAAAACTATAGGCCCATATAAAAAATAAATTAAACAATATAATAATAGGAACATGGGACATGAAAAGTGAGCAACAATGGAGAAAGATGAAATAATACCTATGTTTTGGAGCACTATTGTGACAAAATAGTCAATTAAAAGTTATTCAAATGATCTAGATTATTCTTTCAACATCAATACAACCTAAGTGAGGTAGACGACCACATACAATCACTTTTTTATCTATACATATTAACAAAAGTATTACAACATATTCATTTAAAGTATTATATTAATCTTTGCTCCTTAACATCATACTCATATCAAACTTCATATTCGTTTATACTCCTAACCATAAAAAACATAAAGCAAAACAAGCAAGACACGACCAGAGCATAAATAATGTAAGCACAAAAATGCAAAAAAAAAAAAGAAAAAGAGAGAGAATCACACTCACCACAACAGAAAAGACGACGAATGACACAAGCAACATAGTGAAAAATGTATGGAGCAACACAACAAGGAATGAAAGGTTTGATGATGTAGTGATGTGGCATTCAGAGAGGTTGAGAGTCACTTGGTTCGCACAAGTGAAAGGAAAGAGGAAATTGTAGAAGTGTTACCTCTATTTCTTTCACCAAATCTTAACTCTAGAAAGAAATATGATATCGACTATTCGAATAACTAAAGTAATATTTATTCTATAGCATTGGTTATTTGTAAAACTAAAGCCTAAAAGCGGGTAATAAAATAAAATAAAAAATTATAAATTATAGTAATAATTTAAAAATTCTAACCAATATTTTTGTCTCGATTGTTCAGTGAACTGAAACAAAACATACATATGGTATCAATTGTAAAAAAAAAATCTATGTCATGTATCTTGATAAAAAAAATCAAATAAAAAAGAGTGAAATTTTGAAAATTCTTTTGGCTTTGGTTGTTCAAACAATCGAAACATAAAATGCATATATGGTATCTGTTATTTTAAATAATCGATGTTATATGTCATGTTCAGAAAAAAAAAAAATAGTTGTATCCAATCTTGATTAAGTTATAACCGATCTTAGTGAAATTATTCAACCTTGATCGAATTGTATTGGATCTTGACAAAACTATATTCGATCTTGGTGTTGCTCTCGACCTTGAGTGAACTTTATCAAATTCATCCTTACCTAGATATATCATGATGACAATTTTGAAATTTTAGTTATCCATATATCTTAGTTATCCATAGATCCGAGATAGAAATAACATATGACTTTGGTTATATGAAACCCAAGGCCATATGTTCTCTTTAGAAAAAATAAAATAAGAAAATAATGAAATTTTTGAGAAATTTTGAAAATTGTGGCACATTTTTTGATCTCGGTTCTCTTTTTATCAAAGCCAAAAAGAGATATATGGTTTTGATTCTTTTATAACTAAGTTCTTATGTCCTGTTTAGATNAATAAATACAAAAAAGTACTTCACAAATTTTAAAAGTTTTAACACACCTTTTAATCTCAGTTCTCTATTAACTGATACTAAAAAGAGTTATATAACTTTAGTTCGTTTTATAACTAAGTTCACAAAATTTTAAAAAATTTGTTTTGATTTTTTTTTATAACTGAAGCATATTATTATGCGAATTAAAATATTAAACTGAACTAGTGCAATTCATTGGTGTTGTTTGCTTTTTCTGTATGAATTTTACATAATTTTTTTTTTTGAAAGATTTTCCTATTTGAATCTCGTCCATAGATCCATAAAATACTTGTATACATATGAAAATTTCTATAAATAAATGTATCTAAAAGATTATAAAAAGAATTATTTTATTAGAAATTTTTTACACAAGATCATATATTACTAGTATTTTTTTTAATTATGCAATTTTTGTATACCTCTGTATTAAAAATTAAAAACGCGCATAATATTTAATATCAATGATATTCATAATAAAAGACGATTGTCAAGAATGACCCGTACTCGTCAAGTTATTATTATCTGTGATTGATGATAATGGAAGCATTATCTAAAACTCTTTCATCATTAGACAAACCCTAATGGGCGACCTTACCGATCATATAATTAGAAAAAGGTTAAGAGAAAATGAGTGGATGATTAAACGTAAGGAAATTTTGTTTTCTCTTTTGAGAAGTGATTGCAATTAGGGAAATTCCATTCAGACACACAAACCTACCATTTCGCAACTATGAATATTTAATTAGGCAAAGTTTTGAGAACACCAGGTACTACTGAATCTAGTGGGAGGACTTTCCTTGTTTTTTGTAACAACAGGGCGAGGTGACTTTTTCTGAGTTTACGCGTCTGTGATAGGCAATGTTTATTGTCGTGTATAATGAACATTGTGTATAGCTTGGATGAAAATGATGGTTGAATTTTTGTTAGATAACATAAACAGAGGATGTATATCTAAAGTTGTGGTGGTAATGAGGAGATAATGTTGTTGGGGAGCATAGGAGAGTCATGGATGGAGAAAAGGTTGTGTTTGAATGGCCTACTACGCTAATAATGTTTTACTTTACTCCATATTTTATGGTTTTTCTTCCAGATACTCTAATCTAGCCCACAGTTTTTCATGCTAATTGTCCATAATATGCCAAGATTGCAACTTTGCCATTTGCACTTTCTTTGTCCGCAGCCTTAATGGACATTACGAGTCAACCATCTTCTGAATTTGGGGCTTAGCGTTTATATTATTGTAAGCTGAAAATGACTCCTACACACCCAAGATTTGCTGCCGACTTCTCTCCCTTCATTTTCTTTTTGTTAATAACGATAATAAAATGTCATTAGGTTAAAAAATCAGTGATTGAGAAGACAATTATTCTGTTAAAGTTACTTCACTTTGTGGCACCCTAAACCTGGCGTCTTTTGACAGTAAAAGACAATCGTTGAGGATTATAAAAGGAAACATTTGTAAAACTTCTGAACTTCAAAGTTAAAACCATTTAAAAACTGATCACTATCGAATCCACCTTTAGTTTTTCTTATTCAAATGTGTAAGCTTTTGTGAGTTTGATATTTTTATTTTTAAAAACTAAAACAGAACTTGATCGACGGGCAAAAGAATGGTTGTTTTCGTTCTGGTTTTCTGCTGTGGTGTTGCAAGCACTTCCTCATTGATCGTGCTGGAAATGATGGGAAGATCCTTTTTTATCAACAATAAATAATAGATATAGTAGGGAACCCTTGGGTGTTCCAATCGTTGTACAAAATTGAATTCCTATGTATGGCTACGTTGTTTTATGTTTAACTTTCTGGGAATCGATCAGACCGGAAATTTCATCATTACTGTCTAAATTTTTTTTTTATGTCTGACTTTCGGGCTTGTTATGAGCATCTGTATTCTTGTGAGATCTTATCAAGCACAGGTTGAACATGATCTAAATATTCTCTTCATTTTTAAAGGCATATAGGTATGAGTTAGGTTCAGAACATTCAATTGAAACAATCAAAGATGGAGTACAACCTTGTCTTGTTTTTCTGTACGGAGATTAGAAAGCTGAAGATTTTTTTTTTCCAATTTAATTAATATTCGTGGATGGTGATAACGTTGCCTTATTTCTTGTCATAATAATAATAATAATAATAATAATAATTATTATTATTATTATTATTATTATTATTATTAATTATTATTGTTATTTGGATTTTGAATACAGATTTTGGTATAGATGACGAGATTCTAATGATGACTATTATTTTTTTATGAGGGTGGGAGGAGACTTATTTTGACGTGTATATCTCCTAGGAATATTTGTATTTATAAAGTTAGTATAAATAGTGAAATTATGCTTTTATTAGAATAATATTTATACGGGGAGAGAATAACTTATAATAAATAGTAAATAAATATCAACATATCAAATTACGGAAATTTAAATATAATATATAAATAGTTATAAACTAATTGTTTTGTTATAATTTAAATGATCTTATTAAATCACACTCTTTATATATATATATATATATATATATATATATATATATATATCCTTTGGACTGGTTAATGATAATAATAATAATAAAGAATACCCAAAATATATGAAAACTGTCAGTTATAAATGAAAAAAAAAACAAAAAAAATATATATCACATTTTAGGCCTATTTTTGTCATTACATTCTATAATTAAACATTAATTAACATAATTTAATTAGAATGCATTAACAGTATAAAATAGTTATTATTTAAACATACTTTCAAAGGGTGAACAAAGAAAAACTAATGTAACTATGAATATGCACTAGAATTCTAAAGGTAACAAAAAATGTGGTATAAAACTATTTGTTGTATTATAAAAACAGACGCAAGGCCGTATTGCACTTTGGTGTCCGTGATTCCCGTGATATTGTCCATTTTTTTTTTATGAAAAAGCATCAATAATCAGGATTAGTTAATGACTATTAATGTGTTCAACCCTCACACCATTTCTTATATTTTATAAATAAATGACAGTAAACATATTTAATATAATAAAAACTATATAAGAAATTAATACCATTTTCTATTTAATAGACAAAATTTCGTAAAACAAAAATTGGAAGAATATTTGGAACTCGTTGTTCAAAAGTATCAAATTGATCATCAAGTTAAATATATTTACACCAATTGATATAATTTAATGGGGGGTTTTAAATAATTTAAGTATTATTTTACATACATGAAAATATTAAAATATTTAAAAATAGTCATTATACACTAATATTATCATATTATATAACTATGCCATTCAATATAATTGAAGATATGATATTAATAAATTCGTGCGTTATGTCCTCAATAGGTACGGATAGAGATGTTGAAACCCTCCTTGTAATAATTTTAAATAGTCTGTAAACTAAAGAAATAATGAGTTAAATTTAAAAGTTAAACAATTAAAAAGGTCTTAAATTTAAAAGTTAAACCACAATTCTTATCGTCCACCGTTGAACTATCTTCACAGTAATAATAAAATGATGAAGAAGAAAAAATTAAGCATGATATTTTATTATTTTATAAATATATATTTTAAAAACATTTATGTTTGTCTGAATTATATTATAAACATATTTGTCAGGAAAAGAAAAGATGTCATCTTGAATTTTATTGTCAATTTTGTTATGTGATTGGTTTTATATCTAAGATTCAATATATCATAAGAACTATAATTTACTACATTTGAATCTGCTATGTCATTTATCAACATAATTTATTAATAGATTTATCCGTTAGCAATGCTTTTATTGGATCACAGAATTATTGACAAATATATTTATAAAAAACTATCCATGAATATATATATATATATATATATATATATATATCTTTTAATAATCATCAACTGATATATATTTTAATAATTACCAATTAATATCATTTATTGATAATTATAAAAAAATATATAATTTAATAATTATCAATAAAAATATTTGTCGTAAATACTATCAACAATACTTTTATTAACAAATTTTCATCTATTGATAGACTTTTGTTGTTTTGAATAGATAATATTATTATATAAGTGTTAAAGTTATTGCATTGGATTATTATTAAGTCACAAAACAAATTATCAATAAATTCTTTGGTAATAGATTTGATTTTAAAAATTATAAGTAATCGAATTTTTAAAGATCCATCGATAATATAATTTTTTAAAATTTATTAATAATTTAATTTTTTTAAAATATGTTGATAATTTTGTTGATAAAATAGATATAAATTTTTTAATTAAATTTATAAGATATTTGTTATAAATTAACTAAAAATAAGTGAAAAAAAAAGAAAAAAGAATGTAACATACAACAATATTAAAATTCATTTATCAATTACTTATATAAATTTCATTATTGACTCATTAGTATCAAAGTGAACCTCATATAAATCAAGCAAGAAAAAATCTAACCAGAAACACGTCGGTGCAACACGAGTGGATACTAAATTTCTAAATTTAATATGAAAGAGAGGTTGCTTTCGACAGGTAATCATCAATTTTTTTTCCAAAAACCGAAGACCTAGGTGGTAAACATACATGCTATACTAAATCCTTCGAAAGGTAATTATCAATTTTTTTACAAAAATCCAATGAAAATTCACTTACAGGAAATTATCTCATACTCAAATTGATGCAAAATATGATGGTTCAGTTATAAGAAATTACTTATCATAAATATATTATAAATTATATTTAATTACAATATTTTCAAAACTATATCGGAGTTAGATGGGTACACATATAAGCCAATTGGTTTTTAAACAATTCAACAATATATGAAAAATAGTATTACTATTTGGTGTGGGCATACAAACAAACTCATCGTAATTTGGTCAAAGTTGATATGCCGCAAGGAGAAAACTTCATATAGGATTTCGTTCATACTCACTCTAATTTAACATACGAGATTTATATCACAATTCATTAGATTGGGTACGAAACTTTCTAATATATAGATTATTATAAGTCACACAATTTTTAATATTTATTAACAATTTTTGTTTCAATACAAGAATTTTATAAGCGATACATTTTAGTAAGTCTTATTTGTATTTTAAAATTTCAAAACTTAAAATATAAGCTTTTATTTTCATAATATAAATTTTTATTTAAAATTTAAAATATTATATTTTGTATCACGTTTAACTGAATTGTGTTATAATATTTAGATTTTAAACTGACAATTTAGTCATAACCTCTGCTTTAAATATATCTCCGATTCCAAAAAAATTCATTACTTTGTTTATATTATTATATTTAAAGAAATACAATATTTGTTAACTATATTTGGTATGATATTTTAATAAGACAATTATAATCTTTAATAAAAGTTAATTTGCATATAAATTTTATAATGTTATTTTACAAAGTTATATATATATATATATATATATATATATATATATATATATATATATATATATATATTAAACTTATAAAAAGTGACTAAATGATTCCTAACTTTCTTTTATTTTAAAAAATTATCTTTTACATATTAATTCTATCTATATAAAGGAGGTATTAAATAATTATTGATTTAAAATTTGGTATATATAATGTGTAAAATAAAATTTTGTTCTAAAAATCAGTTTAGGAAAAAATATTCAATGAAAAAAATATCAATTTTTGTAATATTTGATATAAGTTAAATTAATGTAATTTGATTTATGCATATATTATTATATTTTTAAAATAATTATATTATTAATATCGATAAATTTATAATACTTGACAACTTGTAGTTTAACAGCACTGTGATTTTCTCTTTAGAGTGTTAGTATAGATATTATTTTCCAAAAACTTGAGCAAGTGAGTGATGATTGATGGACCTCTTTATCAGTGAAGATCCATTATCTTATAGATACATTTTCCTATCTTATAATCAATCAGGTCAGTCCAAAGGTTTCTACTTTCAGGGTTTAGTCTTGCACATGATCAGAAACAGCATCTTCAAACTTCATCTGCACTGTTAATCACATTTATCTGAGATAAAAAGAAAAAAATAAAAAAACCTTCATAGATCGATGAACATCATTAACTCCAGTGTCCATAATTGGGTAAACGAATTTTCTTAAACAACATGGCTCATGGATCGGCTGACATGTGTATACACAGTTTTGTAGCGATTCCTCAAGGAGACAACTTTCATAAAGTTAATCGTTAATCAGATGCATATTAACTGTAATTTCGTATCGTGTTGGACGACAGGATTGAGTTGGAAGAGACAAGAGTACAGAGTAATAAGAACAACCTTGAGCTCTTGAAATAATTCATTTTCAATAATATGTCAAAAATGACAAAATCCTGCAAATATATTATGCATTGTAAAAAGCTAATGAATCTATATTTCATTTCGGAAACAAGTATACGTGAAATGATTTCATGGAGTTGACAACTAACCACACTGGAAATCAGTATATAGCTCCAAACTAGATATTATATAATATTATATATATTCCTTCGTCCCTGCTGATCCAATGCCAGCTTGTACATTTTTCATCCAAAGCTCAGTCACGTCATCACGTGGGCCTCCAAGTAAACCTAATTATTTTAAACCTTAAAATTGAAAGACAGTCTCAAATCTCAGCCTATAAAACCCGCACTCATTCCTCTCCAATCTCACACAAGCAAAAAAGCAAAAGCAAGAGTGTTGTAAGAGTGAGGAAGTTGTAACGACAGAGTGAAATGGCTTCGAAGGGTGCTCTTCTCTTGTGTTTGAACATCTTGTTTTTCAGTGTGGTTAGCTGCACATACGTGCCATGCAACCCACCCCCAAAAGCTCCAAAAAAGCCACCACACACACCTGTGCCAAAGCCACCTTCCACAAAGTATGGGAGTTGCCCATTAGACACCGTTAAGTTTGGTGTGTGCGCTGATGTGTTGGGTTTGATCGGCGTGCAGCTTGGGAAGCCACCAAAGACCCCATGCTGCAACCTCATCCAAGGCCTTGCTGATCTTGAAGCTGCCGTCTGCCTTTGCACTGCTCTCAAAGCTAACGTCTTGGGCATCAACCTCAATGTCCCCATCAAGTTGAACTTGCTTCTCAACTACTGTGGAAAGAAAACTCCTAANGATTTCCTCTGCAATTAAACAAACACTTCCCATATAACCACTTTCACACACTTAATAATCACCATATCCTAAGTTTCTCTATTTTCCTATATTCCTTATTCATAACTATTCTGTGTACTTAGTGTTCCCCCTGGTGCTTGCCATTTACCCAACGAACATTTCGTTCGTACTACTGGTTTTGGCTATTATTATCATTGTCATGGTTGAAAACTGAAAGACTCCCTGGGTCTATTTCTTGTTAGCCTCAATAGTCTGTATTCTAAGTGTTTTTTGTACCAATAAAAGTTCTACATTTAAGCTTATAAGATTAAGTATTCCTCTGTGTTATTTTTTTTATCTTTCTTAATTTAATCGTCTTCTTCTTTTCTAAACCGACTGCATAGAAAGATTGAAATGGAAGCTCTTCAATAATCTTTCACCTTTATAAAAAGAGGCCAAAAGAGTACAAAAGGAAAAATACAAAGCAGAAGCTTTTTACTTTCACCTGTGAAATTATTATAGCACAATGATAGGACGGAACTAGAGGATTTACCACTTTAGTTGTTCAAGTATGTAAATTTTGAATATAGGTTGTATTTTTTATTTTATTTTTTCTGGTTGGAAGAAGTATGGATTGTAAGCTGAATAAGTTTTTATAACATTTGTGTTCGAACATGATTGAGACTCTGCGTGGGCAAGCTCAATCATAATTGATTTATGTTTTGGAATTTTGTTTCTAAAATTGTCATTTGCCAGAACCTGCTTGACCTTATGTGTATGTGTATATTCATATTCATATCCCGAGCACGACATATTACTCCTACAACAATTATGGAAGTTTATAAAATTTACAGTCGTTGAAAATGAAGGCATTCTTTTTCTTCTGAAAATAAGCGTGGAAGAACATTAGAAGAAGAATTTTTGTCCCAAACCTTGTAAATTTGGATGAAATATTGTAAAGGTTACGATATAGTCCCATCGAATTCGTCATTGAAGGGAGGAAAATATAATGGTGCAAGATTTAATTCGTTTAATTATGATTAAGTGTGATGGAGTCAACATTAATAAAATAATTATGCATAATATTGAAGATATAATAACTTATTAAAAACTAAAAGCATAACATGATTTTCTACATTCTTAACATTTAAAGTTCATACAAAAGGTTCCAATATAACTTTCATAACTCCCAAAGTTTTTTAACCATAAATATCACAATTATTAAAATTAACATTTAGAATAAGATTGAAAAGGACAAGTGTCGATTTTTTCCTTTTAAGAAAATTCAATTTGATGCTTTATTAATCACTTTTCATAAATCCTTTGTGATCATTATTTTAATGGTTTAATTAGTTTTTTTTTTTGCAGAGTATTTTTTTTGGGCCGTTTTCTTAAATTGATTTTATAGTTTATTTTGTTTTTTTAGTCCGACGAATTGGTTTTTCAAAATACTGTTTTGATGCTATTTTATTATTTGAAAGATAAATTAAACAAATTAAGTGTAGAGTGTAGATGGCAAACGGATTGGAACATTCAAGTGTTCCTTATTTTACATATTCTTTTTTATTGATAAAAAATATTCTCATGGTACCCGTTATTCTTCACATAAATTTACAATAATTCACCTTAATTTCACTATAATAGCCATTCAATTACTGTTGAATTTTTTCATTTGTTGAGAAGGCAGAAACATGTTATGTTGAACCTAATTTCCTCTATTTTTTGGTTTTGTCCAAGTGCTTTATTTAATTTGATTGATATGTTGAAAAAAGAAAAATTAGTTAAGAAAATTTGTTAAGTAAAATTTGGTCAAGGTTCCTAAACCATTTAATTTCATTACATCATTCAATAGAAGATATATAATTTCTAACATATATGATAGAAAGATAGATAGTTTTTGTACATCTAGTCTCTTGACTTGTACATAGATTAGTTTAGAGAATAACCTAAGCAATATTCCAGCTCAATAATGATAAAATAATATTATTTACATGTCTTCATCACTCAAGAAAGTTAGTTATAAAAGTTATATTGTACGAATGCATATATCATATTCTCAATCGATAAAATCTATTAATAATGCAAATTTTTTATTGTTGATAAATATTTTTGACGATAAATTTTGTTAAAAAAATTAGTAATAAAGTTCTCACTTTAACTTTGACTATGTTATGATAAAATTCATAGTTAATGATTTTGTTTTTGTAAATTTGTTAATAAATTAGTCGTTAATTGAATTTTTAAAAATTCATTAGTACATCTATCGGTAATTAAAATCATGAAAATTCATTGATAATTTCATCATTGTATTTGTTAGTAAAATGATTCCTTGCTGAATTTAACAAAATATGTATTATAAATTAAGTAGAAATTACTAAGAAGAAGGAGAGGAGAAAAAGGAAGAGAAAAGTGAGAAGAAAGAATAGGATGTAAAGATAATGAAATCCATTATTACAACGATAATGACAATAAAAAAGAAGTAAGAAAAACAACGAGGACAAAGAGAAAGAGAAAATGAAAGAAAAAGAACCAAAGGTGATAAATACAATGACAATAATAAAAATAATGACAAATTATGAAGGAAGAGAAAAAGGAGAGAAAGAAAGAAGAAGAGAGAAAGGAGGGAGAAGAAAATCATATTATAATATTTACCAACAAAAAAAGAAAACTTCAAACGTTATTAAGATATATTTAGTGATAAGTAATTATCAACAAATTTAAGTCATCAATAATTATTGAGGATTTTCTAATTTGTTAATAAATATATTTAATGATAAGTAATTATTAACATATTTTCTTATTTGTTGGTAAAACTTATAACTAAAATGTTACTAATGGATTTTCAAATAAACTAACAAATAACATTTATCAATAAAAAAATTAACTTGACATATGATAAGCTCTAGAATATTAGAAAATCTAAAATCTTTAGCAAAATTTTTACCGTGAAAATTTAAAAAATACATCTTCTAAATTTTTATCTTTTAGTTTTACGTTGAAATTAATTTTAGCTAATAAAAAAGTGCAATATATTTTAACTGTGTCTAAACCTTCAATATTTCATACAACTTAACCTATGCGTGAAATTATTTTACTTGAGAACTAACCACAGAGCATATGCACATGAGCTTCCATAGTTAATATTATTAATTATATTCCCCATTCAATGATATGACCCTATGCCAGCGTGTCCAATTTCCTCCCAATGGGTTCACTCACATGGGCCTCCAAGTAAACCTAATTATTTTAAACCTTAAAATTGAAAGACAGTCTCCAATCTCAGCCTATAAAACCCGCACTCATTCCTCTCCAATCTCACACAAGAAAGAAAAGCAAGAGTGTAAGAGTGTTGTAAGAGTGAGGAAGTTGTAACGATAGAGTGAAATGGCTTCGAAGGGTGCTCTTCTCTTGTGTTTGAACATCTTGTTTTTCAGTGTGGTTAGCTGCACATACGTGCCATGCAACCCACCACCAAAAGCTCCAAAAAAGCCACCACACACACCTGTGCCAAAGCCACCTTCCACAAAGTATGGGAGTTGCCCTGAAGACACCCTTAAGTTCGGTGTGTGTGCTGATGTGTTGGGTTTGATCGGCGTGCAGCTTGGGAAGCCACCAAAGACCCCATGCTGCAACCTCATCCAAGGCCTTGCTGATCTTGAAGCTGCCGTCTGCCTTTGCACTGCTCTCAAAGCTAACGTCTTGGGCATCAACCTCAATGTCCCCATCAAGTTGAACTTGCTTCTCAACTACTGTGGAAAGAAAACTCCTAAAGATTTCCTCTGCAATTAAACAAACACTTCCCATATAACCACTTTCACACACTTAATCACCATCTCCTAAGCTTCTCTATTTTCCTATATTCCTTATTCATCACTATTCTGTGTACTTAGAGTTCTCCCTGGTGCTTGCCATTTACCCAACGAACATTTCGTTCGTAGGCTTTGGCTATTATTATCTTTGTCATGGTTGAAAATTGAAAGACTCCCTGGGAAGTCCTTTTGTATTTTATGTGAAATTTCTACTAATAAAATTTTTATATTTCAGCTCATAAGATACATTGTCTCCTCTGTCACTCTTTTATTCTACCCCTCTCCTTTCTTATTTTTCATTTTAGCATTCAAGCTATGATACGAATTATATATTTGTGGATCGGTTGTAGAACTCTATTCAAGGGACAGATCGTCTGTTGAGTAAAATTAAGTTTTAAAAGATATTTCTCTTCTTCTACATATCGAATCCTTAGGAAGATCGAAATGGAAGGTTTTCAATGGTCTTTCGCACAGAAAGAAAGAGATACCAAGAGTACTGCAGTTTGAAAAGAAAGAAGAGTTTTTTCGGTTTGATTGAAGCTGCACACAAGTATGATATTTTTGTAACTTTTTCTAGAGAAGCAAAAGATAAAGAAAAGAGAATGATATTTTCACAACTCTTTTTTTAATCATTTTTTATTATAAGATACGTATCATTATTTTATTAATCTGTTTAAATTTATATTTAAAAAAATATTTGAAACGGACTAATCATAAACTGTCACGTATGTGTTGTCAAAATATTGTCAAAAAAATTGTTAAAGACACTTTTTAACAAAGATAAATAAGGTTATTTATGATGAAGAAGAAAAAGGTTTGTCCAACTTGGATTTGTCATTCCTTCTTTTTTGAATATAGATTTATAACTTTTTTTTTTGGGAGAAAAAAAATTGTGAATTGTTAGCTGAATAAGTGCTTTAAAGTAGGAAAATAGTGAAAGGCAGAAGTAAATGTGATATGTATAGGTGATTGAACGTGGTCGACACTGTGTGTGGAAGCTCAATTATTATTTGTTTGTTGGTTTTGGAATTTTCTTCCTGAAATTGTCATTTGCCACTTGCTCGACCTTGAAATATGTACAATGATTCATAAGCGAGTAAGACATGGTGTGTGTATATATATATAACACTGAACTATATTCTTCTAGGTTAAGGTTTGAATAAATCCTTAATCACACCACTTTGTTAAGTGAAAGATAAAAATATGAGTGAAGCTTAATCATATAAATAAAATGTATAGTGTTTTCTCTTTTTATTATCAGCAATAAAATGTATCTTCCTATAAACACTATTTCTATTATATAATGTATAACGCATGTATAGTTATGATTAAAATTAATAAAATAATATATACAAACTCTCTTTCCATAATTAATTTTCCTCACCTCCTACTCTTAGTACACATACCACTTAGTAATAGAAGAAGTAAAGTTGTTATTATTTGAAAACTTTATATGCAGTATTGCGAGTTTGAGTCAAAGTTCGTAATCATATTAGAAAAAAATATTAATTTATCATGGATTTTTCTGGTGTGTCCTTATAGTACAAATCCAAATTGCCTTAGTAAACCTTGATAATCATTGAAACCAATTTTCTAAGTTTAATTTTCATAAATTTATTTACTTGAAAGAATGAAAGAATAAGTTATATTTAAATAGAACATAACTCTAATTTTTATACCATTTTTTTTCCTATTCTTAACCCTCTCTTGTCATAATTTTTAACTCATTATAAATTTTCAAAAAATTCCAGTTTAAAAAACGTAAATATATATATTTTAACAACTTTTTAACAAATATCACTATTTCATTGATTTATATATTTAAAATAAATAAAATTACAAACGGTCACATAAACTATTATAACAAAATTGTAAAAAAAGTTATTAAAAATATATTTTGTCAAAATGTAAAAATTTAACAATTAACATATATATGATTGAAAATCCTAACAAATGATAATTCTAAAAATAATTACTTATCCTAAATTGTGACTCTCCTTTCTTTAAAACTTAAAATAACACTATAATACATTTTCTACTACGTATGCAAAGTTGACCAAGTTCTTTATACGTAATGAGTAGTCTTAAATTGCGTGCACCTTATTTATTACATGATAAAATGATGTGGTAAATGAAGAAAAATAAATCATGGTAGCAAATTGGTATAGTAGTGATCCATAAAGAAGATACGAGGAACAGGACGGTACGTGTCGTAACTCTGAACTTGCATCAGCAGCTACAATCCGCGTGTCATTGACTACCTTCTGTGTCTTCTCTTCATTTGGATCATTGTTATACTAACGAAGCCAGAATTAATAAGATGTGGCCCAACCTTTTGCTGTAAGTCATGCACAGCGCCGACAAGCCAAGGACTACAAGACAGGGATGGTAAAGAGTAGGATTTAATGTATACGATTGTATACTATTTGTCTTTCTAGTATTTGTATCTGATTCAATAGTACAGTTCCTGTATAGCATTTGATCATCCATAATTTTCCATGTTTCCTCCCTTTTGCTGGAATACTTCGTAGTTTAATTAGCATTTTTTTAGGTTAATAGATCCCTAAACATCAACACACACAAATTCGTATCATAAATGGTCAATCATCAACCAAGTCATCTAATCTTAAAATAGATTACATTTTCGACTGAGTACCTATAACTGAGTACATTTTTTATTTACCACCTTTAATCAATTACTCTTAATCGAATATTTTTTATCGATCACTCATGGTTAGATACCTTTGATTCCATCTTTTAACCGATCTCTTTGATATATCAATCGTGATTGACTATATCCTAATCCAACGGTATGATCAATTAGTTACGGATTGATCAAATTAACATAATGATAATTATATATCAACCTGTTAATACTGATTAATGTATAAACAAGTTATAATTATGCCGGCAAAAAAGTAAAAATCTTAACTACAATGAATAAACCTCAAAGTTATGACTTTCAAACACATGCATTAAACATAAAATACGTACATCTATACATTAATATTGTCACTAGTGCAGCGAGGGGATTTTACCGCGGTTATTTTTCACTATAGGTCGCGGTTTACGAACCGCGGTATATTTTACCGCGGTAGTAAGTCAAAGACTTTAGGCTGCGGTTGAAACCGCGGTATATAAGTTCCGCAATATGTCGCGGTTGTCTAAAGACCCGCTGCCTAAGTTATTTTT